>NC_133126.1:63116574-63435574 GCF_048418815.1 Hemitrygon akajei | reverse complement strand
ATGTTAGAATGCTCCACCTGTGGAGGGATGAAAATGAAGTTTACCAATTTTTTTAAAAAAAGAGAACTTGTAAATAAAGTGCTCTGTGAGAATGAGGCGTGGCTGATGCAGGTGTGGACAAGTGAGAAAAATACAGCAAACTATTAGAAACTAAAGATATAAACTGTTAAAAATGGAATTAGTAGTGAGTATCCCTAGCCTACTTACTTGAAAATCTCAGGGTAAAACTCCTGGAGGAGAGACGATAGCGATAAAAGTTTTATTGAAGCTTTGGCTATAACAGGCAGCAGCTGTAGCGAGACAATATCGGCAGAGATGAGTGTCCAAGATCTCTACCGTGTAACTGGGAGTTAGTTCTGTTAAATCATACCAAGGGATTTGGTCATTTTTTTAAAGGTTAAAGTTTTGTGAATGGACCTTCCATGGATGACCCATTATTTCATCCAATGAACCAAGAAACAAGATGGTGAGCCACACAAGATCAAAGAACCAGCATGGGAACAAAATGTTTCATGATGCAGAGGATTTAATATGGTCAGATGTATCAATTTATTTTTCTTTCAAAGCATATGAATTTGATATTTATTTATTTTGTGGGGTTGAATATGAATTTGTAGACATACTGACTAACTAGGGATAAATAAAAAGGAAAGGCTAGTCTGTAAACCTTTAAATAGGGAATTACACTAGATCTAATTAGTTAGAGAAATTGGAGTAATAAAGGTTATTCTAATGAACCTTACTGAGTCCAACCTAACAGGAATTTGGTTTTCATTTGATATCTGAGATTTTGAACCTAAGACAGAATGTTGGAATTTTGAATTGTTTTTACTCATGCAAATATCTTTGTATATGTTGCTATTTTTATAAATAAACTTGCCTCTAGAAGTGTGTGTTTTTTATTCACTGCCTCCTTTTGATACCTAGTGCCCCTGATGGCTTACTAGTGCCTAGAGTAGTACTATGTAAGTAGATTTTCTCATAAAGAGTGTGGCAACTAGTCACATGAGATAAGGCAAGCACTACACAGATGTTACATTTACATTGGAACGTACAGTGAAATGTGTCATTGCTGTTAACAACCAGCATACCCAAGGGTGTGATAAGGTCAGCCCGCAAGTGTTGCCACACATTCTGACTCCAGCACAGCATTCCCAAGATGCTTGGCAGAACAACATAGAACACGATAAGCAACAAAGTAACAGCAAAACAAGCCTCCGTTCTTTCCTGCCACCCATAGATGGTTAGAGTTCTCCTACCCCAAGAAAACCAAATTCTTTATCCTCTAGTCTCCAGTGGACCTAGTTTCAGATCTGGATTTGGACAGAGACATGCAGACTTTGGGCCTTCGATTGCCCCAATGTACTTGGAGAGATTTGCAGACCTGAGGTTCCGGTCAACAGGCCCTGACTTCCGTAATTCTAATTTGAACCTTGGGTGTTGATCCTTGGCATTGACCCAGGACCCGCTGATCAGCAGCACCAGGCCTTGAACTCCAGAACCGCCAATATTAGGACACCAAACACCAGGCTTTGAACTCCGGACCCGCTGATGATTGCAGCCTATATACCAGGCCTCAAACTCCGGACCCGCTGATGATTGCAGCCTACATACCAGGCCTCAAACTCTGGACCCTCTGATGATGGAACCCTGAACATCAGGCCTTGAACTCCAGACCCACTGATGACAGAACACTGAACACCAGGCCTTGAACTCCAGACCTGCTGATGACTGGACCCCAAACACCAGGCCTTGAACTCCAGACCTGCTGATGATAGAACACTGAATGCCAGGCCTTGATCTCCAGACCAACTGATGATTGCATTGCAAACACCAAGCCTCATACTGCAGACCCACTGATGATGGGACCCTGAACACCGGGCTTCAAACTCCAGACCCGCCAATGATGGGGCCCCAAACACGAGCCTTCGAGCTCTGGACCCTCTGATGACAGGACTCCCGAAAACTAGGCCTCAAACTTCTGTCTCATAGGCCCAAGCGGCCATCGGACTTCATTTATCCTGTCCACATGGAACTCCAACTGCCAACAATTTGCTGACCTTGGGATAGCCACGAGCCTTCGTCCATGCTGGTCTGTCAGCCAGACATCCAGGCTCAATCCATGATGTTCCACGTCCGTGTCACTGTCGTTTGAACACGAGTCAAATCTTAAGACTTAATACCCTGGCTTGTCCTCTAGTCCCTTATATCCCTGCTCCTAAAACTCTAACCTGACTCCTCTGTCCCCAAAACCATCCGCACGAACCCAAACCCCCCCTCAAAATACAACTAAATCTGAGCTGTGATCTCAGTGGAAGTTGCAGCTGGCACCATCTTGTGGGGGGGGGGGGGGTAGTTTCTTCAGAGCATCCAAGTAGGGTTTTTGAAATGGTAGGTGGAGAGTCCAGAGAAGAGAACATTTTGGATCTAGTTTTGGAAAATGAGCCAGTCCAGGTGACAGACCTGATAGCGGGGGAACATTTTGGAAACTGTGACCCCAAATCATTTTGTTTTAAGATGGGTACGAGTAAGGATTTAATCAAATCTCACAGGAAGTTACAATGAATGTCGTCATGCAGCAGTCAACCTAGCGACATATACTGCAAGCAGTTAAAATTCTGACACACTGCATTTATTTCACATATATAGCTCTGCTGACCAGTCTTAAGCCAGGTGACTTTGCAGAGGTGTATAAAATCGTGAAGAGCATAATTAAGGTAAATTCGGACACTATCACAATTTTGAGATGATCTGCAAATTTCCCCACCTGCATTGAATTTTAGATCATTGATTTAAAAAAAAACAAGAGACCTAGCATTAAATTCTGCAGAACCTCATAGAGAACAATCAAATTTGAGTTGATTGTTGCCTTTTTGTTCTGTCACTGACCCACTTTTGGATTCAGCTTGCCACTTACTCTTAAAAACCAAGAACATCATATGTTTTAATCAATTTGCTGTGTTGATGTTGAATAATTACAAACACCTTCCTACAATCCAAACAGACTACTTCAAGCCTACTACTTCCATCTGCTCTTGGCACTCTCAGAAAATGAATCCTCCCTCACCCATCTCTGCCCCCCTTTTCTTTCTCCAAGCAGTGGCTCCACTGTTCTATTTCCTAGTCCATTGTATCTCTTGAAAGCAATGCAAGTCATGAATCTATATAATAAGAGTCCTTTGGCCCAACTCGGCCATGCTAACCAAGATTCACCTTTGCTTGCACTTGGCCCATGTCCATCTAAATCTTTTCTCTGTACTGGTTGAAGTGGCTTTTAAATGTTTTTAATGCATGTGTTTCAGCCACTTCTTCTGGCAGCTCATTTATGGTCTATCCTCTGGATAAAAATGTTGCCTATTAAATCTCTCCCCTCTCACCCTCTAATCATTGATTCCCCAACCCTGGGAAACAGACTGCACAATCATTGCCTTCACTATGCCCATCAAAGTTCTGTACACCTCTGTAATACAGCCCTCATTCCCCTACACACTGATGAATAAAGTCCCAGACTACACAGCCTTTCTGCATAGCTTAGTCCTTGCAAATCTCCACTGCACTCTTTTCACTTTGTAGCATCTTTCCTACAACATGATATTCCAAGGGCAGCCTCACCAAAGTCAAGGGTTACTTAACTTCCCAACTTTTGTACTCACTGTCCTTTCTGATGAAGGCCAGCATGCAAAAAGCCTTCTTCACCACTTGATTACCTGTGATGCCACTTTCAGGGTACACACAAGCCAACACTTGTCGCTTGTTATAGCAAGTTCTCAACATGTCTCATTATCACAGAACAGTATGCAATTAGTACCCTGTCTAACTGTACAAAATTAAGCCCACTTATCTGCACAGCACACATCAATGTATTATGTAAGTTGATCTGTGTAGCATAAAACAGATTTTGAGCAAAACCACAAACATGTTTTCTATCTGTACTTTGTCATTGCTAAGGACTGAATATAAAGTCATAAACATGATTGCAAGTTCATTATAGTGCCTGCAGAAACATAATTGCTTTTGTACAATGGGGTACAAAAGCTGTCACCATCCAAAAAGTACCAAAGAAAATAGATCATATCAATGCAGTATTAATTTGTCTTTTTCTACGTTCTGTTTTTCACCTTAAGGAGAAGGTTTTGTACTCAGGAGTTGGGTGGGCGCACCAACACGTCTCAAAAATAAGTTATGATTGCCTCTTTATAGAATTGTGTTGAGAATCTGGTTAAATGGTATAGGCATTGGTTAGATTCACTGTTTGCACATTAGTGTGTAGCTGTGCATAAACTCATTTCCATTTTCAACACTATCTGATGTTTAAACTGCACGCTACCAGTTATAAACTGGAAAGGCAGCTTCATCAACCTACATTCAAACCTTCACAACTGTCTCCTTTTAGCTTGAACAAATTTCTATTTGTGGTGATCTCTTTAAATGACCAGATTTCTCTATTCAATTTGGAGTAAAATAAAAGGACAGCTCAACCTCTTTTAGAAATGAATAAATACATTTTATCCCAAAAGGTTTTTAGAGAAACAGTTTCCAAGCCCTGCCTGTTAATGAACTAGCTGCTTTCTTTCAACATTTATTGCCCTGGATTCTTGAAAGTAGAATAAAATATATAAAACAAGTAGGTCCATAGAAGAGATGGCAGACAGTTGTTAAGTCATGTGTGTAAATAGCAGTTCTGGTGAAATTCTTGAAATGAAAATAAAAGGCGTGCATAGGGAGAAGGCAGTAATGGGCACCAGCTGGAGTGTGCTTACACAGGGCCAGTATGTACTCGATTGCTGCAATGACCACCTGCAGTGCCGTAACTTCTGCCTGATTATGCAGTATGTACTCACCTCTTGTTTTCTGCACAATTTGTTCACAATTAGGTGTAGGGCCAAGTGGTATTTGCAAAAGGATCAGAGCTCCCTTGACAACCACTCCCCGAGAATCAGGAGAAACTCCATTGTATGATGTATTAATTATGCAATTATTTGACTATCAATTTGATCAAGAATGTGTAATTACTAAATATTTCAAGCAATTCCTTTATACTCAACACCATTTGCCTATGTGGGCAAATATAAACCTTAACTTTAATTGATTTATATTTAATCTTTCAGTATTCATTTGAAGTATTTTAGTAAAATAATCACAGGTTGATAAATAGATGATACTTTCTATGAAAACTGTTTTCTGTGGCTCTAAGATGCTGTTTCTGCAGCAAAATATAAACCATATGATAGCAGTTGATGATTGTACCTTGAATTTATTCAAAATACAGTAAGTTTGAAATTACTGTTGAATCTTTAGTTTTCTCAGTCTTGGAGCTTTCAAAATATACACGTACAAATATAACTGTGTATTGAAAACTGAATAACAAATTTGTTTAAAATAGCAATCCTGTGAAAACCATCATCACACTTCCTCTTTCTGCTGGTGTCATAAGTGCAACTGGAGGAGAATAAATTGGCTTTAGAAGATAATTTGCAAGTGAACTGTTTCTAAATTTGAATGCAAACTTCATTTAAAATTTAATGTTTAACAGCCTTTTAGCAGAAAATAATCTGTAACAAATATGTGGGTGTCTTATTAGATCAAATTGGTCTTAGTGTATTCTAGTTGCTTTTTCTATATCGGCTGTGGTCAGTTGCAACTCACGTAATGTTAAAGTTTAATTAATTTTGAATAGTGTTTCCCAGATGATGAGAAGCTTCACATTGATTATTTAACTTCAGGCCAATATACCACTGACACTTCAACAATTCAAACAATTTCAGTAAGTAAGCAAGCCACATAGTGCCTGTTAGGATGGAAAAACTCATTTTTCTTGTCCCATGAAAGCTAATTTATGTTGAAGTAGGAGCCATGTTTTGAGTAAACTCTAATTACAAAGATGCAGCTGCTTGAATTGCTGGTGACCTACAAGAACAAGCCATTAACCGGAAAGCATGATGAATCAATGTATTCTGACCTGACTCATATACAGTATTTCATTGTGTAATGAATCTGTCCAGTCTGTTTGACCAACAGCTTCTGTTGTGAACACCCAGGAATTCTGGGATCGGAGTGGGGTTTGCTTTAACTCTTATGTGTGGCTGGGCCTGGAAGCGATTAGGAGGATGGGTTGTGGTGGGGTGCAGAGGCATGTGGAGTAAGGTTTGTGGATGGCAGAGTGAAGGTGTTTCATGCAGATGTACATCGCTTGTTGATGTAATATGATCCTTGCGAGCTGTTGTTCAATGAGACTTCATGGGGGTGGTGAGGAAGTACTGCAAATTCTTGAAAAGATGTTTGATACAAGGAAATAGAGAGAAAGTTGCCAATGGTCATGGCAAAGTACCTGTTAGTGGCCTGTGAACACAAGGACAAATGAGGATTTGAATGGTAAGAAAAAATGTAATGAGATAGAAGATTTTCAGATCTCCAGAACCTCTTTGGTTCTCTCCCAAGATGATTGGTTATCATAATCTTCCCAAAGTCTCTTGATTTATAAATTACCATTTTTGATTATAAAATCACTAATGTCACAATTTTTTAAGGAGAGCCTTGTAAAATTGATCTTGGAAGTAAAGTCAATACTGAAAGCAGCTGTCCTGAATTGTCCATGAGAAATTGTTGCTAAGCTATTTTGTTTTGAAGTGCTATATTTCTTGTTATCAAGGTATTTGTAAATGCTGGATTCAGTTAATATTGCCTACAAAGTTTATGCTGTTAGTGTGACTAGCTTATTTCACTTCATTATTCTGAGTAATTTGAGCATTACAATGGAACTGGAATCCACTTTTTGACATTATATTTGAATTTAATCTTTTCTCACTGGACTGCTTTTCAAATCATTAGGCCCCTGTAATTTATTTTCATATTCTAAACTTCAGGATGCGATTCTGTTCCCATGATTTTAAAAAAATCTTTTTAGATATACAGGCTAGTTTTGAATGTCTTCTCTACTTGGATCACTAAATTCCTTTGTTCAAATTAATTTGCACGTCACACCCACATCCTCCCTGCATCTTCTGTTACCCTGCCCAGTCATATACATGTCCTTCTGAAGTTTCCTGTTCTCCTCACCATTTCCTGAAAACCAATCCTGCAGTGCATTGAATTAGGCTCAATTATGTTATCTGGTTAGGCAGCAGTATTGACAAAGTTTTAAGCACTTTACTTGATTCCTGACTGGTTCTGAGCATTTTCTTGATGTCCTTGGATTTCATCCTAAACTGAATGAGCTCCCATGGGATTTCACATCAGCAAAAGCTGGCACTCTGAGATAAAAATAATGAGCAGAGATTGCTTTTACATCTGAAGGAAATTGAACAATTTGCAATTATTTTTAATAGACTGTCACATGAACCTTGAAATTCACTCTTTGCTATGATAAATCAGAGGTATAAAAATATTTAAAGCAAATATTTGTTGATAATTACAACAATATAGTCACTTAGAATGTTAAATTTTATTCATAAACATTGAGGACAATACAAACTGATGACTAACAGTTAGAGAAAAATTAAGGACATGTTGCACAGAGAGGAATTGTGTTTCTTTGCATATGATGGATTAATTGGTGATCTGAATGAGGAAATTAAAGGATTGGATAGTGTTAGTTAGTCAGAATCATATCCGGAACTTCCCTTGGGTTCAAAGTAAATTTATTATCAAAGTACACATAAGTCACCATATACAACCCCAAGATTCATTTTCTTACGGGCATACTCAATAAACCCAATAACCATCATTGAATCAATGAAAGACCACATCAGTAGAGTGGCCAACCAGTGTGCAATAGACAACAAACTGTGCAAAAAGAAAAAGGAAAAGGAACCCCTCTGGTTCAAGAGCCTGATGGTTGAGGGGTAATTACTGTTCCTGAACTTGGTTTTGTGAGTCTTGAGGCTCCTATATCTTCTTCCTGATGGCAGCAGTTAGAAAAGAGCATGGCCTGGCTGGTGGGGGTCCCTGATGATGGATGCTCTTTTCCTGCGGCAGTGCTCCACGTAGATGTGCTCAATGTTTGGGAGGGCTTTACTTCTGATGGACTGGGCCATATCCACTACTTTCTGTAGGATTTTCCATTCAAGGGCATTGGTGTTCCCATACCAGGCTGTAATGCAGCCAGTTGACCTACTCTGTACCACACATCCATAGAAATTTGTCGAAGTTTTAGATGTTTTCAGATAAAGGAATTACCTTATGATTCAGATTCATAGAAACATAGAAAGCCTACAGCACAATACAGGCCCTTCAGCCCACAAACTTGTGCCGAACACGTCCCTACCTTAGAAATTACTAGGGTTACCCATAGCCCTCTATTTTTCTAAGCTCCGTGTACCTATCCAAAAGTCTCTTAAAAGACCCTATCATATCCGTCTCCACCACCATAGCCGGCAGCCCATTCCACGCACTCACCACTCTCTGTGTAAAAAACTTACCCTTAACATCTCCTCTGTACCTACTCCCCAGCACCTTAAACCTGTGCCCTCTTGTGGCAGCCATTTCAGCCCTGGGAAAAAGCCTCTGACTATCCACATGATCAATGCCTCTCATCATCTTATACACCTCTATCAGGTCACCTCTCATTCTCCGTCACTTCAAGGAGAAAAGGCCAGTTCACTCAACCTATTCTGATAAGGCATGCTCTCCAATCCAGGCAACATCCTTGTAAATCTCCTCTGCACCCTCTCTATGGTTTCCACATCCTTCCTGTAGAGAGGCGACCAGAACTGAGCACAATACTCCAAATGGGGTCTGACCAGGTTCCTATATAGCTACAACATTACATCTTGGCTCCTAAATTCAATTCCACGATTGATGAAGGCCAATATACCGTATGCCTTCTTAACTATAGAGTCAACCTGCGCAGCTGCTTTGAGCGTCCTATGGACTCGGAACCCAAGATCCCCCTGATCCTCCACAGTGCCAGAGTCTTGCCATTAATGATATATTCTGCCATCATATTTGACCTGCCAAAATGAACCACTTCACACTTATCTGGGTTGAACTCCATCTGCCACTTCTCAGTCAGTTTTGCATCCTATCAATGTCCTGCTGTAACCTCTGACAGCCCTCCACACTATCCACAACACCCCCAACCTTTGTGTCATCAGCAAATTTACTAACCCATCCCTCCACTTCCTCATCCAGGTCATTTATAAAAATCACAAAGAGTAAGGGTCCTAGAACAGATCCCTGAGGCACACCACTGGTCACGGACCTCCATGTAGAATATGACCCGTTTACAACCACTCTTTGCCTTCTGTGGGCAAGCCAGTTCTGGATCCACAAAGCAATATCCCCTTGGATCCCATGCCTCCTTACTTTCTCAATAAGCCTTGCATGGGGTACCTTATCAAATGTCTTGCTGAAATCCATATACACTGCATCTACTGCTCTTCTTTCATCAATGTGTTTAGTCACATCCTCAAAATATTCAATCAGGGTCGTAAGGCACGACCTGCCTTTGACAAAGCCATGCTGACTATTCCTAATCATATTATACCTCTACAAATGTTCATAAATCCTGCCTCTTAGGATCTTCTCCATCAACTTACCCACCACTGAAGTAAGACTCACTGGTCTATAATTTCCTGGGCTCTCTCTACTCCCTCTCTTGAAAAAAGGAACAAAGGAGATGTCATGCTAAATCTGTGCAAACTCCTTAGGAAGTAGAGGTACTGCAATTTCACTTAAGTGCTGCGCCCAGGACATGTCCTCTGAAATAATAACACAGAGGAATTTATGGTTGTACACCCTCTCCACCTCTTACTCCCTGATGAAGACTGGCTCATGGACCTTCGGTCTCCTCCTGAAGTCAATAATCAGCTCCTTGATCTTGCTGAGATTGAGTAAAAGGTTGTTGTTGTTTCACCACTCAGTCAGGTTTCAAATCTCCCTCTAATATGCTGATTCATCACCATCCTTGATTTGGCCCACGACAATGCCACCATCAGCAAATTTAAATATGGAATTGGCACTGTGCTTAGCCACACAGTCTTATGTGTGAAGAGAGTAGAGCAGGGGGCTAAGCACACAGCCTTGTGAAGCACTTGTGCTGATGGAGATTGTGGAGGTGATGTTGTTGCCAATCTAAACTGACCGTGGTTTGCAAGTAAGAAAATCAAAGATCCAATTGCACAAGGGGGTATTGAGGCCAAAGTCTTAAAGCTTATCAATTAGTTTTCAGAGGATTATGGTAATGAATGTCGAGCAGTAGTTGACAAAGAGCACCCTGATGTCCGCATCTTCACTGTCCAGGTGTTCCAGCATTGAATGAAGAGCCAGTCAAATTGAGGTGTAGGTAATGTTGAGGATGCTGCAGAAGGACTTGGATGGTTTAGGAGAATGGGCAAAGAAGTGGCATATAGAATGCAGTGTTGGGAACTATATGATCATGCCCTTTGTTAGAAGAAATAAAAGTATAGACCCCCATTTTCTTATTGGAAAGAAAATTCAAAAGTCCCAGGTGCAAAGGGACTTGGGAGTCCTAAAGGTTAATTTGCAGGTTGAGTTGGTGGTGAGGAAGGCAAATACAATGTTAGCATTCATTTTGAGAGGACTAGAATATAAAAGCAAGGATGTAATATTGAGTTTTTATAAGGCACTGGGGAGGCCTTACCTGGAGTATTGTGAGCAGTTTTGAGCACTTCATCTAAAAAATGATGTTCTGACATTGGAGAGGGTTCAAAGGAGGTTCACGAGAATAATTCCAGACATGAAAAGGTTACCATATGAGGAATGATTGATGACTTTGGGCCTGTACCACCTGGAATTCAGAAGAATGAGGCGGGGAGTGGGGGAGGGGAACTCATTGAAAATGTTTGATTGTTGAAAGGCCTTTATAGAATAGTTGCACAGAGGATATTTCCTCTGGTGGTGGAGTCTAGGACCAGAGGGTATGGCCTCAGAGTAGAAAGATGTCTATTTAGAATGGAGATGAGGAGGAATTCCTTTAGCCAGAGGGTGGTGAAATTGTGAAACTCATTGCCACAGGTGACCGTGGAGGCTAAAGTCATTAGGTATATTTAAGGCAGAGGTTGATAGATTCTTTGTTAGTCAGGGCATGAAGGGTTATCAGAAGAAGGCAAATAACAGGGCTGAAAGGGAAATGGATCAGCCATGATGAAATGGTGGAGCAGGCTCAGTAGGCCAAATTGTCTAATTCTCCTCCTGTATCTTATAGTCTTATGTAAATGGCATCTGCTGTGGTTCCAGTAGGCAAATTGGAACTGATCCAAGTCAGTTCTCAGGCAGGAGTTGATATGTTTCCTCACCAATCTCTCAAAGCACTTCAACATTCAGACTGCCGAAGTGAGAGGTAAAGATGTCAAAGAAGACTGCAGTCAGTTGATCAGCACAGGCTTTTAGTACTTAGTCAGGTACTTTGTCTGGGCTGGATGCTTTCAACGGGTTCATCCTCAGCCTCAGACTGAAATCACAGGATTATCGGGGCTGTGGGAATTCATCCATCTTTTGATGGTCAAAACGAACATAGAAGGTATTGAGCTCATCTGGAAGTGAAACCCTGTTATTACCTATGGTATGTCACTCGATTTCACTTTATCAAGCAACATACTGTGGTAGTATTTAAGTCCTGCCACAACTGTTGAGCACCCGTCATTGATTCGTGTTTGGTCCGGAGTTGCCACTTTGCCCATGAGATGGTTTTCTGGAGATCATACCTGGACCTCTTGCATCTTTCTTGTTCATCAGGCTTGAAAGCCACTGATCTGGCCCTCAGCAGATTGCAGATCTTATGGCTTATCCAGGGCTTCTGGTTGGGGAAGATTCTGAATGATTTTGTGGGGACACACTCGTCAATAAAAATTCGACTTTTTTTATGAAGTCTGTGACAACTGTGGTGTAGTCATTCAGATCCATAGAGAAGTCCTTGAACATAGCCCAGTCCACTGATCAAAGCAATTCCATAGCCATCCGCAACCACCTTTTTTCTCGTAATCTCCTGAGACTTGCTCTTTAGCCTCTACCTGCATGCAGGTTGGAGAAGAACAGCCAAGTGATCAGATTTCCTGAAATATGGTCTGGGCATGGAACGGTAGGTATTTCTTATCTTCGTATAGCAGCGGTCTAGTGAGTTGGGACCTTTGGGGATACAGGTTATATGCCAATTGCTCCATGCAGACTCCAACCAGCCCTGATATCTATCTTCAGGAGAGAATTTTTTTTATCTTGAACATGCATTCTGCCCCTTCATTGTTTCCACAAGGACTAACATCTGCTTCAGCACAGGCCTGGATACCTCTTATATATTTTAATAATAGTAAACAGCGTAGTTTTCACTTGTTACATTTAACCCTGAGCTAGATGTTCTGCTCCTGATAGTTTTATTACTGCATTGCTTCAATTACTGTATAATATTAATGCACAAGTACAAATGGCAAGAGGATTCTGATGTTCAATTAACATGCCCAATTGATGGGATGTGTGTGTAGGCCTCCGCTAGTCTCGATAGACCATGGATTTGCACCTTGGAATATTTCCAGGGCGCAAGTCTGGGCAAGGTTCTTTTTTATGGAAGACCGGCAGTTGCCCAAGCTGCAAGTCTCCCCTCTCCACGCCACTGATGTTGTCCAAGGGAAGGGCATTAGGACCCATACGTTTTGGCACCGGTGTTGTCGCAGAGCAATGTGTGGTTAAGTGCCTTGCACAAGGACACACACGCAGCCTCAGTCAAGGCTTGAACTAGTGACCTTCAGATCACTAGATGAATGCCTTAACCACTTGGCCATGCGCCAACACAATGGGATGGGATGTAGGAAGTATACCAACCTTCTGCCACTTTTGACACTTAAGGCAATAAGCTTGTATTGGCCATGCACATAATTGGCAGGATACTTCAGTGGTGAACTGTACAATTAGTGACCATCAATAATAAAAGCTAGTTGTGTTGTACTAAAAGGGCAGATGCATACCGCTGGAACAGGCTACTGAAATGTAGATAGCCTGAAAGATGACCTCCACAGTAAATACAGACAACTCACCCATCTCCTGTAGTGCCAAACATTGATCTATCCCTCATTATCCTGTTACTCTTAATATAATTGTAGAAACTCTTAAGATTCTCCTTTACCTTACCTTCCTAAGCTATCTGAAGTCCTCCATTTACCCTTTTAGTTTCCCTCTGACTAGAAGATTACTGCTCAAGGGATCCAATTGATCCCACTTGCCTATACTTGTCCAGTACTTCAATATCCCTCATTAACCGCTGTCTCCTACTCCTGTGAGCCTTGCTCTTCACTCTAACATACTGTTCCTGCACACTTCCTATCTCATATTTAAATGTTCCCCACTTACCTGCAAACTGCCTCTCTCAACCAGCCTTTGCACGTTCTTATCTAACGCCTTCAAAATTGGCCTTGCTTGACTTTAGGATTTAATTTGTGTACTAGTCCATCTTTCTCTGTAAGTATTTTAAAGTTAATAGAATTATGATCACTGGTGTCTAAATGCTTTTCCATGAATACTTCAGTCACTTATCCAGTCTCATTTCCCAATAGGAGGTTGAAAATTGTCCCCTCTCTAATAAGGCAATCTACTGAATATACTGTTTGACAAAAACTTTCCTGGGCACGTTTAATAAATTTTGTCCTGTCCAATCCCCTTGCATGATGGCATTCATGCATGACAAAATATGAAGGTAAGCTAGCTAATAATATAAAAGAGGATACAAAAAGTTTTTTTCAGATATACAGTATAAAAAGTAAAAAGGAGACGAGAGTGCTGAAAAATGATGCTGGATAGGTAGTAAAGGGGGTCAAAGAAATAGCAGACCAACTTAAGTACTTTGACTCAGTTTTCACTCTGGAAGACACTAACAGAATGCCAGAAGTACGAGAGTGGTAGGCGACAGAAGTGAGTGTCCTTGCTATTACTAAAGGGAAAGTGCTTCAGAAGCTGAAAAGTCTGAAAGTAGATAAGTCACCTGGACTCTGAAAGAGGTGGCTGAAGAAATTCTGGAGGCGTTATTAATGATCTTTCAAGAATCACTAGATTCTGGAATGTTTCTTGAGACTGGAAAATTGCAAGTGTCACTCCACTCTTTAAGAAGGGAGGGAGGCAGAAGAAAGAAAACCATAGGCCAGTTGGTCTGACTTCAGTGGTTGGAAAGATGTTGGAATCTACTTTTAAGGATGAGGTTTCGGGGTACTTGGAGGCACGTGGTAAAATAGGCTAATGTCAGCATGGTTTCCTTAAGGGGAAATCTTGCCTGACAAATCTGTTGGAATTCTTTGAGGAAATAACAGGCAGGAGAGAGAAAGGAGAGTCAGTGGAAGTTGTTTATTTGGATTTTCAGAAGGCCTTTGACAAGGTGCCGCATATGAAGCTGCTTTACAATCTTAGCATGGATAGAAGATTGGCTGACTGGCAGGAGGCAAAGAATGGGAATAAAGAGATCCTTTTCTGGTTGGCTGCCAATTACTAGTTGTGTGCCACAGGGGTCAGTGTTGGGACCACTTCTTTTATGTTATGTCAATGATTTGGATGAAGGAATTGATGACTTTGTGGCTCAGTTTGTGGATGATACAAAGACAGGTGAAGCAATAGGTAGTGTTGAGGAAGCAAGCAACATGCAGAAAGACATAGACAGAGAATGGGCAAAGAGGTGGCTGATGAAATACAATGTGGAGAAATGCATGGTCATGCACTTTGGCAGAAGGAATAAAGGCATGAACTAATTCAAAAATCAGTGGTGCAAAGAGACTTGGGAGTCCTTGTACAGGATTCCCTAAAGGTTAACTTGCATGTTGTCTAGCATCGGTAGTAAGGAAGGCAAATGCAATGTCGGCATTCATTTTGAGAGGATTAGAATACAAAAGCAAGGATGTAATGCTAAAGCTTATAAGACATTGTCCAGACCACACTTGGATTATTGAGAGCAGTTTTGGGTTCCTTGTCTAAGAAAAGATGGGCTGGCTTTTGAAGGGGTCCAGAGGAGGTTCATGAGAATTATTCTGGGAATGGAAGTGAAATATGAGGAGTGTATAATGGCTCTGGGCCTGTTGTCACTGGAATGTAGAAGAATGATGACGGCTTTCATCAAAACCTGTTGAATATTGAATGGCCTAGATAGACTGGATAAGGAGCAGATGCTTCCTGTTGGGGGGGGGGGGGTCTAGAACCAGAGGGCACAGCCTCAGAACTGAAGGACTTCTATTTAGAATATAGATGAGGAAAATTCTGTAGCCAGAGTGTGGTGAAATTATGGAATTCATTGCCACAAACATTGCAGGCCAAGTCATTGTGTATACTTAAGGCAAAGATTGATAGGTTCTTGATTAATCAGGACATCAAAGGAGTATGGGGTTGAGGGGGATAATAAATCAGCCATGATGGAATGGCAGAGCAGATTCAGTGGACCAAATGGTTTAATTCTATTCCGATGTCATGTGTCTTATTCCCAAACAATACTTGGGAAGTCGAAATCACTTTCCATTCTGCTTCATCTGTGAGAGTGTGTGCAGATTAAACTCCGGATACGTCAGGTATTATAGCCCTCCCTGGTCCCAAGGGACTGCCTAGGAACAAATTTAAATAAAATATCATAAGCATCAACCACTTCTTGAAAAATGTTTAATGGATTTGTTATAATTTGACAATGTGCTTTCAATCTGCAATTTATGTAAGAATTTAAACACATGTATAATGAATAGATCCTTTAAGTTTCTCAGTGAGTTTAACTTATACAAGAAAATCTGTTGTAATGAAAAGTAAAGGAGGTGGATATTAGTCATTAAAACAGCTTTATTACTAAGTATGCAATAAAGTTCTGGGGCGCCTTCGTAAGGGCAAACTTGTGGCCGAGCAGCTCGATGGTTACGATTAAATATTCCAATTTCAGCCTGCTACAGCTGAGAATCTCAGACCAAAGAACTGATTGTGGACTTCAGAAAGGGTAAGGCAAGGAACATGAACCAATCCTCATAGAGGGATCAGAAGTGGAGAGAGTGAGCAATTTCAAGTTCCCCGATGTCAAGATCTCTGAGGATTTAACCTGGTCCCAACAGATCGATGCAGCTATAAAGGCAGTGGCTATACTTCATTAGCAGTTTGAGGAGATTTAGTTTGTCACCTAAGACTCTCAAAAACTTCTACAGACGGCATTCTGACAGGCTGCATCAGGCTGGCTGGTATAGCGGGGAGTGGTGGGTGCTACTGCACAGGATTGAAAGAAACTACAGAAACTTGTAAAATTAGTCAGCTCTATTTTGGGTATTAGCCTCCGTTGTATCCAAGGCAACTTCAGGGAGCGGTGTCTCAGAAAGGCAGCGTCCATCATTAAGGATTCCCATCACCCAGGACATGCCCTCTTCTCATTGCTACCATCAGGAAGGAGGTACAGAAGCCTGACGGATTTAGGAACAGCTTCTTGCCCTCTGCCATCCGATTTCTAAATGGACATTGAACCTGTGAACACTACCTCACTTTTATTATTTCTGTTTTTGCACTATATTTTATTTAACAATTTAATATACATATAGTATATACTTAGTAGCAGCAGTACTTTTTTGTACTGCTGCTGAGTTAACAAGTTTCATGACATATGCCAGTGATATTAAACCTGATATCAATTCTGAAGTTAGCAATTGCATTTTGAAAAATATTGATCAAATGTTTTAATTATACAGAATGAATTTTATTTAAATTTCAGCCTGGTCTTTCAGCATAATTTTCTCTGAAGCTCACAGAGCCTAGCGCCAACGTACCAGATCCAAACACTTAAGCAAGCCCTGGAAGGGAATAGCATGAATATGATACGTATTTCTGTTTCTATATATTTCATAAGTAAGATAACATAGGTTTTTAAGTTTTGTGTGTCATTATTGTGTTTGTCTGACAGGGTGATAAATTAATTTTTCCCTGGCCTTGCCAAATCGTGACATGTGTAAAAGCTTGAAGATGAGACTTGAATATTTAAATGACATTAAAAATTTGCATACAGACTTAAATTATTGGAATGAATCAGCTCTGAGCATTAAAGCTATGGCAGAAATTAATGATTACTTTTGACCAACTATCATTGCACCTGTAAGCTGTGCTTAGTAAAATTGACTATTGTATATGATTAAAGTGCAGTAATTAGGTTTAGCACAAGAACAAATAAATCAAGCAGGCTCACTTAACTAAACAAGGAATTTTTTCCTGTTTTAAATCAAATCTGGTCACAATGTTCCAAGAATACATGGAAGTTAAACAATGGATGGCCAGCAAAACAATATATGATTTATTTGGTTTGGATCTTTGCCTTTGTTGTGTAAAGTTAGCAATGGTGAGCTAACATTCCAGAAATAACTACTGGCCTAGAACATGATGCCAATGGCAAACTCCCCACACTCCTGCCCACCTACCAGTTGTTAAACCTGTCAAAAATATGACTGATTCTGAATGCCTATGGATTTCAAACTTGGTGGAAGCAGAAAATGAGTGAAATTGAGGGCTTTTCTGTAAGTAGTGTTGTGGAGGAAGGTGAAAATGTAAAGCTAGAGACAAAGAAAAGAAAAGCAAGCAATGCAAAATAATAACAACCTTTTACCTTCCTGGCTTTCTACCTTGGCATTAATCCTCTTTGAATATCACCCATGCTGTACAGTAGATAGGAGGGATTAGTGTTTGAGCAATTTTGATTTGCTTTTTAGCTGGTTTGGCACCACATAGTGGGCTGAATGGCCTGTTCCTGTGCTGTACTCTTCTATGTTCATTGACAGAACGTCTTATCAGCATCGATGCCCAATTAAAATGGCATCGCAAATCACAGATAAATCTGCATATTCTGGGAAAAGGCCCATCTGGTTCATGACATGCAGCCTTGGACCGCTCAAATTTACATCTGAACACTGAAATCTAACATTGTAAATAAATTCAAAATTTAAGACAATAAAAATTCACTACAAAATGGAATCTATTTGAGCATATTTCCCAAAAAAATGTGTGCAAAGAATTTAACTTGTATAAATTGCTCACTTTGTACTTTAGTATTTGGTAATACCTTGAAAATCATTTGGTTCAAAGAATAAAATCATAAGAATAAAGGAATTGTGAATATTTCAGAATTTAAAAAATCTCATTGCACACTATCATTGCATTCAATTTACACCAGGGGAGCTGAGCAAGCCTTTGGAAATTAATCTTTGCTAAATTCTTTTAATTTACTTGTTGCTTTGCAGCCACATCATAAATCTTCAAAATTCACCCTTTTGTTTCATTTCCACTTGTGCTTGATTGACGGTTACCAGCACTGCTCCGATCTGAGGACTGACACTTGTTCCTATTGCTGATCAGGAAATCTCAGTCAGCTACAATTTTCACTGAAGAACAATTGCAGTGAGACCTTTCTCTCTGGGCTGCTGGGGAAAGGCCAGCTGTGGATAGAGCAGATTTTATATTGAGCAGATACCCAAACAATAAATATTTCACAATAAAATATATTTTTAATGAGAAATGGCTTAATGGAATGCAGGAGAATTCCTGCTCGTTGCCTATACCTCCAACCAAAAGACTCAAGTGCTGATCTTCGATTCCAGCAGCTGACAGGAATGAAGGACTCGGGAGGAAGAACAGTGGTGATAATAAGCTTGCAGTTCCATTCCTACCGTACTTCTGCTGGTCACCATTTCATCTCTTGTGCTTTGGCTGAATTATATTCTCCTGTGAATACTGGACATCTCCTTTGCACCACCAAGCAAAGCTTCGCCTACAATATTGTGAAAGTCTGCTTTCTCTCCTAATCTAGCAGCAGAGGCAGTATTACTTGAGTTGAGTATAATGTTCCCCTGACCTAAAGGGTTGTCTGTTGGTGGGTGGCTCTAGAAGCAGATCCAGGATCGACGTGTTCTGCTCCCTTACTGAAAAATTCCTGCGTGTGACTTTGATTAACATAAGGAGGCTGTTGATTGTGCAGCCACCACACATTGCTGGGTTATGGTCCAGTGACATGGAATGCAAGGCAACTGGGGTCCCTTCACTCCCGCAGCCTTTCTTCACTCTCACTGCCACTGAGATGTGTCGTCATCTTCCTCTAGCTCCACTTGGTTAATTTGCTGTTTGTCCGGAACCTCCTCCGTGACCTTGTCACCATACCAAGTGCCAGATGACTAAATTCCAGGTGGCGTTGCTCTCAGAATCTCAGGAACTAACAAGCCTCTCCACCATGACGAGGTGACGATGTCTGGAGAAAACCAGATCAAGTACGTCATAGGACATTGTGGGGAATGAGGTGAGAAATTGCAGGGCCCTGGCAGAAATATTTGCATCACCCATAGCCATGGGTGTGGTACCTTTATTTAAGAAGGGCTGCAAGGGCAATTCAGGGAGCCACAGACTCATGAGCCTAATACCATTCGTGGGAAAGTTACTGGAGTGTATTCTGATGGACAAAATCTGCCTGCATTTGGAAATGCAATATAGCTTTGTGCATGGAGAATTACGTCTGACAGAGTTGATTGAGCTTTATTTCTGAAGAGGTGACAAGTTTGACAAGTAGGAGGGTAGATGTTGTCCACGTGGACTTTATCAAGGTACTTAATAAAAGAAGGCTAGTCTGGAAGGTGAGCCAGCCAAATTGATAGAACACTGGCTTGGTGGAGGAGTCAGGAGATGATGTTAGAGGGTACTTATTTAGCTATAGGAAAGGTAATTTTGTGGAAAATATGCTGAAAAAATTCATGAGGATATTCCTCATACTGGAGGGCTTGAGTTGTGAAAAGACTTTAGATAGGCCGTGGCTCTTCTTTTCCCTGGAGTTTAGGAGTGATGTTATAAAGTTCTATAGAATTATAGATACGATGGATGAACATAGCTTTTTATTCCACAGGGTAGTGGAGCCTAAAAACAGGACAGGTTTAAGGTGAGAGGAGAAAAAGTTATAAACCCTGAGGGACAACTTTTTCCACACATAGAGGATGAAACAAGCTACCAGAGGTGAGCACAAAGTGTAAAAGATACTTGCACAGGTACAAGGATAGAAAAGGTTTAAAGAGATATGGGCCAAAGGCACCTTTGCAACAGGGATAAGCTGGGCCACAGGATATTCTATGACTCACATACATACATAAGCATCATTTGCATGCTCAGAAAGTGCTGGAGTGTAGGTGCTGATTAACTCAACATGAGTGTGGGGTTTGTCAGTGGTGAGGTACAGCAGTGTGGTGAGAAAGATTGTGATAATGATGTAGCTTTGCCTGACACTAGCCTGCACTGAGATTGTGTCCTTTTCGGGCACACTGCTTAAGTTCATGGCTTGCATGTAATCAGTAAGCATAAGATGGAGACAAATTTCTGCACGGGTCTAATTTTGGGACGATATTGTACACCCCTTCATCTTTGAAGGATCAAAGAAAAATAGTTTAGTAGTTAACAATTCTCTTGCAGCTGATTGAGCCTATTATACCCCACTGTAATTCAGAAAGCAGCTCTTTTGGCCACTGAGATGAGGCTGTTAAGAAGGATCTGTTAATGACTCTTTCTGTGGCACACAACAGTGAGACCCTTGCCAAGTTAACACAGTTGAATTTGATTCCATTTTTGAAAATAGTTTTGAGATCTCCTGGCATCTCTTTCTCTTCCCATAGGAGAGGAGAATATGAATGTGTGACTGAAGTACCTATCTATCAAGTTTTAAAATTTCAGAAGGAATAGCTTCTGCTCCCAAAGCTTTGTTTTTCACATGGCAGATTACCTTTTTGAAGCTGCCTGGATATTTGCTGTGCAATGGAATGAATCAGAATCAGATTTAATATCACCGTGTGAGCCAGTGGATGTAGTGTACCTGGACTTCCAGAAAGCTTTTGATAAAGTCCCACATAGGAGATTAGTGGGCAAAATTAGGGCACATGGTACTGGGGGCAGAGTACTGACATGGATTGAGAATTGGCTGGCTGACAGGAAACAAAGAGTAGCGATTAACGGGTCCCTTTCAGAATGGCAGGCTGTGACCAGTGGGGTACCGCAAGGTTCGGTGCTGGGACCGCAGCTGTTTACAATATACATTAATGATTTAGATGAAGGGATTAAAAGTAACATTAGCAAATTTGCTGATGACACAAAGCTGGGTGGCAGTGTGAAATGTCAGGAGAATGTTATGAGAATGCAGGGTGACTTGGACAGGTTGGGTAAGTGGGCAAATGTATGGCAGATGCAGTTTAATGTGGATAAATGTGAAGTTATCCACTTTGGTGGCAAGAACAGGAAGGCAGATTACTATCTAAATGGAGTCAAGTTAGGAAAAGGGGAAGTACAACGAGATCTAGGTGTTCTTGTACATCAGTCAATGAAAGCAAGCATGCAGGTACAGCAGGCAGTGAAGAAAGCTAATGGCATGCTGGCCTTTATAACAAGAGGAATTGAGTATAGGAGTAAAGAGGTCCTTCTGCAGTTGTACAGGGCCCTGGTGAGACCCCACCTGGAGTATTGTGTGCAGTTTTGGTCTCCAAATTTGAGGAAGGACATTCTTGCTATTGAGGGAGTGCAGCGTAGGTTCACAAGGTTAATTCCCAGAATGGCGGGACTGTCATATGTTGAAAGATTGGAGCGACTGGGCTTGTATACACTGGAATTTAGAAGGATGAGAGGGGATCTGATTGAAACATATAAGATTATTAAGGGATTGGACACGCTGGAGGCAGGAAGCATGTTCCCGCTGATGGGTGAGTCCAGAACTAGAGGCCACAGTTTAAGAATAAGGGGTAGGCCATTTAGAACAGATATGCGGAAAAACTTTTTCACCCAGAGAGTGGTGGATATGTGGAATGCTCTGCCCCAGAAGGCAGTGGAGGCCAAGTCTTTGGATGCATTCAAGAGAGAGTTAGATAGAGCTCTTATAGATAGCGGGGTCAAGGGATATGGGGAGAGGGCAGGAACGGGGTACTGATTGTGTATGATCAGCCACGATCACAGTGAATGGCGGTGCTGGCTAGAAGGGCTGAATGGCCTACTCCTGCACCTACTGTCTATTGTCTATTATCACCAGCATATGTTGTGAAATTTGGTAACTTTACCACAGCAGTACAATGACAAATAAATACAGAGAAAAAACTGAGTTACATTAAGCATATATGTGCCTATTAAATACTTGTTAAAATAAGTACTGCAAAATAACAGAAATAAAGAAGTAGTGAGGTAGTGTTCATGGTGTTCAATATCCATTTGGAAATCAGATGGCAGGGGAGAAGAAGCAGTTCCTCAATCACTGAGTGTGTGCCTTCAGGCTTCTGTACCCCCTTCCTGATGGTAACAGTGTGAAGAGGGCATGTCCTGGGTGGTGGAGACCCTTAATAATGGACACCGCCTACTTAAGCACCGCTCCTTGAAGAGATTTTGGATACTATGGAGGCTGGTGTCCATGATGGAGCTGACCAATTTTACAAGTTTCTGCAACTTAGTTCAATCTTGTGCAGTCACCCCCCCCCCCCCCCAATACCATACACCAATGCAATCAGAATACTCTCCACAGTACATTGGGATCAATGCTCACTATCTTGCCACACATTTAGAGCATATTTGTTCTATCTATCAATATTTGGATTGCTTGTATATTCAGAGAGCTATCCTTGATTTAACGGTAAAAGAAGGCTGCTCTGGTTCTAGATTATGAACGAAAGTGTTTCAATATTTGGTGGTGTTTTGTCAGTTAAGAAGTACTCCCATCATAAATATGAGTATAAACACCTGAAATATTTAACTATGTAATTGCAACTATTGAAAGGGTGTTTAAAGAGTATAAAATCTCAGTGCTTTGTGAGTTAAGGAGGTTCTCCTGTGAGATTCTCCCAACAGATTTTACTGCCATATCTCCTCTACATTGCTGATGAATAAACAGTTGTTACCTCTATAGATCTGGTCTCCACTTGTCTTGTTCAAAGGCACAACACAGCCTTTCCTTGATCATTAAAGTGCTGGAAGGGATCATTGGAAGAGTTATTCACATATTATCCCGGTCCCAAGACATCACTGCAAGAATTGCTCAGGGCAGTGTCCTACTATCTTCAAATCTTTCACCAATGAGCCTCTACACTGAGAAGTGGGGCTGTTCGCTGATGCTTGCTTGTATCAATTGCCTTTGAAACTCTTTAACAAATGAAGCAGACCATATCTGTCTGCAGCAAAACGTAGACAACTGTAGAAAGGAATAAGGAAGAGTAGGAATTAACCAATAGATAGACTCAAGGGTTAAGGGCAGAAACAGAAGAGCAATTCCTATTGGTGCTTGGGCATAGCTGCACCTTGGTGCATATTGTGGTGGAAAGAAAGGGAAGCTTACAAGGACGTCTTAGTTAATTCAGAAGTGTCTGGAAACCATTGTGGAATACTTGATGAAGTATTATAAAATTAATCTGATTAACATTAACATTATAGCTCCAAGGGCAGAATGAGATATGGACTGAATCAATTGCAATAAGCAGACAATGATTAAATTAACACTTCGGATGCAAAGATACTGTATAAGCAGGAAGAAACTGTGCTTTGACAGAACAGTCTCTAAAACTTTCTGGGCTATTCTCCTGATTAATCAGCATTACACAATAAAGCTTTTCTGTATGACTCTGGATTTCTTGGTTGTATTTTGCTTCTCCATCAACATAGGCTGATAAATAACAAGGAACATACGTATACTACAGTGTCAAACAAAGGCCATCTCCCAATCAGACAAAGGTTAACTGCCTACCCTTGACTGCAGTATTACCATTAATATCCTGACCAGGCACTTAACCAGGGAAGCTAAATAAATATCTTGGTTTCAAGGGCAGGTAGAAGCTGGGTATCTGGAGGCAAAAGATTAACTCTGACAACACAATGTCCTTCCACCATTACACCATGTCAGGAATGTTAAGGAATATTTTACAATCTCCTTGCTAAGTGCAGTTCTGGCAACACTTGTGTTACGTATTCAATTTATTTATTTACAGTAGTTATGGAGATACAGTGCAGAATAGCACCTCCCAGCAATCCCCAATTTGACCCTAGCTCAATTTACAATGACCAATTAACCTACCAGCCAGCACATCTTTGGACTGTGGGAGGAAACCCACGAGATCATGGGGAGAACATACAAACTCCTTACAGACGGTGGTGAGACACCATCCAAGAAAAAAAAGCAAGTATTTCCACCACAGTAAACATATACCCCCTCCACCACAAGTGCATAATGACATAGTATGTACCATCTGCAAAAGGAACAGTGCTTACTCCAAGAACATCTCCCAGTCTGTGACCCCTGGCACCATGGGTAGCAGGCACGTGGGAACATCATCACCAAGTTTCACACCCTCCTAATCTGGAAATGCAAAACAATCCTTTAACTGTTTAACCAAATACATTGTGGGAGTATCTTCTCTAGAATGATTGCAAGAGTTCAAGAAGATGGCTAACCACCAACTAATCAAGGGAAAACAGGATGCACAGCAAGTACAGGCTTTACCAGTGACTCCGGCATCCCAGAAAAAAACGGAATCATACTGATGGAAATTCCACTTTAATGTTATGTTGGATTTGTTTCCAGTCTCAGTCAGTTGACCCAATGTTTTGGGATGAAACAGAAAAATAGAATGCAAGCTTAATGTCATTTCATTACAGTACTCGAGAAGATTGCATATATCTTCTGTGGGAGAAATCTAGCCTCATTTAATATGGCAGCACCATTTACCATTCTGGTGTATTTCTTGACACTCATTGGCTCTTCACACAACCCTGGAATGTCTGGACAGTAAAGATGCATGCATCAGGATTGTCTTGATGAATTGCAGCTCAACATTTAATATCATCATTCCCTTGAAACTAATCAGTAAACTCCAAGACCTGGGCCTCTATACCCATTTGTGCAATTGAATCCTGGTTTTCCCTCATTAGCAGACCTCAGTCAGTTTGGATTGGCAACATCTCCTCCACAATCTCCATCAGCACAGGTGCACCACATGGCTGTGTGCTTAGACCCCTGTTCTACTCACTTTACACCTATGACTGCAAGCTAAGCACATGCTGATGACACCACTGTTGTGGGCTGTATCAAAGGTGATGATGAATCAGCATACAGGAGGGAGATGGAAAATTTGGCTAAGTGATGTCACAACAACAACCTCTCATTCAATGTCAGCAAGACCAAGGAACTGATTGTAGACCTCAGGAGGGGGTGGAACCAGAGGCCCTTGAGCCAGTCCTTATCGGAGGATCAGAGGTGGAGAGGGTCAGCAACTTTAACTTCCTGGGTGTCACTATCTCAAAGGACCTGAACTGGACCCATCATAAAAATGTAATTGCAAAGAAAGCTCGACAGTGCCTCTACTTTCTCAGGAGTCTGTGGAAACTCAGCATGACATCAGAAACCTTGACAAATCTTGGCAGTTGTGTAGTTCCCAGGCTGCATTTTGGCAAGGTTTCAGAACACCATTGCCTTTGAACAGAAAATCCAACAAAAGCTAATGGATTCAGCCAGGTACATCATGGGTAAAACTCTCCCAACCATTGAGCACATCTACATGAAACACTGTTGTAGGAAAGCAGCATCCAACATCAGAGATCCTCACCACCCAGGCCATGCTCTTCTCTTGCTGCTGCCATCAGGTAGAAGGTACAAGAGCCTCAGGACTTGTACCACTATGTTTACAAACAGTTACTACCCCTCAACCATCTGGCTCTCGATCAAAAGCGAATAACTACACTCATCCATTGAGATGTTCACACAGCCAATTATCTCACTTTAAGGACTCTTTGTCCTGTTATTTCATGCTCTCATTATTTATTGCAACTTATTTATATTTGTATTTGCACAATCTGTTGTCTTCTATGCTCTTGCTCTTTCATTGATCCTGTTAACAGTTCCTGTTCTATAGATTTGCTGAGAATGCCCGCAGGAAAAGCATCTCAGGGTTGTAGGTGGTGACATGTCTGTACTCTAATAATAAATTTTACTTTGAACTTCTGAAAATGATGATTCTGGTTTCAAGACTCTTTCCAGAGCCTTGAGCAGATTCATTTGCCAATACTCTGATTGCTTTTTGAGGGACTTTGCTGCAATCAGATTTGTTTGCTGTATTTTGTCACATTAGAATGTTGGACACATTCCCTAATTTTTAATTAGCTGAATAGCACTTTGTTTCCCTGAGGCCATGAAAGGCAAAATGCCCTTTCTTCTATCTATCTTGCTCAACTACACAGCTAACAATGAACATACTGTGTTTTGTTGCAAATAATAATCTTGCAATTTGTTACCAATATTAGCACTTAAAGTTTTAAATATTTTATGTTGGCTCATGTGGCAGAAACCAGTATAATGGACAATTATAATTAAACAGGTTACTTATCGCCCTGGAGTAAATCAGTAGGTTAACCAGAGAAGAGATTAATGGACAGGTGATCTTGTAGAAAGTTTTTTGTGCGTGCCTCAGTTTGGTTTATATATCCCATTGTGAATCTACCGTAGTTTTCACTGGATTGCAGACTGTGATTTAGTAGGAATCACAAGGAGAATAGAAAAATAGACAGAGGTACATATATGTACGAGGGGTGATTGATAAGTTCGTGGCCTAAGCTAGAAGGAGATGAGTTATACTGCTCTCATTACATGCACAAGCAGGTCAACTATTTGAGTGATTATGCAGAAAGTTTGAAGTTAATAACTCATCTCCTTCCACTTTAGGCCACAAACATCAGTCACCCCTGATGAGTTATTAACTTCAAACTTTCTGCATAATCACTCAAAGAGTTGAACTGCATGTGCATGTAATGAGAGCAGTATAACTCATCTCCTTCTACCTTAGGCCACAAACTTATCAATCACCCATCTGTGGACACTTTCTGGAGTTCCAAGATCCGTATGCTCCATGACCGCTGGACTAAGTGTGTAAATGTAGGAGGAGACTATGTTGAAAAATAAATGTGCTAGGTTTTCTAAAACTGACTCCTTCTACCTTAGAGCACAAACTTATCAATCACCCCTCGTATTTTGTTTTTTTTTGCAGACAGGAGTGTCTGTGCCCTGCAAAGACAGCTGCAAGATTCTTCTCATCCTAATCTGTGCCAATTTGCTAATTCCTGAGTGGCCAATACTGCGCTAGCCCAATTAACTGGCAGGAAAGAATGGACAATGATCCAGCTTGACCACGTGGATGATAAAATGACTTGGATTTTGTTGCTATACAGAGGAACAGGTGCTAACTTAAATGCCAATCTGTGCTTCCTCTAGGAAAAAAAATCAGAGACAAAAACTCTTATTTCATAAATTAACTCATATACCAAACCAACCTCTCCAGAACTTGAGCCAAAGCAGTCAATGATTTCAAAACTCATGCTCAAATTCAATGTCTGATAATAACTGTGTGATGCATCCATACTTATCACAGCAGATGTACAACAGCTGTCAGAAAAGAAAACATAAAAAATACAGGTTTTCAGCACCTCTTGTCTACTTTGATGTTCAATAACATTATGGTCAAACTTTTATCTTATTGACTCCTTCCTGCACTAATCCAAAACACACTAAGTCTAGCACTGTGGCTCAGAAGGTAAGTGGGTTGGGGGGGGGGGGGAAGGAGAGGACTGCAGTAGTGACAAGGGATTCCATAGTTAGAAGAGTAGGCATGAGACTCTGTGGATATGACAGAGACATCCTGGTGGTATGTTGCCTCCCAGGTTCCAAGGTCAGGGACGTCTCAGATTGGGCTCACAGCTTTCTAAAGTGGGAGGGTGAGCTGCCAGAAGTCTTGGTACATATTGGCACCAATGTAATAGGTAGGAAAATAGAAGAAGTCCTGAAGAGAGAGCTAGGAAGTTGGGTAGAAAGTTTAAAAGCAGGACCTCGAGGGTAGTAATCTCTGGATTGCTGGATGATTAGAATAGGATGATTTGGCAGATGAATGCATGGCTGGGAATCTGATGCAGGGGGTAGGGCTTCAGAATTTTGGATCACTCAGATCTCTTCAGAGGAAGGGATGACCAGTGCAAATGGAATGGGTTACACCTTAACCTGATGTAGCCAAGATGTGGGCTATAAATTACAAGAGGAGATAGAAATGGAATGTCAAAAGGACAATATTACGATAGTCATGGGTGATTTCAATAGAATGGGAAAATCAGGATGGTGCTGATTTTGGATCCTGAGAGAGAATTTGTAGAATACCTATGAGATGGGGTTTTAGAGCAGCTTGCATTTGAACCCACTGGATTATCAACTATTCTGGATTAGGTATTGCGTAATGAACCAGATTTGGTTAGGGAGCTGAAGGTAAAGGAACCCTTAGGAGTCAGTGAACATAATTTGAAAGACTTCACACCGTAATTTGAGAGGGAGAAGCTAAAGTCAAATGTATCAGTATTACAGTGGAATAAAAGGAATTACAGAGGCATGAGAGAGGAGCTGGACAAAGTTGATTGGAAGGGGACACTAACAGGGATGACAGCAGAGTTGCAATAGCTGGAATTTCTGGGAGCAATTTGGAAGGCGCAGAATACATACATTTCAAAGGGTAATTATTCTAAAGGCAAGATGACACAACCATGACTGACAAGGGTACTCAAAGCCAACATAAAAGCTAAAGAGAGGGCATATCATAGAGCAAAATTAGTGGGAAGTTGGAGAACTGGGAAATTTTAAAAATCACCAGATGGCAATCAAAAAAGCCATAAAGAGCAAAAAGATGAAAAATTACTGTAAGCTAGCCAATCATATCAAAGAGGATATAAAAAGTTTTTTTTAGATATATAAATAAGTAAAAGAGAGGCAAGAGTAGATATCGGACTGCTCAAAAATAATGTTGGAGTGATAGTAAAGGGGGAGGAGGAAATGGCAGATAAGTTGAATAAGTATTTTGCTTCAATCTTCACTGTGAAAGACACTAGCAGTATGCTGGATGTCCGAGAGTATCAGGGTGCAGAAGTGGGTGCAGTTGCTATTACCAAAGAGAAGGTGCTTGGGAAGCTGAAAGGCCTGAACCAGATAGACTACACTCAAGGGTTCTGAAAGAGGTAGCTGAAGAAATTGAGGATGCATTAGTAGTGATCTTTCAAGAATCTTTAGATTCTGGAATGGTTCCAGAGGATGGAAAAATTGCAAATGTCACTCCACTCTTCAAGAAGGGAGGGAGGCAGAAGAAAGGAAATTATGGGCCAGTTAGCCTGAGAGTTGTTGGAAAGAGGTGCGAGTCGATTGTTAAGGATGAGTTTTTGGGGTACTTGTAGGCATATGATAAAATTAGCCAAAGTCTGCTTGGTTTCCTTAATGGATAATCTTGCCTTATAAATCTGTTAGAATTCTGTGAGGAAATAACAAACAGGACAGACAAAGGAAAATTGGTGGATGTCATGTACCTGGATTTTAAAAAGGAACTTGACAAGTTGCCACACATGAAACTACTTAACAAGATAAGAGCTTGTGGTATTACAAGAAAGATACTAGCATGGATAAAGCATTGGCTGATAGACAGGGGGCAAAGAGTGGGAATAAACGGAGTTTTTCTGATTGGCTACAGTGACGAGTGGTGTTCCACAGGGGTCAGTGTTGGGATCATTTCTTTTTATGTTATATGTCAATGATTTGGGTAATGGAATTGATGGCTCTGTGGCCAAGTTTGCAGATGATACGATGATAAGTGGAGGAGCAGGTAGTGTTGAAGAAGCAGGGAGTCTGCAGAAGGACTTGAACAGATTAGGAGAATAAGCTAAGAAATGGCAGGTGAAATACAGTGTTAAAAACTGTGTGGTCGTGTACTTTGGTAGAAGGAATAAAAACATAGACTATTTTCTTAACGGAGAAAAATTAAAAAAAAATCTGAGGTGCAAGGGGACTTTGGAGTCCTTTTGCAGGATTCCCTAAAGGTTAGCTAGTAGGTTGAGTCAGTGGTGAGGAAGGCAAACGCAATATTAACATTCAGCTTGAGCGGACAAGAGTATAAAAATAAGAATGTAATGCTGAGGCTTTATAACACATAGATAAGGCCTCACTTGGAGAATTGTGAGCAATTTTGTCTCCCTCATCTAAGAAAGGATATGGAAACATTGGAGAAGATTCAAAGGAAGTTCACAAAAATGATTCTGGGATTGAAAGGCTTATCATACGAAGAGTATTTGATGGCTGTAGGCCTGTACTCACTGGAACTTAGAAGGATGAGGGGGCGATCTCATTATTGAATGTTGAAAGGCCTAGATAGATTAAATAAGGAGAGAATGTTTCCTATAGTGGGGGTCTAGGCCCAAAGGGCACAATGGCAGAATAGAGGGGTGTCCATTTAGAATGGAGATGAGGAGGAATTTCTTTAGCCAGAGGATGTAAATCTGTGGATTTCATTGCCACAGGTGGCTATGGAGGCCAGGTCAATGAGTGTATTTATAGCAGAGGTTGATAGATTCCTGATTAGTCAGGGTGTGAAAGATTTTGGGGAGAAGGCAGGAGAATGGAGTTGAGAAGGAAATGGATCAGCCATGAACAAATGACCGAGCAAACTCAATGGGTCATTGACCTAATTCTGCTCTAATGTCCAGTGGACTTATGGTCTAATCCCATATTCCTCAATTCCATTGATATATAAAAACCTATGGATTGTACACCTTGGGGTAGAGAAATTTCTTATCATCTCTGCCTTCAACAGTTGATCTCTTTACAGTTGTGACCCTTGGTTCTAGACACCTCAGCCATAGGAAGTATCAACATCAAACTAGTTTGTCATAGCCCTTTGGAATTTTTCACTTCAATGAGATCACTTCACTTTCTTTTAATCTGCACAGTCAGAACATTCAGCTTGCCTAATCTTTCCTCAGATGACAAACTTGCTATCCTACTTATCATTTCAGTAAACACACAGTATTTTTATACATTCATTAATAATTGGAATTAAACATTGAGTTTGCACCATAATTTACTTCATTTTCAAAGCTGCTTAAGTACCTGAAATCCCTTTGTTTTACCGCACTCCGCATTGTGCTACCAATAACTGTGTAAGACCTACCCTGGCTGGTCCTGCTGAAGGGCAACACCTCACATTTGACTGCATTAACTTCCATTTGCCATTTTGCAGCTGGCCCAGATTCCCCCACAAGCTTTGATAGTCTTCTTCACTGTCCACTACTTTCCCAGTCTTGGTGTCATCCACAGATTTGCTGATCCAGTTAACCACATTATCATCCAGATCATTGTTATAGATGACAAACAACAACAGACTCAGCACCGATCCGTGTCTCACTCCACTAGTCACAGGCCTCCAGTCAGAGGGGCAACCATGTACTACTACTCTCTGGCTTCTCCCACAAATCCAATTTATTACTTTACCTTGAATGCCGAGCGATTGAACCTTCTTGATCAATCTCCCATGTGGAACCTTGTCAAATGCCATGTTGATAACATCCACTTCCCTGCCTTCATCAACTTTACTAGTAACGCCCTCAAAAATCTCTATAACATTGATTAGACACGACCTACCACACATAAAGCCATGCTGACTATCCATAATCAGTCCATGCCTATTGAAGTACTCATATATCCGGTCCCTTAGAATACCTTCCAATAACTTTCCCAGCACTGATGTCAGGGTCTTGGGTCTACAATTTCCTGGCATATTTTTAGAGCCTTTCTTAAACAGCGGAACAACATCAAATCCTCTGGTATTCCACCTGTTGCTAAGGATGATTTAACTATCTCTACTACAGCCCCTGGAATTTTTGCACTTGCCTTTCACAGGGCCTGAGGGAACATTTTGACAGGCCCTGGGGATTTATCCACCCTAATTTGCCTCAAGAAAGCAAACATCTCCTCCTCTGTATCTCTATAGGGCCCATGATGTTGCTTTGCCTCACTTCTATAGACTCTGCCCATCTCCTGAGAAAATATAGATGCCAACAAATCCATTTAAGATCTTCCCCATCTCTTTTAACTCCGCACATGGATTGCCATTCTGATCTTCCAGAGGACCAATTTTGTCCCTTGCAATCCTTTTGCTTTTAACTTATCTGTAGTATCCCTTAGGATTCTCCTACCTTGTCTGCTAGGGCAATCTTGTCTTCCTTTAGCCCTCCTGATTTCTTTCTTGAGTGTTCTCTGGCATTTCTTATACTCCATATGTGCCTCATTTGTTCCTACCTGCCTATATCTCATGATAATGCAGAAGAGAAATGTGTCTTGCATTATATCTCCCAGTGCAGCAACTTAAAGATTTTCTGTTATGAATAGTTTTTAAATTCTAATTTCATCCAAGGTTTTCAGCTCCATACTTGCCCATTGTGAACATTAAAGTGCACAACCTAGTCTCTAAAAGAAGTAAGTAATTGTCATTCTCATTACCAGAGATTGGAATGAAATAAACATATTTGCTTGCACAATACAGTAAGTAATAACAGAATAATTGAATTCCCCTTTTAAGATGTTAATTATAAGACGTTATAGTTTCCAATGGTTTGTATGTGCAGCCCTTGCAAAAAGCATTCACACCCCCCCCCCACCCCCGGGAGCTTTCATGTTTTATTGTTTTACTACATTGAATCACAGTGGATTTAATTTTTTTTGACATTGATCACCAGTAAAACTCTTCCGTGTGAAAGTGATCTAAATTAATTACAAATATAAAGCACAAAATAATTGATTGCATAATTATTCACCCCCTTCAAGTCAGTATTTAGTAGATGCACCTTTGGCAGCAATTACAGCCCTGAGTCTGTGTGGATAGGTCTCTGTCAACTTCACACATCTGGACACTACAATTTTTCCCCATTCTTCTTTACAAAACTGTTCAAGCACTGTCAGATTGCATGGAGATCATGAGTGAACAGCCCTTTTCAAGTCCAGCCACAAATTCTCAATTGGACTGAGGTCAATTGAGACTTGGTCACTCCAGGATATTAACATTGCTGTTTTTAAGACATTCCTTTGTAGCTTTGGCTTTATACTTGGCCATTCTTATGCTGGAAAACAAATCCTCTCCTAAGTTGAGTTCTCTTGCAGACTGCATCGGGTTTTCCTCCAGGATTTCCCTGTATTTTGCTGCATTCATTTTACTCTCTACCTTCACAAACCTTCCAGGGCCTGGTGCAGTGAAGCATACCCATAGCATGATGCTTCATGATAGGGATGGTGTGCTTTTGATGATGTGCAGTGTTTAATCTGATAACCAAAAATCTGAACTTTGGTTTCATCAGACCATAGAACCTTCCTCCAGCTGACTTCAGAGTCTCCCACATGCCTTCTGGCAAAATCTAGCCAAAACTACATGTGAGTTTTTTTTTCAGCAGTGGCTTTCTCTTTGCCACTCTCCCATAAAGCTACGACTGGTGAAGTACCTGGGCAACAGTTGTTGTGTACACAGTCTCTCCCATCTCAACCACTGAAGCTTGTAACTCCTCCAGAGTTGGTCAGTTTTTTAAGGATGACCTGCTCTAGTCAGATTTACAACTGTGCCATATTCTTTCCATTTCTTGATGATTGACTTAACTGTACTCCGAAAGATATTCAGTGACTTGGAAGTTTTCTTGTATCCATCTCCTGACTTGTGCTTTTCAATAACCTTTTCACAGAGTTGCTTTGAGTGTTCTTTTGTCTTCATGGTGTAGTTTTTTTCAGAATACTGACTCACCAGCAGTTGGACCTTCCAGATACAGGTGTATTTTTACTACACTCATTTGAAACACCTTGAATGCACGTAGGTCTCCGAAAGCAGATTTCCATTTAACTAATTATGTGACTTCTACAACCAATTGGCTGCACCAGTGATTATTTGGTGTGTCATATTAAAGGGGGGGGGGGGTGGTGAATACTTATGCAATCAATTATTTTGTCTTTTATATTTGCAATTAATTTAAATCACTTTGTACAAATTTGTTTTCACTTTGATACGAAAGAGTCCTTTTCTGGTGATCAGTGTCAAATAAGCCATACTAAATCCACTATGATTCAACGTTGTAACAATAAAACATGAAAACTTCCAAGGGATTTGCATACTTTTTATAGGCACTCTAAATTTAGGATGTAAATTAAGATTTCAAAGGTTACCAAGGATTCAAAAACTATTTTTCTGATCTGTTCCAGATGTAATTGTTACACACAAAAGTAGGAAGGTTATTCTGAGCCAAATTATTTTGCTACCAAAATCAAAAGGAGCTTGCTTTAACAATACCCAGGATCTGACAAGGTGTTCCCTCATACTCTGTAGGAGGCTAGTGCAGAAATTGCAGGGGCCTTAGCAGAGATACAAGGGGTGATTGATATGTTCATGCCCTAAAGTAGAAGAAGTCAATTTTAGAAAATCTAGTGAATTTATTTTTCAATATAGTCCCCTCCTACATTTACACACTTAGTCCAGCGGTCGTGGAGCATACGGATCTTAGACCTCCAAAAGTGTCCACAAATGGGTGATTGATAAGTTCATGGCCTAAGGTAGAAGGAGATGAGTTATTCAGCTCTCTTTGCATTCACATGCAGTTCAACTCTTTGAGTGATTATGCAGAAAGTTTGAAGTTAATAACTCATCGGGGTGATTGATAAGTTTGTGGCCTAAGGTAGAAGGAGTTGAGTTATTAACTTTGGAAGGAATAATAGAAGAGCAGATTATTATTTAAATGGTGAAAGATTGCAGCATGCTGTTGTGCTTGTTGGACTTGGGAGTGCTTGTGCATGAATCGCAAAAAGTTGGCTTGCAGGTACAACAGGTTATTAAGAAGGCAAACGGAATGTTGGCCTTCATTGCCGTGGGATTGAATTCAGGAGCAGGGGGGGTCATGCTGCAACTATACAGGGTACTGGTGAGACCACACCTGGAGTACTGTGTGCAATTCTGGTCTCCATACTTGAGGAAGGATATACTGGCTTTGGAGGCAGTGCAGAGGAGGTTCACCAGGTTGATTCCAGAGATGAAGGGGTTAAGCTATGAGGAGAGATTGAGTTGCCTGGGACTATTCTCTCTGGAATTCAGAGAATAAGAGGGGATCTTATAGAAACATACAAAATTTTGAAAGGGATAGATAAGATACAAGTAGGTAAGTTGTTTCCATTGGTAGGTGAGACTAGAACTAGGGGATATTGCCTCAAGATTCAGGGGAAAAGATTTAGGACAGAGGTGAGGAGAAACTGTTTTTCCCAGAGAGTGGTGAATCTGTGGAATTCTTTTTCCAGGGAAGCAGTTGAGGCTTCTTCACTAAATATATTTAAGATACAGTTGGATAGGTTTTTACATAGTAGGAGAATTAAGGGTTATGGGGAAAAGGCAGGTAGATGGAGCTGACAGATCAGCCAGAATCTTATTGAATGGCAGGGCAGACTTGATGGGCCAGATGGCCTACTCTTGCACCAATTTCTTATGTTCTTATGAATGAGGTTTCCAAACTATTTTAGTATAGATAGCATTAGAAAACAAACCTTTTTGGTGTTCCTGGCTTCAGACTTTACCACATTCCTGCAAGCTGCTGAGATCTGAGCTGCACTACACAATGCCAGACGGACTGGTGTGAATGTGGGGTTGCAAGTAGAATTGTTGCCACCCTGTAAAAGATAAAGTCAATTTCTGTTCAGTGGAACAGCAATCCCTGGTAGCACCTCTTGCTCTTCTCCATCTCTTCCTTGCACCCTCCTGGAAAATCTGACTGTGTCAGCAAGTTATTTGCAATACGTTTTGATAATGTGACTTTCAGACTTGAATAGAGAATAGAATAGTCGTGAGGGTATTAGAAAGAGGATACACACATCTTTTTTCCCTAGGGCTGAGAATCAAAGTTTAAGGTAAGTTATGGGATTTAATAGGGACCCGAGGGGCAACTTTTCACCCAGAGTTGTTTTGTATATGGAATGAGCTTCCAGAGGAAGTGGTTGAGGCAGTAGATTAACAACATTTAAAACATACTTGACCCGAAAGATTCAGAGGGATAAGGACCCTAATGGAATTAGCTCAGATAGGCTCCTTGGTCAACATGGACCAGTTGGGCCAATGGGTCTGTTTGACTCTTTGAGAAGCACAGTGATTAAATAAAATAAAGTGAGAAGACAGAAGTAAGTCTGGGGGAAGTGGTGGAGGCGGAAACGATAGGGTCTTTTAAGAGACTCCTGGATGGCTACATGGAGCTTAGAAAAATAGAAGGCTATGGGAAGTTCATAGGTAATTCTAAGGTAGGGACATGTTCGGCAAAGCTTTGTGGGCCAAAGGGCCTGTATTGTGCTGTAGGTTTTCTATGTTTCTGTGTTTATATTTATCTCAAATCTCCTAGCAGCATGGCGAGGACTTCTCTTCCTGAACACTGCATTACCTGTAGCTAGGAACTCCTAAACTGCAGCAGCAAAGGTATTGTGAATGAGAAACCACGGGAGAATACAAACGTGTGTGCCCTGGAGGCGACCTTGCAGTTGTTTGAGTATCCAAATGCCTTGTCCTTCTCCATGGTAGAAGTCAATTCTTTCAAGTGCTGCCAAAGTAGAGATGACAATTTCCTTCTGGCAGATGATGCACTGTCAGAAGTGAAAGGCATTGAGCAGTGAGATGTAGGTATTCACAGGTGCTACTTTGTCCTTAGTGCACTGAATTTTCTGAAGAAGCTTTATCATTGAAATCAGTGATAAACACAGAACTTCTTTGAATTCATTGAAAAAAAGTTCTGACAAACTCTAGATGTGCTTTTGAAAGGGTGAAAAACTTTCCTTGTTCAAGTGTTATGTCCCTTGTTGCTGAATACATGGTTACCAATATGCTACTGCTATCTGGTACAGGTCAGCTTCCAGTTACTGACAGTTCCCAAAAATTGATCCTGGGTCTAAGTAAAGATTTCACTCTACTGAATGTGAAGGAGCACAAGGGTTAAAGTTTTATATGTGGCATAACCTCCTGATACAAGATGAGCAAGAACATCCTGAGGTAGGATCTAGTGGAATCCCCTGAGACTAGCCAGAGGCTTGACTCTACCATGTACAGGAAAATTAAATTTCTAGTTTGAACCTTGACAGCAGGTGTTGAAATTAATTTGTAATCTCCTAGAACAAGCAGAGAAGGTGAGACTTCCACTTGCTGGAGATGATGGTTGCTAGGCATCACTGGGATACTATGGTAACCTGCCACTTAATATCTCAAGAATGAATGTTGGAAGAGGGCCTACAGACTGCAGACCTGAATGCATCACTGTCAACCTTCAGTGAGAGGAGACATGTCCTTATCTAGGCACAGGAGATTCTGCAGCTGTTGGAAATCTCAAGCAACACACACTGTTATGTATCCTGTAACTGGGTGTCTGACCAGCAGAGAAAGAAGAATCCGTTGGAGTCTGGTGGTACCAAACTAAAGGTGTTTATTAGTAAACTACACAATACAATATCAAAATTGCAAATATATATATAAAACAGGTTAACAGTAATAAACCTAAAAGTGTAGGAAGAATAATAATCAATAATAAACAAGCTCTATCGATGTCTAGGGGTAAATGAATTGTTTATAGAGTTCAGTTCATAAATGCTGAGGTGGTTATGGTTGTTGTGTTGACATCGTTGGAGAGAGAGAGAACGAACGAGAGGTAACAGCTACAGCAGGCAAACCTTTTGTGGCTTTCTTAATCCGTCGTGTCATTGTGGCCATTCAGTTATGACCCCTCTGGTCTTCAGCTAGACCATTCTTCTGTGGTGGACTCATCACTCTGGCATGAGTGGACACACACACAAGTCCCCACCGGCCCTGCTGTAACACTGTGAGCTTTACTGACCGATCTCCTGGTTCGGTCTTCGAAGCCCCCACCTTTCTGTGGGTTCCCAACACTCAGTCAGTGTCCACTGGTGTGTCTGAAGGGTGTCTCTCCAGACCTGTCTTTTACCCCCACTCACAGGGTCTCAGCTATCCATCAACTCTGAATGACCGTGTCCATCAAATCAGGCCACTCCTGCTGTCTCCTGAGGAATGTTAACGAGCAAAGTAAAGTCCTTGTAGTGGAAGGTAAATAATCCAGGAAAAGTCAAAATACAGTAAATCAACAGTCTCTCTCCCCCTCTTATCTGTAGCAGATGTTCTTGCCTGGGCTTTATCTCTCTCTCTCAACAGCAGCATAGCAACAGCAATAGTTTGTAGTTCTCGGGGGGGGGGGGGGGGGGTTGGGAATGGTTAACTCTGCACCCCATTTCCATCAGGTCTGTCCATCACTTATAACACCCCCATCCTTCTGGAAATTTTCACCAGTGAAAATTAACTAATAAAGCATATTACTGAATTACAGAGTTTAACAAAATACAGAAGTGGTCTTAACTACAAGAATAATACAGATACACTTTCAAATTAACATCTGGATAAACAATCAGCAATTACATTATCACTCCCCTTTACATGTTGTATTTTAATATCGAATTCCTGTAACAACAGACTCCAACTTTATAACCTCCTGTTTTTATTTTTCATGTTAGCCAAGGATACCAAGGGATTGTGTTCTTAGCTTAGCTGTATATTACAAAGTGTGAACCAATGCATGTTTGATTATAATGTACATTACGGAAGTTTGTGCAAATACTAATCTATATTTCACTTTTAAACTTAACATTCAATCTTCCATGATGTTGTCTTTATCTTTCACAAGCTTTGTCCAAAAAAAATCAAATTCCTGCAAAACTAGATCCTGTTATTCAAAGTGGCATTTGGTCAACCCTTGCCTCTTTTCCACTTAACTCTCACGTGGTTAGCTTGCTCACCAGCTTGGAACAGGCCTTCACAGACTTCTTTCACAGGAGCTATCTTATCACCAATGTTTTCCAAACTAAGCCCATTTGCTGAACTTCCAAACCACTCATTAATTTTAAGCAGGTCATTAATTTTATCTTCAGGATCTTTAATTCTGTTAGTTTCCAGTTTAACATCTGCAGGGGATCCCTCTTGGTCAAAACAGCACTTTAAGTTCTGCCTCTCCAACTCACATCCTTGAACAACATCACCAAGTTGTTTATCCTTAAATTCCACAACAAACTGTAATTGACTCACAGGCACCTTGTTAACAAGCCATTGTTCAGTTAATGGTCCCTTCACTTTTGTCAACAGTTCTGACACCAAACTCAACTTTAAATTTTCTTTTATTCAAAAGTTTAGGAACAATACTTTTCCCTTTTCCTTCAATAATATTCACATCACCAGCTTTAATCTCATTACTAACTTTTAACACAAGTGACTGAAAATTCTCACTTTCTCCTGGTGCCACGGTTAACCCTTTCTTCACTGAACCAAGTCTATCTGACCCAAAAGGATTGCATTCCTTTTCAACTAAATCAGACACGTTAGACTTTTCCTGAGCTTCAACACTAGGTTCAGTACCCTCTGACTCCACCTCCTTCACATCCTGAACACAGGCCAACGGGACATCTGCCTCTCCTAGGCTTTCAATACCAGTCCCCTTTTCAAATTCTAAGTTCCCCTGATCCTCCCAGTTACTCTCTGGGCTACTCCCCTTCGGAGTAAACTCAACCTTGCGGGTTAAGACAACTTTGTCTGCTAACCCAGCAGACTCCCTCAAGGTAGCGGCATTCTTTTCATCTAGGACTGTCCTCACATCATTGGGAACACGCTTAACTTCTTCAACTGAAAAAAGCTCTGTCAAGCCAGACAGAGCATCCGTGTCCAACCCTGGACCTTCTAACTGCCTCATCTGTTTCTCATCTTTACTCTGTGCCTCCATAACCTCCTTTTTCACTCCTAAGTGTCCACCTAGGGGTATCTTGTGAGCCAGGTTTGAAATTTCGTTCCTTGACAACACTAAATCTGCTTCGTCTCCTTTACTTTCCTTAGCTCCACTATTCTCCGTTTTACCATCCTCTAACCCCTCTTCATACAAGGTCGGCAAAAATGTCTCCGCTAAATCAACCCTGGACTCATTTAAACTGGTTCCTGTCTCAGCCGCCTTTCTAGACATGCTGCGAGTGATTGCGCATGCGGGATAAATCTTGGAATCTATGGGCGGGTCCTCAGCACTTACAGGCTTACTTGTCAGCTTCACTGCTGAATACACGTCACCACCTGCAAGATCGTAACCAAGTAGGACGTCCATGCCGTCCATCGGTAGTTACGACCGCACCCCTATTTCGACTGGTCTAGATACCAGGTTACATTTCAGAAACATCCTGTGCAAAGGTACGGCCTCAGTCCATTTTCCGATACCTCTTAACACAACCTCCCCAGTCTCAGTCTCAGGACTGAAGTCTAACATCTTCCTTAAAATCAATGACTGTCCAGTCCCAGTATCTCTCCAGATCCACACTGGAACTGGGGTTTCTCCTTCCTTCACAGACACCATCCCTTCCGAGATAAACTTCTCACGCTCCTCTTGTGCTCTATCTAACTTTGCCTTCCTCATCGATCTGTTGACCGACTCAATGCAACCAGTTGGGACTGCTGTTTTCCCTCTTCCTGTCTCCTTCTTCGGAGCAAAACACTTAGATGCTATATGACCAGCTTTCCACAATTATAACACGTAAAGTTGGGAACCTTCCTGCCTGCCTGTTTTTCCTCCTCCTTACCTTTTCCACTAGCTCCCGGCTTATTCTCTGCCTTAGCCGGTGGGCTTTCTCTGCCATCCCTACTGCCTTTCTGGTAGCTCTTATTTAGGGAAAACTTTGTTTTGTGGGTTAAGGCATACTTGTCTGCTAATTTGGCAGTCGCAGACAGATTCACTGTCTCCTTCTCATCCAAGTACATCTTCATACTCTCAGGGATACAACCTTTGAACTACTCCATCAGTATCAACTGTAATAGTTTATCATAATCTCCAATGACCCCTTTTGAGGCGCACCAACACTCACAATACATTTGCATCTCATGGGAAAACTCTAAATACGTGTGGTTCCATGGCTTTCTCAAGTTCCGGAACTTCTGCCGGTATGCCTCTGGCACCAACTCATAACTCCTCAATACAGCCCTTTTTACTTCCTCATAATCCTTAGACTCATCCATAGTCAATGCTGAATACGCTTGTTGAGCCTTCCCCCTAAGTATGCTCTGTAACAGAACAGCCCATTTCCCCTTAGGCCAGTTCTGATTCACAGCCACTTTCTCAAAATGAGGGAAGAACTTATCGACATCCATCTCCTCGAATGGAGGTACTAACTGGATCTCCTGACCAATCTGAAACCCCTCATTTGGGTTTGCAACCCAGACTCTTCCCTGTCATGCCTTTAACCTCTCCATTTCCAGCGCAAACTGCCTCTCTTTCTCTCTGTCCTCCCTTTGCCTATCAGTTCTTCTTTCTGCCTTGCAGCTTCTAACTCCTTTATCCGGAGCTCATGTTCCCTTTCCTTCTTCTCTGCAACCAACCTTAATCTTTCTATCTGTATCTGAAGCTCACCCTCGACTGGTTTTTTCTTAGGGATCAGGTCCAATTCATCCGACGTGAACACACCCTCAGATACATAATGCACAGCTATTGCTCTCTGTATATCCAACTTGATCATTGATGATTTCACCGCCGAGAGATTTAATCGTTTTGCAACGCTCACCAATTCCGTCTTCTTGGCATCCTCTAATGCTCCCGAAGTCGGGTCTTTTAAAACTTTGTCAATTTCCATCTCTGCTGGTTTCCCATCTGGTTATCCACACAACCAGATCAGATAAGGGACTTTTATCCCGATTCACTGGCCCCCCAATTCGGTAATCAAATCCCGGATGAGCCCCCAATTTGTTACATACCCCGTAACTGGGTGTCTGACCAGCAGAGAAAGAAGAATCCGTTGGAGTCTGGTGGTACCAAACTAAAGGTGTTTATTAGTAAACTGCACAGTACAATATCAAAAATGCAAATATGCATATAAAACAAGTTAGAAGTAATAAACCTAAAAGTGTAGGAATAATAATAATCAATAATAAACAAGCTCTATCGATGTCTAGGGGTAAATGAATTGTCATAGGAAAGTATAGAGTTCAGTTCATAAATGCTGAGGTGGTTATGGTTGTTGTGTTGAAATCGTTGGAGAGAGAGAGAGAGAGTGAGCGAGAGGTAACAGCTACAGCAGGCAAATCTTTTGTGGCTTTCTTAATCCGTCGTGTCGTTGTGGCCATTCAGTTATGACCCCTCTGGTCTTCAGCTAGACCGTTCTTCTGTGGTGGACTCATCACTCTGGCATGAGTGGACACACACACAAGTCCCCACCGGCCCTGCAGTAACACTGTGAGCTTTACTGACCGATCTCCTGGTTCGGTCTCCGAAGCCCCCACCTTTCTGTGGGTTCCCAACACTCAGTCAGTGTCCACTGGTGTGTCTGAAGGGTGTCTCTCCAGATCTGTCTTTTTATCCACACTCACGGGTTCTCAGCTATCCATTAACTCTGAATGACCGTGTCCATCAAATCAGGCCACTCCTGCTGTCTCCTGAGGAATGTTAATGAGCAAAGTAAAGTCTTTGTAATGGAAGGTAAATAATCCAGGAAGAGTCAAAATACAGTAAATCAACAGTTTCTCTCTCCCTCTTATCTGTAGCAGATGTTCTTGCCTGGGCTTTATCTCTTTCTCTCATGAGCAACATAGCAACAGCAATAGTTTGTAGTTCTCAGGAGGGTGGGGGTTGGGAATGGTTAACTCTGCACCCCATTTCCATCAAGTCTGTCCATCACTCATAACAACACACAGTGCTGGAGAAACTCAGCAGGTTAGGCAGCAGCCATGGAGAGAAATGTACACTTGCTGTTTCAGTCCTTCATCAGGAATGGATGAAGTTCAGGTAAAAGATATTTCAACTTTTGTTGAGTGTGTTGCAGCCATCAAATTCTAAATTTGTGTATATTTACAAAATACAATTAAGTTGGTCAGTAAAACTATTGAAAATCTTTTCTTTGTACTTTTGTCAATTAAATAAGGGTTCATGTGAATTAACATATCACAGATTTTTGTTTTTATTGCATTTTGGAAAATATCCCAACTTTTCTGGAAATGGGGTTTGTATATACGGAGTTATATTTTTGAAAAACTCAGTCAAATTAGAGAGATTGGATCTCCCACCAACAAAGAGATGCTGACCATCTCTGATTAATCCCTGCCTTTCAAAGTGTAAATTGATTCTGTCTCTTGCAATTTTTTCCCCAATAAACTCGTGGTAAAATGTTAACCTACTTAACACGGATACAAGACTCACTGGCTTGTAATTACATACCTTTTCTCTGACCAATGGAGATTTAAAAATCTCTGCAATGGTTCCAGCTGTCTCAAACCTTGCCTCCCATAGCAACTAGTACATCTCACCAGGCTCTGGGGAGTCGTTCTCGATTGTGTCTGCTAAGACATTGAATACCTCCTCTTTTTTAATGATAATCTGCTCTAGAATATCACCATTTCCCTCCTCAAAGTCTCAGCCATCTGTGGATGTCTGTGGTTCCCTGTTCATACCATCAGCTATCTCAGAACCCTTGAGATTCAACTCATTCCTGAAGAAGGAGTTTGCCATTGGTTGAGGAGTTGTACCGTATATGCACTCCCTCTTACGTTACAAGCAATCTGATGTATGCTGGGAACATGCCAACTGTGCTAACACAAACTACACTGAAAAGTGCCCATGGTGATGCCACTTACATCTCACTGGCATTTGTCATGCAATCTGCTATTTTGCGGCAGTGGTACCTTGCCATACGTAATAATAAAGCTATAAATAACTGTATATATTTAATTAAATTTTATAAGTAGTGCAAAAAGTAAAGTAAGTATTGAGGTAGTGTTCATGGGTTCATTGTCTATTCAGAAATCTGTTGGTGGAGGGGAAGAAGCTGTTCCTGAAATGTTAAGTGTGTGTCTTCAGGCTCCGGTACCTCCTCCTTGATGGTAGCAATGAGAAGAGGGCATGTACTGGGTGATGGGCATCCTTAATGATGGATGCTGGTTGAGGCATTTTTTTGAAGATGTCCTTGATGCTGGCGAGGCTAGTGCCCATGATGGAACTGGCTGAGTTTACAACTTTCTGCAGCTTTTCTGTTCCTGTGCAGTGGCCCCTCCACAGCAGAAGATCGCAGTTAGAATGCATGCCACGCAACACCCGTAGAAATTTGCAAGAGACTTGGGTGGCATACTCAACCTCCTAATGAAATATCGCCACTGTCATACCTTCTTTGCAACTGTATCAATATGTTGGACCTAGGATAAATTTTTTGAGATGTTGACACCCAGGAACGTATTAAATTAAGAAGTGCAAAATGAGAACAAAAATAGTGAGTTAGTGTTCATGGATTCATTGTCTGTTCAGAAATCTAATGGTGGAGGGGAAGGACCTGTTTCTGAAATATTGAGTGTGTGTCTTCAGGTGCCTGTACCCTTTGCTCTCCGTTTCCACTGCCAATCCTTCGATGATAACTGGTGTGGGTTTCCTCAACTTACCCTTCCTGAAGTCCATAATCGGTTGCATGGTCTTACTGATGTTGAGTGCAAGGTGAAGTGGCACCACTCACCCAAATGATCTATCTTGCCCCTGAATCACCATCTGCAATTCTGCCAACAATAGTTCTGTCATTGGCAAAGTTATAGATGGCATTTGAGCTGTGCCCAGCCACATAGTCGTGGGTGAGAAGGAGTAGAGCAGTGGGCTCAGCAAGCATCCTTGAAATGTGTCAGTGTGGATTGTCAGCGAGAAGCAGATGCTATTTCCAGTCCACACTGACTGTAGTCTCCCGGTGAGGAAGTCAAAGATCCTTCTTCAACAGGAGGTACAGAGGCCCAGGTTTTGGAGCTTGTTGATTAGTACTGAGGGTATGATTGAGTTGAATGCTGAGCTGTAATCAATAAACAGCAGCCTGACGTAGGTACTACTATTGTCCAGGTGATCCAGGGAGGTACAGAGGCCCAACTGACAGGCTGCAGCACTGTCTGGTATGGGGGAGGGGGATAGTGGGGTGGGGGCTACTGCACAGGACTGAAAGAAGCTACAGGGAATCATAAAATTTTCAGCTCCATCTTGGGTACTAGTTTCCATAGTATCCAAGACATCTTCAAGGAGCAGTGCTTCAGAAAGGCGATGTCCATTATTGAGGACCCCCATCACCCATCACATGCCCTCTTCTCATGGTTACCATCAGGAAGGAGGTACAGAAGCCTAAAGGCACACACTCAGTGATTTAGGAACAGTCTCTTCCCCTCTGCCATATGGTTCTTAAATGGACATTGAACCCATGAACACTACCCAACTTTTTAAATATATATTACTTCTGTTTTTGCACTATTTTAATCCATTCAATATGCATATATATACTTACAGTAATTAATTTACTTATTTATTTTGTCTTTCTATATTATGATGTATTGCATTGTATAGCTGCTGTTAAGTTAACAAATTTCATGACACATGCTAGTGATAACAAAACTGATTCTGATTCTTAAAATAGTCTTCCATAGGTCCTAACTGGACTTCCTGTATAGTTCTGGATCACCAGTCTAGAATGCCATAGATCTTGCCATCAACAGTCTACAAATCACTTGATTCATCCACAGGTTTCGGTTTGGATATAATTGGTGTGTTCTTGAAGGTACACACTCATCCACACAGGTTTAAGGTGGTACTGGTGAAGCACAGTGAGGTCTCGCTAGCAGCGAATAAAGCTACCGACTATTAATTCTGGAAAAAGATCACTGCAATCAGTAGCCTGTAACTTCCCTTTTAGAGTTGAGCTTTTGAGCTGCCTGTACGGCCTGACATTTTTGCCATGTGATCTGCAGCCTTGAAGGTGCAAGACAGTTGTGGTGTGGCATGTGAGGGCTGAACTGAGGTGGCGGGGCCCGGGCCTGAAAGTGAGCCAATGTTTGAACATTGCAGGAGTGGGCTTGGAGCTGACTGGAAGGAACAGATCCTAGCTAAGGCAGAGTCAGGGCGGGGCAGAGTCGAGGCAGTAGGGCCCAGGCCCAAGAATGAGGAACAAGCTGCTATTTGACCAACTTAAGTGCCAGGCCAGATTGGAAAGGTTTGGTACAGGCCAAATTGAGGTGATGGTGCCTGGACCAAGAATGTATCAAAGAGGAAGGGCCCAGGTCTGGGAACAAGTAACAACCCAAGGTTTAGCTGATTTAAGTGCAGGACCAGAATGAAAAGAACAGGACATTGGGGCTGGAGGTGAGGGATAGGCCGATGGAGTTCAGTTTGCTGCTAAGTGAGGTTTACTCATCTTTGTGCTAAACTGAGGCTGTGGCCTGCAGCTAACAAACTCCTGGACCAGCTGTAGTGATAACAGGCTTTACAGTTGCAAACAAGAGAAAATCTGCAGATGCTGGATAGTTGTGAACTCACTTTCGTGATCCTAAATTCTGAATCTTATTTGCTTAATTTTTATTGTTTGCACAATTTTTTTGCTCATTGCATGCTTGAAAGACTTCTTTATTGAATGGGTTCTATAGAGTTTCTTTGTTTTGTAAGGAGATGAATCTCAAGGTTGTATATAACAGACATACTTTGATAATAAATGTACTTGGAACTTTGATGAAATCAGTGACAACTGTGACATATTTATTCAGATTCAAAGATGGGTTACTGAATTTTGTCCAGTCCACCAACTCAAAGTAGTCCTCAAAGAACTCTTCTGCTTCCCTTGATCATACCATCTCGGTCCTCACCATCGGTGCTGCGGTCTTTGGTCTCTGCATATATGCTGGGAGTAGAAGTACAGCCAGGTGATTGGACTTATCCAAGTGTGGGTGTGGGATGGCATGTTAAGAGTTCTTGATGGCGGTGTAACAGCAGTCAAGTCTGTTGGCTCTTCTGGTTCCCCCGGCGATATGTTGGTGGTAGCTGTTCAGAGACTTCAAGCTGGTCTTGTTGAAATCCCCCATAATAATAGGGAAGGCATCCCTGTGGACTGTTTCATGCCTGCTGATAATGGTGCTCAGCTCTTCCAGTGCCTGCCTGACATAGGCCTGGGGTGGAACGCACACTCCCCAGATGATGGCGGAAAGCTCCTTAGGCCTGACATAGGCCTGGGGTGTGGGGTGGAACGCACACTCCCCAGATGATGGCGGAAAGCTCCTTAGGCCTGACATAGGCCTGGGGTGGAATGCACACTCCCCAAATGATGGCGGGAAGCTCCTTAGGCCTGACATAGGCCTGGGGTGGAACGCACACTCCCCAGATGATGGTGGGAAGCTCCTTGGGCCTGACATAGGCCTGGGGTGGAATGCACACTCCCCAGATGATGGCGGGAAGCTCCTTAGGCCTGACATAGGCCTGGGGTGGAACGCACACTCCCCAGATGATGGCGAGAAGCTCCTTAGGCCTGACATAGGCCTGGGGTGGAACGCACACTCCCCAGATGATGGCGGGAAGCTCCTTAGGCCTGACATAGGCCTGGGGTGGAACGCACACTACCTGGATGATGGTGGAAAGCTCCTTTAGCAAATAACATGGGTGACACTTGACTGCTAGATGTTTCAGTTCAGGTGAGCAGGACTGAACACCACGTCTGTGCACTGTGAGGAGATAATCATAAAGCATACTCTCCCTCCTCTACCTTTAAACATTTTTAGCTGTCCTGTCTTTACAGAGAATGGTGAAGCCATCGAGCTGCAGCGCTGCCCAGAAATGGTGGAAGTGAGTTACACTTCCGTGAAGCAAAGTTCACAGCAATCCCTGATGTCTTCTGGTACTGCAATCTTGCTCTGAGGTCTTCAGTTTTATTTTCCAGAGAGTGTGTATTGGCCAGCAGGATAGTTGGGCGTGGGAGTTCTGAGGCCGCAGCATTTAATTCATACCTGTAAACCAATGCACCGTGCCTGCTTCTGTTTTCTTAAAGGGGAATCGGACTTGTGGCCGGAGTCCGCAATCTGAAATCTGCCAATATCAGTAGATTTGAGCATTGATAGATTTTTAAAATGTCTTAAAATGATGTTGCTTACTGAAGTACCTTGACTGTGACTGTGGATTTGAGCTGTACTAGTCCTAAATGAGAATGTTTGATGATTCCCTTCAGAGCTGAATGCACTTACTGGAGCCATCTTCACCATCAATAATCACCAATGTAACCTAACCTGGATAAAACTATGATTTTGTGCACCTGAACGGCATCTTATGGAAGTTGATGGCTTGCCGGATGATAATCTAGTTGTCACATCGCTGTTGTTTTCTGAGTTTGTGGATGGGGTTCTTCAGAAGTGCTAGGTTTATACGTAAGTCCAGCATCCCATCAACAAAATTATTACTTTGGCCTTGTTTCCATACCAACCACCACTGCCAGACGAGTGCTAGCTCACCATTATGATAAGATGGTGATGAATAGGAAGACATGAAGTACTGGAACAGGTTGGCGAAATGTAATGAGAGAATCATTAATTACAGACCTGCTTTGTCAGCGAGGCTGTTTGGGGGTGAGAAAGGAGGAGGTGCTGGAAATGGCCAAGGGAACTAAGTGAAATAGTGTAAAAGACTAACTGGATCTTTGAGTTATTTTAATATTCTGAGCAGCTGTTGGGAACGCGGCCGGATGGACCCAAACGCAGGATGCAGACACTGAAGTACTAGGGGGAGGACAGGATGGGGATGCCATGGCACTTAAGGGTAGAGCTGGGGTTCAGGTAGATAGAGTGTCAGGCAGGCAGAGCGGAGCGGGCTCCCGGTGTCCAGGCAGGCGGAGCGGAGCGGGTTCCCGGAGTTCAGGCAGGCAGAGCGGAGCGGGCTCCCGGAGTTCAGGCAGGCAGAGCGGAGCGGGCTCCTGGAGTTCAGGCAGGCAGAGCGGAGCGGGCTCCTGGAGTTCGGGCAGGCAGGGCAGAGCGGGCTCCCACAGTTCAGGCAGGCAGAGTGGAGCGGGCTCCCGGGGTTCAGGCAGGCAGAGCGGAGCGGGCTCCCGGTGTCCAGGCAGGCAGAGCGGAGCGGGCTCCCGGGGTTCAGGCAGGCAGAGCGAAGCAGGCTCCCGGAGTTCAGGCAGGCAGAGCGGAGCGGGCTCCCAGAGTTCGGGCAGGCAGAGCGGAGCGGGCTGCCGGAGTCCAGGCAGGCAGAGCGGAGCGGGCTCCCACAGTTCAGGCAGGCAGAGCGGAGCGGGCTCCCGGAGTTCAGGCAGGCAGAACGGAGCGGGCTCCCGGGGTGCAGGCAGGCAGGCAGGCAGGTCCCTGGGGTTCAGGCAGGCAGGTAGACAGGTCCCCGGGGTTCAGGCAGACAGGCAGGCAGGTCCCCGGGGTTCAGGCAGACAGGCAGACAGGTCCCAGGTGTTCAGGCAGGCAGGCAGACAGGTCCCCGGGGTTCAGGCAGACAGGTCCCTGGGTTCAGGCAGGCAGGCAGGCAGGTCCCTGGGTTCAGGCAGACAGGTCCCCGGGGTTCAGGCAGACAGGTCCCCGGGGTTCAGGCAGACAGGTCCCCGGGGTTCAGGCAGGCAGGTAGACAGGTCCCCGGGGCTCAGGCAGACAGGTCCCCGGGGTTCAGGCAGACAGGTCCCCGGGGTTCAGGCAGGCAGGCAGACAGGTCCCCGGGGTTCAGGCAGACAGGTAGACAGGTCCCCGGGGTTCAGGCAGGCAGGTCCCTGGGGTTCAGGCAGGCAGACAGGTCCCCGGGGTTCAGGCAGGCAGGCAGGCAGGTCCCTGGGGTTCAGGCAGGCAGACAGGTCCCCGGGGTTCAGGGAGGCAGGTCCCCGGGGTTCAGGGAGGCAGGCAGGCAGGTCCCCGGGGTTCAGGCAGGCAGGCAGACAGGTCCCCGGGGTTCAGGCAGACAGGTAGACAGGTCCCCGGGGTTCAGGCAGGCAGGTCCCTGGGGTTCAGGCAGGCAGACAGGTCCCGGGGTTCAGGCAGGCAGGTCCCCGGGGTTCAGGCAGGCAGGCAGACAGGTCCCCGGGGTTCAGGCAGGCAGGTAGACAGGTCCCGGGGTTCAGGCAGGCAGGTCCCCGGGGTTCAGGCAGGCAGGTAGACAGGTCCCGGGGTTCAGGCAGACAGGTCCCCGGGGTTCCGGCAGGCAGGCAGACAGGTTCCCGGGGTTCCGGCAGGCAGGCAGACAGGTTCCCGGGGTTCAGGCAGACAGGTCCCCGGGGTTCAGGCAGGCAGGCAGGCAGGTCCCTGGGGTTCAGGCAGGCAGGTTCCCCGGGGTTCAGGCAGACAGGTCCCTGGGGTTCAGGCAGACAGGCAGACAGGTCCCCGGGGTTCAGGCAGGCAGGCAGGCAGGTCCCTGGGGTTCAGGCAGGCAGGTTCCCCGGGGTTCAGGCAGACAGGTCCCTGGGGTTCAGGCAGACAGGCAGACAGGTCCCCGGGGTTCCGGCAGACAGGTCCCCGGGGTTCAGGCAGACAGGTCCCCGGGGTTCAGGCAGGCAGGCAGGCAGGTCCCTGGGGTTCAGGCAGGCAGGTTCCCCGGGGTTCAGGCAGACAGGTCCCTGGGGTTCAGGCAGGCAGGTTCCCCGGGGTTCAGGCAGACAGGTCCCTGGGGTTCAGGCAGACAGGCAGACAGGTCCCCGGGGTTCCGGCAGGCAGGCAGACAGGTCCCCGGGGTTCAGGCAGACAGGTCCCCGGGGTTCAGGCAGGCAGGTCCCCGGGGTTCAGGTAGACAGGTTCCCGGGGTTCAGGCAGACAGGTCCCGGGGTTCAGGCAGACAGGTCCCCGGGGTTCAGGCAGACAGGCAGACAGGTCCCTGGGGTTCAGGCAGACAGGTAGACAGGTCCCCGGGGTTCAGGCAGACAGGTAGACAGGTCCCCGGGGTTCAGGCAGGCAGGTCCCTGGTGTTCAGGCAGGCAGACAGGTCCCGGGGTTCAGGCAGGCAGGTCCCCGGGGTTCAGGCAGGTAGGCAGACAGGTCCCCGGGGTTCAGGCAGGCAGGTAGACAGGTCCCGGGGTTCAGGCAGGCAGGTCCCCGGGGTTCAGGCAGGCAGGTAGACAGGTCCCGGGGTTCAGGCAGACAGGTCCCCGGGGTTCCGGCAGGCAGGCAGACAGGTTCCCGGGGTTCCGGCAGGCAGGCAGACAGGTTCCCGGGGTTCAGGCAGACAGGTCCCCGGGGTTCAGGCAGGCAGGCAGGCAGGTCCCTGGGGTTCAGGCAGGCAGGTTCCCCGGGGTTCAGGCAGACAGGTCCCTGGGGTTTCTGGCAGACAGGCAGACAGGTCCCCGGGGTTCAGGCAGGCAGGCAGGCAGGTCCCTGGGGTTCAGGCAGGCAGGTTCCCCGGGGTTCAGGCAGACAGGTCCCTGGGGTTCAGGCAGACAGGCAGACAGGTCCCCGGGGTTCCGGCAGACAGGTCCCCGGGGTTCAGGCAGGCAGGCAGGCAGGTCCCTGGGGTTCAGGCAGGCAGGTTCCCCGGGGTTCAGGCAGACAGGACCCTGGGGTTCAGGCAGGCAGGTTCCCCGGGGTTCAGGCAGACAGGTCCCTGGGGTTCAGGCAGACAGGCAGGCAGGTCCCCGGGGTTCAGGTAGACAGGTCCCCGGGGTTCCGGCAGGCAGGCAGACAGGTCCCAGGGGTTCAGGCAGGCAGGCAGACAGGTCCCCGGGGTTCAGGCAGGCAGGTCCCTGGGTTCAGGCAGACAGGCAGACAGGTCCCAGGGGTTCAGGCAGGCAGGCAGACAGGTCCCCGGGGTTCAGGCAGGCAGGTCCCTGGGTTCAGGCAGACAGGCAGACAGGTCCCAGGGGTTCAGGCAGGCAGGCAGACAGGTCCCCGGGGTTCAGGCAGGCAGGTCCCTGGGTTCAGGCAGACAGGCAGACAGGTCCCAGGGGTTCAGGCAGGCAGGCAGACAGGTCCCCGGGGTTCAGGCAGGCAGACAGGTCCCCGGGGTTCAGGGAGGCAGGTCCCCGGGGTTCAGGGAGGCAGGCAGGCAGGTCCTCGGGGTTCAGGCAGGCAGGCAGACAGGTCCCCGGGGTTCAGGCAGACAGGTAGACAGGTCCCCGGGGTTCAGGCAGGCAGGTCCCTGGGGTTCAGGCAGGCAGACAGGTCCCGGGGTTCAGGCAGGCAGGTCCCCGGGGTTCAGGCAGGCAGGCAGACAGGTCCCCGGGGTTCAGGCAGGCAGGTAGACAGGTCCCGGGGTTCAGGCAGGCAGGTCCCCGGGGTTCAGGCAGGCAGGTAGACAGGTCCCGGGGTTCAGGCAGACAGGTCCCCGGGGTTCCGGCAGGCAGGCAGACAGGTTCCCGGGGTTCCGGCAGGCAGGCAGACAGGTTCCCGGGGTTCAGGCAGACAGGTCCCCGGGGTTCAGGCAGGCAGGCAGGCAGGTCCCTGGGGTTCAGGCAGGCAGGTTCCCCGGGGTTCAGGCAGACAGGTCCCTGGGGTTCAGGCAGACAGGCAGACAGGTCCCCGGGGTTCAGGCAGGCAGGCAGGCAGGTCCCTGGGGTTCAGGCAGGCAGGTTCCCCGGGGTTCAGGCAGACAGGTCCCTGGGGTTCAGGCAGACAGGCAGACAGGTCCCCGGGGTTCCGGCAGACAGGTCCCCGGGGTTCAGGCAGGCAGGCAGGCAGGTCCCTGGGGTTCAGGCAGGCAGGTTCCCCGGGGTTCAGGCAGACAGGTCCCTGGGGTTCAGGCAGGCAGGTTCCCCGGGGTTCAGGCAGACAGGTCCCTGGGGTTCAGGCAGACAGGCAGACAGGTCCCCGGGGTTCCGGCAGGCAGGCAGACAGGTCCCCGGGGTTCAGGCAGACAGGTCCCCGGGGTTCAGGCAGGCAGGTCCCCGGGGTTCAGGTAGACAGGTTCCCGGGGTTCAGGCAGACAGGTCCCGGGGTTCAGGCAGACAGGTCCCCGGGGTTCAGGCAGACAGGCAGACAGGTCCCCGGGGTTCAGGCAGACAGGTAGACAGGTCCCCGGGGTTCAGGCAGACAGGTAGACAGGTCCCCGGGGTTCAGGCAGGCAGGTCCCTGGTGTTCAGGCAGGCAGACAGGTCCCGGGGTTCAGGCAGGCAGGTTCCCGGGGTTCCGGCAGGCAGGCAGACAGGTTCCTTGGGTTCAGGCAGACAGGTCCCCGGGGTTCAGGCAGGCAGGCAGGCAGGTCCCTGGGGTTCAGGCAGGCAGGTTCCCCGGGGTTCAGGCAGACAGGTCCCTGGGGTTCAGGCAGACAGGCAGACAGGTCCCCGGGGTTCAGGCAGGCAGGCAGGCAGGTCCCTGGGGTTCAGGCAGGCAGGTTCCCCGGGGTTCAGGCAGACAGGTCCCTGGGGTTCAGGCAGACAGGCAGACAGGTCCCCGGGGTTCCGGCAGACAGGTCCCCGGGGTTCAGGCAGGCAGGCAGGCAGGTCCCTGGGGTTCAGGCAGGCAGGTTCCCCGGGGTTCAGGCAGACAGGTCCCTGGGGTTCAGGCAGGCAGGTTCCCCGGGGTTCAGGCAGACAGGTCCCTGGGGTTCAGGCAGACAGGCAGACAGGTCCCCGGGGTTCCGGCAGGCAGGCAGACAGGTCCCCGGGGTTCAGGCAGACAGGTCCCCGGGGTTCAGGCAGGCAGGTCCCCGGGGTTCAGGCAGGCAGGTCCCCGGGGTTCAGGTAGACAGGTTCCCGGGGTTCAGGCAGACAGGTCCCGGGGTTCAGGCAGACAGGTCCCCGGGGTTCAGGCAGACAGGCAGACAGGTCCCCGGGGTTCAGGTAGACAGGTCCCCGGGGTTCAGGCAGACAGGTCCCCGGGGTTCAGGCAGGCAGGTCCCCGGGGTTCAGGCAGACAGGTCCCCGGGGTTCAGGCAGACAGGCAGGTCCCCGGGGCTCAGGCAGGCAGACAGGTCCCCGGGGTTCAGGCAGACAGGTCTCCGGGGTTCAGGCAGACAGGCAGACAGGTCCCCAGGGTTCAGGTAGACAGGTCCCCGGGGTTCAGGCAGACAGGTCCCCGGGGTTCAGGCAGGCAGGTCCCCGGGGTTCAGGTAGACAGGTCCCCGGGGTTCCGGCAGGCAGGCAGACAGGTCCCAGGGGTTCAGGCAGGCAGGCAGACAGGTCCCCGGGGTTCAGGCAGGCAGGTCCCTGGGTTCAGGCAGACAGGCAGACAGGTCCCAGGGGTTCAGGCAGGCAGGCAGACAGGTCCCCGGGGTTCAGGCAGGCAGGTCCCTGGGTTCAGGCAGACAGGCAGACAGGTCCCAGGGGTTCAGGCAGGCAGGCAGACAGGTCCCCGGGGTTCAGGCAGGCAGGTCCCTGGGTTCAGGCAGACAGGCAGACAGGTCCCAGGGGTTCAGGCAGGCAGGCAGACAGGTCCCCGGGGTTCAGGCAGGCAGACAGGTCCCCGGTGTTCAGGGAGGCAGGTAGACAGGTTCCCGGGTTCAGGCAGGCAGATCTAGGTGGCTAGATAGGCTGGCAGAGAGCCCTCCCTGGGCGGGCCGCATATATCCTGGGTAGGGCCGTCTCCCAGGCGGAAACACTGGAGGCCTGGGCACAACGCAGACCCCTAGACAGGTGCGGGGCACAATCCCAGGGTTCGGATGGAAGAGGAGGACGGGGCAGAACCCTCGCCGGGCCGCGGCGGGTTGGCTGGACCTGCCCAACGGAGGCAAGGGGTAGGAACGGGCATAGGTCCAGGGTGACCAACACAACAGTCATTATTACAGGAAAATCGGGAAAGACCGGCAGACAGCGCAACCGCGTGAACAACACAAACGAGCGGAGAAGCGGGACCAGTGCATGGGAAGAAAGGAGGGGGAGAGGACCAACCTGGCAGTACTGGTACGGGGCAGAGAAGCATGATGAGGAGTAGATCTGAGCCCGGGCGGGATCACAGAATGCAGAGAAGAGTTCAGAGCCAGCGGAGAAACAGGAAACAGAACAAAACGACCACCCGCCTGGTCCCAGTCCCTAGGCCCCTTATAAACATCTGCAGCTCAATGAGTTACAGGTGTGCCTCCTTGAGCCAGGACGGTCCTAACTAGATCATGGGTGACGGGAGGGACAACTGCAGGACCCGGAGTCCGGAGCCCCTGGACCGGATCAAAACCCGGAACGCGGATTACGGACTGGATCCTGACAGCAGCAAAGTAAATGTCTGGTCTGGTATTTCCCTACCTTATCTTCATTCTGCTCCTCCTCTACATTACGGTTCTCGTCAGGTTTGAAAGATAAGTTTCTTGCCTTTCCTCTGCCTTTGGTCCTTGCTCCCGTGTTCTGAATTCTGCACAGGCGAACAATTACCCTTGAGACTCTGACTGAATACTGAGTACCGTGTCCCGACTGCACTCGAACTGAATTGTAAACATGCTGCTGGCTTGCTTGACGGTAATCTGGTTGCAACATAGCTGTCACTCTCTTTTGGAGTTTGTTGACCGAATTCCTCAGAAGTTGCAGCAGATAAGGCTCCCTAGAACACACCCTAAAGCTGTGTCCAGGGTCAGTACACCAAGATGAACATTTGTGCAAAGGAATTCCATGTGGTTGATTAATAGTTGCTCAGGAAGTTCACAATTGATGACATCCTGTACCTATGGGAAGGCAGTTTGAATCCAGATCTAAGTGCATTCTTACTCTGTTCATCACAAGGGACTAAAAGGTTTGATGAACAATTCACCCAGCAGTGTTGTGGATTAAAGTGCACCTGATTGTAAGCTCACTGTATACCTCCCAGCCATTCGTTCCATTCCAAACTGGAGACATGAGAGATTGCAGGTGTTGGAAGCTGGAGAAACAATCTACCAGAGGAACTCAGTGGGTCGAGCAGCACCTGTGGAGGGGGAGGAATTGTTGGTCAAAACCTTTGTCTCGAAACCAGCGCACTGATGAAGGGTTTTGACTAGCTGAGTTCCTCCAGCACGTTGTTTGTTGCTCCAGTCAGAAATGGGATTTAATAGAAATAGAAATGTAGAAAACCTACAGCACAATACAGAGCCTTTTCTTCAAGAATGCTGCAGGTATCTGCAAATATTTGATCTCATCCCCCAAAAGCGTGTCAAAGAAACTGAATCCCAGGTTGTGCACAGGTGCTGTCGGTGGATTGAATATGTGACCACTTGCTAACTTCGAATAACTTTTTTTATTCACTTATGTAATGTGGACATCTGTTAGCTAAGTTTAAGTTTAACCTAAACATCAGTTAGTGTAAGCTACCTTCCTGAAATTAACAGTGCTCTCTAAGGCGGAAGGGCTTTGGGTTTTGCATGATCCCTAGTTTAACATAGACTTCACAATCTACCTTGCACCTTATTGTCTATCTGCACTATACTTTCTCAGCATTTGTTGTACATTATTCTGCATCCTGTTATTGCTTTACCTTTTTCTCCCGCAGTGTATTGTGTTATGATTTGATCTGTAAGACCAATGTGTAAGACAAGATTTTCACAGTATATGGGGACATGTAACAGTAACAAACCAACTCCAATTCCCAAATTGAAATTGATCTCCATAAAGCAAAAACATTGCTGTATAGCTTTGAATATTGTTTCAGATTTACTGACCATCAGCTATAAAATCACAGATTTGGTGGGTCTACAGTTTAGGTGATGAAAGATGATGCAATGGCAAAGCAGATGTGAGAAGCTTTAAATAGGCAACTGCTCAGCTGTTGTTTATTTTGTTCATTGTTTTCTCAGCATGACTAATAAAGCAACACACAAAACTTATTTAGAATGCATTTCAATGCAAGTAGCAGCTAAGTCAAAAGAAATCTCTGTCAGCAGTGGATCACTGCTGGTTAAATAGTTTATAACTCTAAAATTGCGAGAAGTTTGGAATTCGAATTTGAGGATATCCTCACATTAAAAAGGAAGGAAGTCCTTACACCCAGTAGTTTTTGGTGGACCAATGCCCACTCCAGAAAATTTCTCTTCAAACAAAACTTTCATAAAATTGCAGTAACCGTATCCTTTGCGATACATATTTCAAACATGCAAGGAAAATGCTCTCAAAATGCTGCAAGGAAAATATTTTTGAAGCAATTAGAAAACAGGATGATTATCATAATGTTTGGTCTTTTGGTTTTAACACATATATTCGTGCTTCCAGAAGTGTACTAAAGCTAAATTGTACCATAGTGCCTCCATGAACGCAACAGTCTCTGCAAAGTTTTCTGCGATTGATCATGACATATCCAGCACCAGAGAAATAACGGACCTATTAAAGCACGTTTAGAAGGAGTAACAATTTACTTTGAAGTGGATGACAAGTATCAATTTTCCCATTTTCAACCTGAGTATGCCTAATCTGTTGAAGCCCGCTTGGAAGCAATAGAAAATGATGAGCTTGTCTTTTTTTTTAACTAGGTGGTTTGAGGGAGGGTGTAGTGTACGGCATTGTTTTTAACACGGAGAGTTATAGAGCTCAGAAATAAGTCCTTTGGCCCAACTTGTCCTTGCTGAACAGTATGTCTATTCGAGCTGGCTCATATCCTTCTAAACCTTTTTCTGTCCAGGTATCTGCCTAAATGTCACTTAAACATTGTAATTTTATCTGCCTCTACCATTTCATCTGGCAGTTCATTCCATTCTCCCACCACACTGTGTATGAAAAGACTTCCCTCATGTCTCTATTAACTCTTTTCCCACTTAATCTTAATCCTATTCCCCACTATTTTAGATTCCCCCAACGTGGGAAAAAGACTATGACCTTATCTTAAAGATAAAAGATTGGCTTTATTTGTCAGATGCACATTGTAACATACAGTGGAATGCATTGTTTGCGTCAATGACCAACATAGTCTGAGGATGTGTCGCGAGTGTCAGCATGCTTCTGATGCCAACATAGCTTGCCACAACTTTCAAACCCTAGCTTGTACATCTTTGAAACCGGAGCATCTGGAAGAAACACAGGTGGTCATGGGAAGAACATATATCCTCCATACAGACAGCTGCAGGAATTTGAAACCCGAATTGTGATTACTGACGCAGTAACACATTGCACTAGACATTATATCACAGTCCCTTATCTACACCTCTTGTCATCTTATAAACCTCTTAAGGCTACTGCTCACCCTCCTGCTTTCCAGGGGGAAAAATTACAGTCTGTACAGCCGCTCCATATGACTCAAACCCAGTCATCTGATGAATCTCATGAATCTTTTCTGCACCTTCTTTCTTAAAGATAGCTGGGCACCCAGAAATGTGCACAATACTTCCCGCATGGCTTCACAATGACTTCTCCCATCTCTTTTTTGGCACGTACATAATAAAACTGACCATGTTCATTTCAGAAAGCCACCTTTGCAAGTATTGATAAAAATTACTTTGGATAGTATTGGTTCTCAGTAATGTTAAAGTTCAATAAACAAATTGAAATGAGGATCCTCTAACATCATTGCACCTGCCTTCGGAATGCTTTCTAGGCAGGAAGTGCAAAGGTCATCTTAAAAATCATCTTACACAATATGAGGTCTATTTGGAATTGATGGTGTTGTGACCAAGTTTGAGATGATAGAAAGACAGGTGGAGGGGCCAGAGTGTTGCAAGTCAAGGGAGAGAGTCTGCAGAATGGCTTAGATAGAGTGGGTGTGGAGTGGAGTCTAGTAGGGGAGTCTAGAACAAGAAGGCACATCCTCAGAATAGAAGAATGTACATTTAGAAGAGAGATGAGAAAGAACTTCTTTAGCCATAAAGTGGTAAATCTGTGGAATTCATTGTCATGAATGGCTGTGAAAGCCAAGTCATTGAGTATATTTAAAGCGGATCTAGATTGGTTCTTGGTTAGTTTGGGCATCAAAAGTTATGGGGAGAAGGGTTGAGAGGGATAATAAATTAGCCATGATGGAATGGTGGACTAGATTCGATGGGTCCAGTTGCCAAGTTCTGCTCCTATGTTTACGGTCTTATTTCAGGCATCCTTAAGTCATGAATTAAAGCCCAGTCGAATAACGTTCATTCACCCCATTCACTGACTGAAAACTCAACACAAGAACAAATTGTTTCATGTCGTTCCTACACCATCACCAAAGTAGCCATTTCACATTAGAAAATGTGAGATGTTTACAAGCAGTGAAACCAGCCTGAGGAATTATCCACCAAATTCAGGATATAATAATTATCTAGAGTATCATCCTTCCTGCTGGGGTTATTAACAAAAGTTCAAGTTCAAATTTAATTGTCATTCAACCATACATGAATAGACATGAATACAGCCAAACAAAACACCTCTGGGACGAAGGTGCAAAACACAGTACCAACAGTCATACACAGCACAAAACGCTTATAGAATAGCAGCAAACATACAGTCACACAAAAAAATATAATGTAGCCCAAGTCCCTGAGTGTCATGTCCTGTAGATTGATGGTGCATGGATATCAGCCGCAAGAACAAGTCTGCAGCAGTCTGCAGACGAAAGTCATCTAGCTTGTCTTCTACCGAGTCAGTGCTGGAGAGTAGTACTGATGGGAGGAGTCAGCCCACAATCCAGCATGGACTTGGTGCCACACTGCCCTCGATGTCTCCTCTCCTGGGTGGCTGCAACATACAACCCCACAGCATGAGGGGCCTAGTCCGCGCACAACCGAGGCCATGCACCTGCCCCTTCTGCGCCCCCCCCCCCCACCCCCGGTCGGGCTCACCAGTAAACCGAACTTGCAGTATTCTACATTGCCAATGTCCAACAGGGTCTTGCAATCACATGAGAAACGTCCAAGACGATCACTCACTGTCAGACTGCACACTGCCATAGACGTCTTTCTGTAGCAGGCAGTGACACGGTCTGCACCAAGTCCAGCTCCTCCACTCTTCTGCTACCGAGAAACTCACTGATGGGGTAGACCTGCAGTACCTGAAGTTCTTAATATCCAGTAGTATCCTGCAATCCAAACAAAACATCTTTGGCTGGACCTAGAGAGGTCACTATGTCTGAGCACCCCACCATCTTACTGTCAGGAACTATTTTCCACTGGTACCTCTGCTCTCCTCCCATATTTAAGAAGATACAGATTTCTCCAAAAATTTGTAAACATTATCCAAATGATGTACAGCGACTTCCAGTGTAAGGTGAGTTGTGGAAAGCAACTGACAGAAAGCTTCAGGGTATGCACAGGAGTTAAACTTTGCTGTTCATTTTAGCAAAGGATTGGCTTATGAGGGAAACAATCACAGAAAAGAAATGGGGTATTCAATGGACACTTACCTCAACACTTGAAGTTCCAGTTTTTGCTGATGATATCAGTCTGCTAGCGAGTCATCATTGTGACATCCAGGAGAAATCAGACAGACTTACATCTGTTACGTATCCTGTAACTGGATCACTTACCAGCAAAGATAGAGAGGTCCGCTGAAGTCTGATGGTACCATTTTCAAACGTTTTTATTTATAAAGGGGCACAAACGTAAGGTTAATACAAACATTCAGATAACATACATCGTCAATACTCAATCTAAAGCGCAGGGGTAGTACTACTCAATAAGAACTAAGCTCTATCGTTGTCTAGGGGTTAAATGATTTGTCTAATTGAAATATGAAAGTCTCGCCAGTTCATGGAGGCTTTTTGCCGCTTGAGGGACCGCTGGGTGTTCACGGGTTGGAGAGAGAAAATAAACTTGCCAGCCTTCTGGACTCAAAGCGTGAGATCGAGAACGGGAGTTCCTCGTTGTCAGTCCGAAATCCTTTTCGGGGTTATTAGCCACTCGATTCCCTAGCTAGGGGATCCAAATCACACGTGGCTTCCGAGCAGCTTCCCGTTATTACGAGAGGAATGAGCGATGGTGTCCGTCTAGTGCGTCGCTGGAGTACCACCTCCAGCAGTCTCCTTTTTATCATGGCTGGCAGATTTGTAAATGTCAATCAAGGTAGGGTGATACCATCCCCACACCACATTGCCCGAGGGTGTCCATGTCCCTGATAGCTGGCACGTACTATAGAGTTGCAATTCACACAGGTGCCTCTAAGAACAATGGTCAACTCCGTGGCATTGTCTCTCATTTCCTGGGTCCAAGACCTGAATTAATAGCGATCTTGTGATTCTCTTGAAGGAGGGGGCTGGTCCTGCACCCTTCGGCCCCTCAGAGCTGTGGTACTTTCATAACACCCCCTTTCTTCAGAGCGTTTTCACCAGTGGTGAAAACGAAGTGATACAGAGTCCTACTGGATTTTTGGAAGCTAACACAATACACAAGCTTTTCATTTCACTACAGAGCTACTCAGTTATACATTCAAGTCAGTACCTAAACAGTTAACGATTACAGTGTCCCTTTCTTTAATATCTTAACATCGCGTACCGTACTGAAAATTTTGTAGCATCAGACTTCAATTAACCGTCGCCTCTTTTCCGGGGAGACCCCCGTGGGGAACTTGAGTAATTTGGCGTGGTGAACTCCCGCCTGTCTCGTTCATCGGGGTCATCTTATCAACACCACTTAGACCATTTCCACCCAATTCTGTAATGTTACCCAGGCGGTTAGCCCTGTTGTCAGGACCATGCAGGCTGATGGGTTTCCGTTCGAACCTTTCCCTCAGGCCGCATTTAAATTTCGGCTCTTTCACAGCGCGCTCTTGAATAACAACAGCGTGTGGGGCACCTTTATATTCCAAATCAACCTGTAACCGATGCGCAGGCACCGCGTTCCCAAGCCCTCGTTTCTGTAGCTTGGTTGCTTCTTCTGACACCAATCTAACCTTTAAATTTTCTTCATTCGATTTGGGAACTACAAACTTCCCGTTCCCTTCAATAATGATGTTTATTCCCCCATGGTCGAGTTCCACTTTAAGGTTCACCACCCCTTCGTGTACCAACACCTGGGAACCCTCCCTTCCCCCAATTACCAGGGTTAACCCTGTCTTCACTGAACCCAGTCCATCTGACCCACAGGGACTGCATTCCTTTTCAACTGAATCAGATACCTCAGACCTTTTCTGAGCTCCATTACTAGGTTCAGTACCACGTGCATCCACATCTTGGACACACTCAAACGGGACATCTGCCTCTCCCAGGCTTTCAATACCCGTACCCTTTTCAGATTCTAAATTCCTCTGATCCTCCCAGTTTCTCTCTGGGCAACTCCCTTCCGGAGTAAACTCAACCCCGCGGGCTGAAACAACCTCGTCTGCCAACCCAGCGGACCTCTCCAAGGTAATGGCATCCTTTTCATCTAGGACTGCCTTCATCTCATTCTCGGGAACACCTTGATAACTCTCAACTTCTTCAAACAGGGCTGCCACCCCCGACAGATCATCCATGTCCAACTCTGGACCTTTTAACAGCTGTTTCCGTTTCTCCTCTTTATTTCCTACCTCTAGAACCTTTCTGTTCGCTAAGGGAAGATCTCGCTCCTCTCCCTTAACCCCTTTCACTTTACTACTCTTCGGTTTACCACCCTCAGAACCCTCGTGGTACAGGGTCGGTAGGACCGTCTCGGCCAAATCAATACTGGCCAGATTTAAACTGCTCGCTTGCTCAGCTGCCTTTCTCGACAGGCTGCGAATGCTCGCGCCTGTGGTACAGACTGGAGATGCGAGGGGCGGGGCTGCAATCCTCACAGGCTGTTTGGGCCATGTCATCCTTGTCCAAACCTGCCCCCCGGCTAAATCATTTCCGAGGAGGACGTCCGCGTCAGTTCTCGGGAATTCTGTTGGCACCCCTATTTCGACTGGTCCAGATACCAGCTCACAATCCATAATTACCTGATGTAGGGGCACCATTTCTATTCTTGTACCTATCCCCTTCACGGCGACCATTCCCCTTCTCCGACCGAAATTTAGTATCTCACGGCGGATCAACGACAGCTCCGCCCCGGTGTCTCGCCAGATTCGGACGGGAATGGGTGGGTCTCCCCCCTTCACGGACACGGTTCTGGGTGACAGCCAGGTCTCTGACCCTTCTCGTACTCTGTCTACCCGGGGCTCTCTCGTCAATTGACTGATTACCACGGCACACCCGATAGGTGCTCTCCCTGTTTCTGGCTCCTTTCTCGGAGCAAAGCACCTAGAGGCAATATGTCCTCCCTTCCCACAATTGAAACAGGTCAAGCCCAGAAATCTCGGGCTGCCTGATCTTTCCCCCTCGACCTTACCACTAGCTCCCGGCGGGACCTCTGCCTCAGCCGGTGGACTTTCCCTACCGTTCCGACGGTCACTCGGGTAACTTTTTGGCGAGGAAAACTTTATCCTGTGGGTTAGGGCATATTCATCTGCGAACCTAGCAATTTCTGAGATGGACTTATTCGCCTTCTCATTCAAATACATCCGGATCTCCTCTGGAACACACCCTTTTAATTCCTCGATCAGAAATAACTCCCTGATACGCCCATAATCCCCGTCCACCTGTTCCGCAGTGCACCAACGGTCCAAGAGCACACCCTTTTCATAGGCTAGCTCGGTATACGTTTGATTCCACCCTTTCCGTAAATTTCTGAACCTTTGTCTATACGCTTCAGGTACTAGCTCGTAACTCCGGAGAATGACCTCTTTTACTTTGGCATAATTCTCCGCTTCCCCTTCCTCGACGGCCAAGGCTGCATATGCTCATTGTGCCTTCCCCTTTAACACACTTTGTAACAACGCCACCCACTGCTCTTTGGGCCACTTTTGATTTACTGCCACCTTTTCAAAAAGCAAGAAATAACTATCAACATCCGACTCTTTGAATGGAGGTACTACCCTCAACTCCCGACTAACATTAAACCTTTCCTCTCGATCTAACCCGAGATCTCTTCGCTCTTTCTTTAACTTCTCCATCTCCAAGTCATGTTCCCTCTGTTCTCGTCTCTCCTCATACTCTCTTTGCTTTTCGGCTCGCTCTCTCTCGTTCTCGGCTCGTTCCCTCTCGTTCTCGGCTCGTTCCCTCTCGTTCTCGGCTACTTCTAGCTCTTTTAGCTGAATTTCATGCTGTCTTTGCTTTTCAGCTTGGTCCCGCTCTTTTTCCACCTCTAACGCCTTTAGTTGGAGCTCCTGGTCCCGTTTCACCTCTAACTCCTTTATGTGGAACGCCTGCTCTCTTTCTTTCTCAGCCCTTTCTTTCTCTCTCTCAGCCCTTTCTTTCTCTTTCTCAGCCCTTTCTTTCTCTCTCTCAGCCCTTTCTTTCTCTCTCTCAGCCGCTTCCAGCTGCTTCATTTTAAATTCATGTTCCAACCTTAATCTCTCCAACTCCAGCTGATCCATTCCACTCGCTGGTACTTTTTCAGGGATATTTTCCAAGACCCCAGCTTCGAACACTTTCTTCCCAATGTAATACCGAATTATGGCCCCTCGCACCTCCCGCTTTTTCATGGACGACCTCACTTCTGCGAGGACCAATCCCTTCACCAAATTTAACAAGTCTGATTTGGTGGCCGCCTCTAGCGCCTCTACAGTTAGGTTTTTCATAAATTCATCCACTTCCATCTTTGCTGGTTTCCCGTCTGACTACCCGCGTACCAGATCCAATTTTTTTTTTTTTGACTTACAAACCCAATTCACTGCCCTCCCAATTTCGGTTTCAAATCTCGAGACGAGGCCCCACATTGTTACGTCTCCTGTAACTGGATCACTTACCAGCAAAGATAGAGAGGTCCGCTGAAGTCTGATGGTACCATTTTCAAACGTTTTTATTTATAAAGGGGTACAAACGTAAGGTTAATACAAACATTCAGATAACATACATCGTCAATACTCAATCTAAAGCGCAGGGGTAGTACTACTCAATAAGAACTAAGCTCTATCATTGTCTAGGGGTTAAACGATTTGTCCAATTGAAATATGAAAGTCTCGCCAGTTCATGGAGGCTTTTTGCCGCTTGAGGGACCGCTGAGTGTTCATGGGTTGGAGAGAGAAAATAAACTTGCCAGCCTTCTGGACTCAAAGCGTGAGATCGAGAACGGGAGTTCCTCGTTGTCAGTCCGAAATCTTTTTCGGGGTTATTAGCCACTTGATTCCCTAGCTAGGGGATCCAAATCACACGTGGCTTCCGAGCAGCTTCCCGTTATTACGAGAGGAATGAGCGATGGTGTCCGTCTAGTGCGTCGCTGGAGTACCACCTCCAGCAGTCTCCTTTTTATCATGGCTGGCAGATTTGTAAATGTCAATCAAGGTAGGGTGAGGCCATCCCCACACCACATTGCCCGAGGGTGTCCATGTCCCTGATATCTGGCATGTACTATAGAGTTGCAATTCACACAGGTGCCTCTAAGAACAATGGTCAACTCCGTGGCATTGTCTCTCATTTCCTGGGTCCAAGACCCGAATTAATAGCGATCTTGCGATTCTCTTGAAGGAGGGGGCTGGTCCTGCACCCTTCGGCCCCTCAGAGCTGTGGTACTTTCATAACACATCATATGCATTGCAATTTGGGATGAACATTCAAGTGAGAAAAACAAAGATCATGAAGATGAACACTTCCAACCTCCAACCAACAATCATCAATAATCAGCAAGTGGAAGAGATAGATGAGTTCACATACCTTGGGAGTAAAGTCAGCACTGATGGAGATAGTGGTAAGGACGTATTAGCAAGACTATCTGAAGCAAATCAAGCTTTTGGCAGCCTCAATACTGTTTGGAAATCCACACAACTCAAACTTAACACCAAAATCAGAATTTTTAAAAGCAATGTCCTATGCATGCTACTTTATGGAAGTGAATGTTGGAAGATGATGAAAGACATCTGTAAGAAACTTGACACATTCCAGACAAAATGTCTACGACATATCAAGAAGATCTTCTGGCCTGAGAAAATCAGAAACCAAGACTTGCTTACATCTTGCAATATGGAATCAATCTCAGTTTGTGTGAAAAGAAGACGATAGAGATGGCTGGGCCATGTAATGAGAATGCCAAATGATCAGCTGGAAAAAGTAGCACTAATGTGGACCCCACAGGGAAAGCGAAGGAGGGGCAGGCCCAAAGTGACGTGGCAAAGATCTGTGGAAGCAGAACTGAAAGAAGTCGGCATGAACTGGGTAACAGCGAGCAGCAGAGCGAAAGACCAGCAGAAATGGAAGACCCTTGTGGAGGCCCCATGTGCCACCTAGGCACTGAGGGTTCAGATGACGGCGACAATGACCTCTGCTATATCAATCGTATCTCTGACTATGTTTCCTCTTGGGAGTAGCAACTTGGCTCACAGACCAGAAGGAATGACCTAATGTCCATAAATTGGGGATCGGACTTCTTTGTCTCTAAGCCCTTTCCTAATGGCATTGGCTGCTCTTTGATCCTTTGAGCCTTAGTGTCCCATCTTGCTGGTATTCTTCCATAAATACCTAACTATGGCAGAACCTGAAAATGGGCTGGAGTCCAGGTAGCAAGCAGAATCAGGAAAAGGCAGCCCAGTTATTTAAACACTGTGCACACAATAGGAAATGATTGGCGGTGCTCAATTGAGGAAGTTCTTAATGTGCTTCCGTCTTGTTCTAAATACTGATTCTAAAGATGACTTGATAATTTCAGTACCAAATGAGAAACTTGATTACAGAGCAGATACTGTTGTGATAAGAAACAGTATTTTTAAATCAATCCCAATTTTACTTAATACTTCTCCATCCTTTCCCAAAGACGCCCACTTACCTATCTGAATGCCATTCAAATGTTGCAATCTTCCTCAAAAGCATCATGTTTTGTGGCTGACAATTCCACAGGTTCACAACTCGTCAAAGGATATGGGGTTGAGAGGGATAATAAATCAGCCATGATGGAATGGTGGAGCAGACTTGATGGGCCAAATGGCCTAATTCTGCTCCTGTGTCTGATGGTCCTATGATCCTATGGTCATACTTGGAGTAATTCTGAAGCATCAGTCATCTCCATTTGGAAGCTGGAGGATTAGCAGACTTAAAGAATGTTTCAAAGAATGATCGTCACCTCAGATTTTAATCTCAGTGGCATCTCTCTGGTTATATTATAAAACAGTTAAAATAAAACTTTCCTTTTAAAACAGAATAAGCACGCAGAGGAATGTAATGCTGAGTATAAAGAAAACATGAAAATTTCTTCAAAAATAAGTTGGGAATATGAATCAGAGAAACTATTAAAATGGAAGAGGGTGACTTTAACTTTGTGGTGTATTACAAAATAGGTGTATGGAGGGTGGTAGGATAATGAATCACTGTTGATTTCACATCAATCCTAGGTTATATTTCTGTTGAAGTTAATGGAAGTAATAACTGGGAGGAAGAGGAAAAAACAGGATGCCAAATTTTACGCCTTTATACAAAATTAGAACAGTTTCTGTGGAGTTTGAAGTCAGCTGTCAACAGGATGGCAAAGTAAACCTGACACACGAGGACTGCTAATTCTCCTGCTTACTTATTACAATCAAGCAACAGGTCTGGGTTAGCTTTAACCACAAGAAAACAATATGAGTCAAATAAAAACAGAAAAGTGCTGAAAATATTCAAACCAGGCAGCATCAATGGGGAGAGAAACAGAGGCAGTGTTTCTTTTGATAAAGTCCCACATTGGAGATTAATGGGCAAAATTAGGGCACATGGTATTGGGGGCAGAGTACTGACATGGATTGAAAATTGGCTGGCTGACAGGAAACAAAGAGTAGCGATTAACGGGTCCCTTTCGGAATGGCAGGCTGTGACCAGTGGGGTACTGCAAGGTTCGGTGCTGGGACCGCAGCTGTTTACAATATACATTAATGATTTAGATGAAGGGATTAAAAGTAACATTAGCAAATTTGCTGATGACACAAAGCTGGGTGGCAGTGTGAAATGTCAGGAAGATGTTATGAGAATGCAGGGTGACTTGGACAGGTTGGGTGAGTGGGCAAATGTATGACAGATGCAGTTTAATGTGGATAAATGTGAGGTTATCCACTTTGGTGGCAAGAACAGGTAGGCAGATTACTATCTAAATGGAGTCAAGTTAGGAAAAGAGGAAGTACAACGAGATCTAGGTGTTCTTGTACATCAGTCAATGAAAGCAAGCATGCAGGTACAGCAGGCAGTGAAGAAAGCTAATGGCATGCTGGCTTTTATAACAAGAGGAATTGAGTATAGGAGTAAAGAGGTCCTTCTGCAGCTGTACAGGGCCCTGGTGAGACCCCACCTGGAGTATTGTGTGCAGTTTTGGTCTCCAAATTTGAAGAAGGACATTCTTGCTATTGAGGGAGTGCAGCGTAGGTTCACAAGGTTAATTCCCAGAATGGCGGGACTGTCATATGTTGAAAGATTGGAGCGACTGGGCTTGTATACACTGGAATTTAGAAGGATGAGAGGGGATCTGATTGAAACATATAAGATTATTAAGGGATTGGACACGCTGGAGGTAGGAAGCATGTTCCCGCTGATGGGTGAGTCCAGAACTAGAGGCCACAGTTTAAGAATAAGGGGTAGGCCATTTAGAACAGAGATGCGGAAAAACTTTTTCACCCAGAGAGTGGTGGGTATGTGGAATGCTCTGCCCCAGAAGGCAGCGGAGGCCAAGTCTCTGGATGCATTCAAGAGAAAGTTAGATAGAGCTCTTATAGATAGCAGGGTCAAGGGAAATGGGGAGAGGGCAGGAACAGGGTACTGATTGTGTATGATCAGCCATGATCACAGTGAATGGTGGTGCTGGCTAGAAGGGCCAAATGGCCTACTCCTGCACCTACTGTTTATTGTCTATTGTCTCCTATTAATAACCTTTCATTCCTCAGTGTTATAATTTCAAAGGATCTCTTCAGTATCACAGCTTCAGAAAGGGAGAACATCATGGAGGGATTGTCTATTGAGTCAGTGTGGGTGGGAGTCAGGAACAGAAAGGGAACAATCTTTCTTTTGAGAGTATACCCCTGATAGCAACAGGGACAGAGGAGCAGTTTGGAAGGCAGATTTTGGAAAGGTGCAAAAATAACAGGGTTGTTCTTCTGCTTCTGCTTGGTACTGTGCAAGCACTACCTGACGGCTGTTATAACGCGCAGTCAGTGTGAACGGCGTGAGAGTTAAATTGTAAAGTCAGCTTTTTTGACTAAATCCCCTATGTTGATTTGATAGAGCCTATCTTTAAAAATATTAATGTCAGAAATACTGAGCAGGTCTGACAGCAGAAGATTCCACTCTCTTGTTGATCTTGGGTAGAGGGAGTACTGGTAGCAAATCTTGTTGAATGAAGGGGTTTCCAGTATGTAAGGTCCAGTTTACTGTCAAGTTGAACTGACCCTGTGATGAATTTGGATGTTTGATGGAGTGATGTTGTGAACTTCTTTGAAAATGGACACTAACCGTAATTTAGTACGTCGGTTTTCAAGTGGTTCCCATTGAAGGTTAGAGAGCATGTTGGTGACACTGGATTTCCTGCTGTAATCATTTAGCACAAAGTAAGCAGCACGGCATTGGATTTTTTCAATGGACTTCTTATTGTTAGCTTGATGGGGATCCCATATGGCTGCACAATACTCAAGCTTTGGACAGACGAGTGTCTTGCATGCCATGACCTTGGCGGATTTACTACATGAGTGGAGGTTTCTTCGCAGGATACCCAGCATTATGTTTGCTTTGGCTGTAATCTGATTGATGTGGGATGCCCAGTTAAGATCCTTGCTAATGTCAACACCAAGATATGGGTGGTGGGTGACTGGTTCAAGAATCTTTCCTTTCATGTTATATGTTGTGTTGATTGGTTTAACTTTGTGACTGACGTGCATACCATAACACTTAGATGAGTTGAAGGACATTTGCCATTGAGACTCCCAATGACATAATGAATCAACATCGTTTTGCAGCAGCTGAGCATCTTGGTCATTTTTTATCTCACAGTAGATTATGCAGTCATCTGCAAAGAGTCTGACCTTGGACTTGACTATATTTGGCAAGTCGTTGATGTAAATGAGAAAAAGTAAAGGTCCCAACATGGTCCCCTGGGGAACTTTGGATTTTACTGGAGATTCAGGGTCTCTGCCCCCTCGAGAAACACACGTTGCTGTCTGTTGGTAAGGAACATGTTTAACCAATGTAGAAGGCTGTTGTTAATGCCCACATGTTCAAGCTCACGTAGCAATCTCTGTTGGGGGACTGTGTCAAATGCCTTGCTGAAGTGGACTGTGATCAAGTCTGCTTGGCTTCTGTTGTCAAGGGTCTTTGCTAAGTCATTGACCAGCCCTGCAAGTTGCGTGTCACAAGATCTGCCCTGTCGGAATCCATGTTGGTGGTGAGTAAGAACATTGTGTCTGTCTAGATGCCATAATGTGACGGAGAATAACATGCTCAAGAATTTACAAGGGATGGAAGTGAGTGAAACCGATCTGTAATTTCCCGGATTTGTGCGCTCGCCCTTCTGATAAATTGGAATGGCATTCGCTTTCAACCAATCGTCTGGTAATGGCCCAGTATCAATAGACTTCTGGAATATCCTTTGCAAAACGGGAGCTAGACTGGAAGCACAACTCTTCAGGATCGGGGCTGGTGTTTGATCAGCTCCTGGTGCTTTCTCAGGCTGTAATTCCTCAAGAAGCTTCTTAACCCCTGTTACAGTTCGAATGAGATGAGGCAAGTCTGGGATGTTGCTGGGGTCTAAAGTGGGGAGTTCATTCAAGTTTTCCCTTGTAAACACAGAGCAAAACTGCTGGTTAAGTGCTCGTGCTTTGTCTGCAGCAAGAGATACAACGCGGCCCCCGGATGAGCGAGAAGAAATTCCAAAAACTTCTTGCCTTGTAGATTTAATAAAACTCTAGAATGGTTTGGTGTTGTCACTCTTTAAGCTCTCATCTATTACTCATTAACACTCTGATGGTGAGCTTTCCTGATGCTTCCATCAATAAGTTGGCGTGAGGATTTGAAATTTTGCCAGTCTTCACTATGATTTCCTAGCTTTATTATAGAGTTTTTGTTTTCTACATATCACACGCCGGGTGGACTGGTTTACTCATGGTAAGTTGAATCTGGAAGAGCTCATTTTAGAGGGGACATACCTGTCAATTGCTGCTTGAAGTACCTCTTGGAAATTAGACCAAAGAATATTAATACTGACTGATGCTAGATATTCCTTAGCTAGTGACTGGTCGAAATCACTAACAAGTTTTGCAATTCCACTAAAATCTGCTTTCCTGTACAAAAATATTTTCCTTTTAGTGGGAGGGGGGTTAATTAATTTCACAGTAAGCTTTGCATTTACAACAACAACATCATGATCACTAATCCCTGCAGGGACATGGTGATTTACAACTAAAGCTGGATTTGACACAAAACCTAAGTCCAGTATGTTACTTCCTCTGTTGTCTTTAACTTCCCTAACATTGATTGGCACCTCCTTTGTGGAAGAAGTTTAAATAGGGTGGAATTTGATAGGTGTGCCCAGGAAGAATTCTTGACACAATATGTGGACAGCGGAGAGGCCATACAGAATCTAGTGCTAGGCAATGAAGCTGGTCAGGTGACAGACTGCTCGGTGAATGAGCATTCTGGAGACTATGTCCACGGCGCACTGAACTTTAGCATTGCCTTGGACAGGGATAGGAGCAGATGGTATGGATAGTATTTAATTGTGGGAGAACTAAATGTGATGTTATCAGGCAGGAACTTGGGAGCATAATTTGGGAACAGATCTTCTCGGGGAAATGGACAACAGAAATCAGAATCAGATTCAATATCATGGCATTTGACATGAAATTTGCTAACTTTATGGCAGCAGTACAATGAAATACATGATAAATAAATATAGAGAAAAAACAAAGTTACATTAAGTATATACGCCTATTAAATAGTTACGTTAAAATAAGTAGTGCAAAATGACAGAAATAAAAAAGTAGTGAGGTAATGTTCAAGGGTTCAATGTCCATTTGGAAATCAGATGGCAGAGGGGAAGAATCTGTTCCTGAATTGCTGAGTATGTGCCTTCAGGATTCAGTACTTCCTTCCCGACAGTAACTGTGTGAAGATGGCATGTCCTGGGTGATGGGGGTCCTTGATAATGGAAGCCACTTTTCTGAGGCACCGCTCCTTGAGGACATCTTGCATACTATGGAGGCTAGTACCCATGATGGAACTGATTAACCTTATAACTTGCTGCAGCTTACTTTGACCCTATGCAGTAGCCCCCCACCCCTTACCAGACAGTGATGCAGCCAGTCATTACGTTCTCCATTGTACATCTGTAGAAGTTTGAGGGTTTTAGGTGATAAAGCAAGTCTCCTGAAACTCCTGATGTAATATAGCCACTGTCTTGCCTTTATAGCTGCATTGGCATATTGGGACCAGCTAGGTCGTCAGAGATATTGACACCCAGGAAGTTGAAATTACTCACTCTCTCCACTTCTGATCCCTCTATGAGGGTTGGTTCATGTTCCCTCGTCTCACCCTTCCTGAAGTCCACAATCAGCCTTTTGGTCTTACTGATGTTGAGTGCAAGGTTGTTGCTGCGACAACACTGAACTAGCTGCTACATCTTGCTCCTATACATCCTCTCGTCACCATCTGAGATTCAGCCAACAAAGGTTGGATCATCAGCAAATTCATAGATGGCATTTGAGCCACACTGTCATGGGTGTAGAGGGAGTAGAGCAGTGGGCTAAACACACATCCCTGAGGTGTGCCAGTGTTGATCATCAGCGAGGTGGAGATGTTATTACCAATTGTGGTCTTCGGGTTAGGAAGTTGAGGATCCATTTGCAGAGGGAGGTACAGAAGCCAAGGTACTGTAGCTTTTCGATCAGGACTATAGGAAGGATGGAGTTAACCGCTGAGTTAATGAACAATATCCTGACAAGGGCTTTTGACCAGCATATGTTGTGAAATTTGTTGTCTTTCCAGCAACAGTATACTGCAATACATAATAATAGAGAAAAAAAACATGAATTACAGTAGATATATATATATCAAATAGTTACATTAAGTATGCAAAAGTAAAAATAATTTAAAGAAATTAAAGCAGTGAAGTAGAGTTCATGGTTTTAATGTCCAGTGAGAAATTGGATGGCAGAGGGGATAATTAGTTGATGCCCCGACTCATAAAGGCAGGCATCCTATAAGCCTTCATAACTACCGTAGATTCCGGACTACAGAGCGCACCTGATTAAAAGCCGCTGGCTCTAATTTTAGAAAGAAAATCAATTTTTTACTTGTACAGGCTGCACCGGATTTTAGGCCGCACCGGATTTTCGGCCGCACCGGATTTTCGGCCGCAGGTGTCCCACGTTGTAATATGAGATATTTACACAGAAAGATATTACACGTGAGGATTTTTTAACTTTTAATTAAATCCATATGGTAACATAAACAAATACATATTGCAAATGCTTTTTTTCGAACCGTGCCTGTAACGCGGCTACTTTTAAATATACGTTGCGTATACTTTTTTACTGAACAACATTCCAATATCTCCTAACGACTGGTAAAAAATATATATACTGCAGCCTACCAGGAAAAGTTATTGATCGCCTTTAACTTAAAAGCAGCGTTCGCTCAGATCCAATGCCGCTTGCGTAATGCCGCTCGCCCCCCGCCTTCCCGTTTATCGCAAACTGGCATTTTTCCCACAAGACGCGGCGAAACCGGGTGTGACATCATAGCATCCCGCGATGTAGTACAGAAAACAAATATAGTTAAAACACTTCTAACTTTAACTAGAAAATGAATTACTAAGCGAAAATATTATAAACTAAATAACTGCCATAAAGGCAGCACAATGCTTTTCTTCGAGTGTTTTCCATGTTGATGAGGGTGAGTACAAATGACTGATTTACAATAATTTAATTGTGAAAGTGCGCTTGATTTATCGTACAATTTCATTGGACCTCTGTGAACTACTCATCAATTTTATTGGTCTACTGTTACGAGGCAAAATGTTTTTGGCGGCATGAAAAAAATCATGTATTAGCCGCTCCGTATTAAAGGCCGCAGAGTTCAAAGCTGTTCAAAATGTGGGAAAAAAGTAGCGGCTTATAATCCGACATCTACGGTATATTGTAAAAAAATTAAGGAATATAAGAGAAGCATAAATGAAAGTGAAGATTAGCTGTGACTATACAATATTGAGTAATGGAGCTCCTTCAAAGGGCTGATATGTTATGCCTGCTCCAATTTCTCACACTCCAGGAGCCTAACAAACTTCAAGGTTTTCTACATTGTTCTAGTCAGGATAAAAATATTCTCAGACTAGACAGAAGCACTTCCAGGCGTATGCTGCTCCACTATGTAGCTTCCGTGTGTCTTATACATATCCTGTGTGGCAGCAGTCAAACATGTGCAAATTAAGGTCAGGAAACAAGAGATGCTCCAGGAAAAGCACATAATAGAAGGCTAGAAAGATTAGTTTTCCTTGCTTTAAAGCCAAGGCTACTCTGATACGGGATTATAAAGTCCTCCAGCTCAGAAAGGGCCATTGTATCCACTACACTTACGCCAGCCCTTTAGTCCATCTAAACTAATCCCATTTGCGTGTAATTGGATTGTAACCTCCTTTGGCTTGACTACATAAGTGTTTATTTAAATATCTCACAAACACTACACCTATGTCCTCTTGCTTTTGATACCCACGTCGGGGAGAAAGGTTTAGACTATAAACCTATTGGTGCCTCTCATAATTTTATATATTTTTATCAGGCCACTCCGCAGCCTCCTTAGCTCCAGGGAAAACAGACCCAACCTATCCAATATCTCCAATAATAAAAGTTTTCCAATTCAGGTAACACCCTGATGAATCAATCTCATTTGCACTCTCTCCAGCACAATCCTATAGAGCAATAATCCAAGCGTGGTCTAACAAATGTTAAATAAATTTGAAACATAATACATATCCAAATTCTTATATTCCATATCCTGACCATTGAAAGCAGGCTGTCATATCAACATCCCATTAACTTGTGTTGCCACTTTCAGGAAATGATGGACTTGGACCCCTGGGTCATTCTGTTCATTAGCTATCTTAGTACACTACCATCTACTGTATTCTATCCCTGTTTGACTTCCCAGAATCCTCACTGGAATGGGAAATAAAAAGAGACGTTGCTGTACTGTCTCAACAAGTCAAGCACACACTTTAGTAAGGGTGATCTATTCGCATTTTAGTTTGCTTAGCTTTCATCATAACTGGGAAAATTCAGAGATAAAAAACTATTCAAGGTTCAGGAAAGGGAGACAGGAAAGGAAAGATCCAATGAGAATTGAATATGAATAATTCAATTACTTCTGGTTTTCTTTTTAACACAAATCTTTACAATTGTTTCTCCAGTTATTTTTCCTTGGTGCTGTTGTCAACCTGTAACTGTTACCTGCTCAGTTGAGGAAAAACACCAGAGACACAAAATTACCTCTGAAACGGTTTTTATTCAGAGAGGAGTTCGCAGCCCCACGCACTTCGGGCGTAAGGTAGTCAACGCCCAATTTGTCGGTTTACAAAGGTCATACTTATACCCAAAAGCAGGGTACTACATTCGCAAATATGGTTACCGATTCAAATTCATCAATTGATTGGCTATTGCATAGCTAAGCACGCGAAATACTTGGAAGAGCAAAGATGCAAACGTTAATACTTGGAATGGGTATGGACACAAGCGAAACACTCGAAATAGGTATACAGCTCAAAATACTTTGCCAAACACATTGTCTTGTGGTCGCAGGTTCCCTTTTCCTTGTGGTCTCCACGTCTGGCCTGGCACCTTATTTTAGCTACCTCTCCTTACTTCCCCAATGATGTACTTCTCTCTTGTCCTGTATACATATTTTGCTACACTTACCCCTCGCCCACCCTCTCTACACGTACCCCTTACCCTTTTCACATTCTCACTGTGTGCAGTCAAAGCTGGGCAAATGAAGAGCTTCATTGTGGGTAAGAGGAAAGCATTTCTCTTTATTCTGGTTGACTGATTAGAGCTGATTCTTAGCACTGGGCCATTGACACCTCCTGCCTCAGACTACTGCTGAGAGGTGCACCACATAGGCCTTCGATCTGTTTACACCCCAAGCTGAGACACCAAAGATGATTTGTCTGCAATACTGGCAAATTAATTCGGTGCCTTTGGTGGAGATCACATTGATTAACAATGCTGCACATTGAGCTTAATCAAACACAGCCTGGCTGCTTGAACCCTCCTCTCCAGTCCTCTTTGGCTATTTAAGGTGGTTAAAACTAAGGCTATAGCATATGTAAGGAGACACTGTTTTCAGTGGATTGTGTTGTGATCCTGTTGGTAGGGCAAGTGGGTCTGTTTTGTAACTGTAATAACGACACAATGTGGAACCTGTAGCACAGGTTTAAAGACTGAACATGTAAACAAGTTAAGCAATTGAACCTTTTCCAAGTTCAAATCTAGAAGAAAACATTGTAAAAGCAGACTGATTGCCAAAAATCTATAAAAAGAACAAGGAAGGTTCCAGCCAATAATGTTATATGCACAGTTATAGTATTTTAAAAGGGAAACCCAGTTATAATTACATGGAAAACATCTGATGATAATAAATTGGACTTCACAATTGAAAATGTAAATTTGTTGCAGACATGAAAAGGTAGCGACGTAGAGCAACTAGAAAAATAGAAAACCTACAGCACAATACAGTCCCTTCAGCCCACAAAGCTGTGCCGAACATGTACTTACTTTAGAAATTACCTAGGGTTACACCATAGCTTTCTATTTTTCTAAGCTCTGTGTACCTATCGAGGAGTCTCTTAAAAGACCCTATTGTATCCGCCTCCACCACTGGCAGCCTGTTCCACGCACTTACCGCTCTCTACATAAAAAAACTTACCCTGACATCTCCTCTGTACCTACTTCCAAGCACCTTAAAACTGTGCCTTCTCGTGCTAGCCATTTCAGCCCTGGGAAAAAGCCTATGACAATACAGACGATCAATGCCTCTCGTTATCTTATACACCTCTATCAGGTCACCTCTCATCCTCTGTTGCTCCAAGGAGAAAAGGCCAGTTCACTCAACCTATTCTCATAAGGCATGCTCCCCAATCCAGGTAACATCCTTGTAAATCTCCTCTGCACCCTTGCTATCATTTCCACATCCTTCCTGTAGTGAGGTGACCAGAACTGAGCACAGTACTCCAAGTGGGGTCTGACCAGGGTCCTATATAGCTTTATCGATCCCATGGTTGATGAAGGCCAATGCACCATATGCCTTCTTAACCACACAGTCACCTTTTTCAGCAGCTTTGAGTGTCCTATGGACACGGATCCCAAGATCCCTCTGATCCTCCACACTGCTAAAGATCTTACCATTAATACTATATTCAGCCATCATATTTGACCTACCAAAATGAACCACCTTACACTTATCTGGGTTGAACTCCATCTGCCACTTAGCCCAGTTTTGCATCCTATCGATATCTCACTGTAACTTTTGACAGCCCTCCACAAATCCACAACACTCCCAACATTTGTGTCATCAGCAAATTTATTAACCCATCCCTCCACTTCCTCATCCAGGTAATTTATAAAAATCATGAAGAGTTGGGGTCCCAGAACAGATTCCTGAGGCACACCACTGGTCACCAACCTCCATGCACTCCACTCCATCCGCTCCCTGTTATGCACGTCCACCAATGCCACCCCTCATGAGCGACTCTTTTCTTTTCCCAGGAAGTCTGCCACTGGGACAACCCTACTGGCTTGGCTGATGTCCCCAGGGCCAGTGCTGCTCCGGAAACATGCGAGGAGCAATAAATACTCCCCGCTGGTCGAGAGGGTTCACCTACCTCTTGTGAACCCCCAGTATGCCTACGTGGTCTTTCCTGATGGGCGGGAGGACATGGTCTCCGTCCGCGACATGGCGCCCGCAGGAGCACCAGACCACTACCCTGAACACTCCACGGTCACTATGAACACCGTACCCACCGACGTATATACCCACGAGACACCACGCACACCAAGCCCTACACAGACTCCTCACGACACTCCCATACCGGGCGCCGGGCACAAGCATGAGGGATTACTGATGCCTAACGGGCTGGCACCTCAAGTCAGGTCGGGACCAGCACAACCACCGTCACCGGTGCAATCACCACCGGTGCTACGTAGATCGCAGCGACAGACTCGACTGCCTGATAGACTTAACCTGTAAATATACTTGTAAGAAACTTCGCCCCGTGGGGACTCTCTTTTAAAACAAAAGGGGGTGGGGGGTGAATGTGGTAAACTATGTATACTTGTCTGGACACGCCCCTCTGCTGACTGCTCCTGTGGCTTCTCCCACAGACCACTGTATAAAGGCGATTGGAGGCACTGCTCTTCCCTCAGTCTCCAAGATGTTGTGGTCCCTTTTGCTGCAAATAAAAGCCTATTGTTCACCTCCCGTCTCTGAGAGTTATTGATGGTACATCAATGACCCATCTACAACCATTCTTTGCCTTCTGTGGGCAAGCCAATTCTGGATCCACAAAGCAATGTCCCCTTGGATCCCATGCCTCCTTACTTTCTCAATAAGCCTTGCATGGGGTACCTTATCAAATGCCTTGCTGAAATCCATATACACTACTGATGCACTATCAATTACTCCAAAAGACTGGAAGTAGAGTAAATACTGAAAGGCTTTTATTAACAACAAAATGGATCCACGTCCATGCTGTATGTCCCTCCTGGACAGTGGGAGGAGCAGTGACACAATTGCCTTTATTCAGGGGTCTGTGGGAGGAGCCACAGGAGCAGTCAGCAGAGGGACGTGTCCAGGCATGTCCAGACAGATAGACATGGTTTACCACAACTACATCTACTGCTCTTCCTTCATCAATGTGTTTAGTCACATCCACAAAAAAATCAATCAGGCTCGTAAGGCCTTTGACAAAGCCATGTTGACTATTCTTAATCATATTATGCCTCTCCAAATGTTCATAAATCCTGCCTCTCAGGATCTTCTCCATCAGCTTATCAACCACTGAAGTAAGACTCACTGGTCTATAATTTCCTGGGTATCTCTACTTCCTTTCTTGAATAAGGGAACAATATCTGCAACCTGCCAATCCTCTGGAACCTTTCCCGTCCCCACTGATGATGCAAAGTTCATTGCCAGCGCCTCAGCAATCTCCTCCCTCACCTCCCACAGTAGCCTGAAGTATATCTCGTCCGATCCCAGTGACTTATCCAAGTTGATGCTTTCCAAAAGCTCAGCACATCCTCTTTCTTAATGTCTATATGCTCAAGCTTTTTAGTCCACTGTAAGTCATCAAAGTCCTTTTCCATAGTGAATACTGAAGCAAAGTATTCATTAAGTATCTCTGCTATCTCCTCCGGTTCCATACACTTTTCCACGGTCACACTTGATTGGTCCTATTCTCTCATGTCTTATCCTCTTGCTCTTCACATACTTGTAGAATGCCTTGGGGTTTTCCTTAATCCTGTCCCCCAAGGCCGTCTCATGGCCCCTTCTGGCTCTCCTAATTTCATGCTTAAACTCCTTCCTGCTAACCTTATAATTATCTAGATCTCCATCATTACCTAGTTTTTTGAACGTTTTGTAAGCTTTTCTTTTCTTCTTGACTAGATTTATTACAGCCTTTGTACACCACGGTTCCTGTACCCTACCAACCTTTTCCTGTCTCACTGTAATGTACCTATTCAGAACCCCACACAAATATCTCCTGAGCATTTGCCATATTCCTGCCGTACATTTCCCTGAGAACATCTGTTTCCAATTTATGCTTACAAGTTCCTGCCTGATAGCTTCATATTTCCCTTCACTCCAATTAAACGCTTCCCTAACTTGTCTGTTCCCATCCCTTTCCAGAGCTATGATAAAGGAGAAAGAGTAGTGATCACCATCTCCAAAATGCTGTCCCACTGAGAGACCTGACACCTGACCAAGTACAGCCTCTCCTCTTGTAGGCTTATCTACATATTGTGTCAGAAAACCTTCCTGAACATCTAACAAACTACACCCCATCTAAACTCCTCACTCTAAGGAAATGCCAATTGATATTTTGAGAAATTAAAATCTCCCACCACAACAACCTTGTTATCATTATACCTTTCCAGGATCTGGCTCCCTATCTGCTCCTCGATGTACCTGCTACTATTGGGTGGTCTATAAAAACACACACAGTAGTTATTGATCCCTTCCTGTTCCTGACTTCCACCACAGAGACTCAGTTGTTAATCCCTCCATGACTTCCTCCTTTTCTGCAGCCATGACACTATCTCTGATCAACAGTGCCATGCCCCACCTCTTTTGCCTCCCTCCCTGTCCTTTCTGAAACATCTAAAGCCTGGCACTCGAAGTAGCCATTTCTGCCCCTAGGCCATCCAAGTCTCTGTAATGGCCACAACATCATAGTTCCAAGTACTGATACATGCTCTAAGTTCATCCGCTTTGTTCATGATACTCCTTGCATTAAAAAAGACACATCTCAAACCATCGGTCTGAGTGTATCCCTTCTCAATCACCTGCTTATCCTCCCTCACACATTGTCTCCAAGCTTTCTCTCTTTGTGAGCCAACCACCCCTTTCTCTGTCTCTTCAGTTTGGTTCCCACCCCCAGCAATTCTAGTTTAAACTCTCCCCAATAGCCGTAGCAAACCTCCCTGCCAGGATATTGGTCCCCCTCGGATTCAAGTGCAACCTATCCTTTTTGTACAGGTCACACCTGCCCCAAAAGAGGTCCCAATGATCCAGAAATCTGAATCCCTGCCCCCTGCTCCAATCTCTCAGCCACACATTTATTCTCCACCTCACTCTATTCCTATACTCACTATCATGTGGCACAGGCAGTAATCCCTAGATTACTACCTTTGAGGTCCTGCTTCTCAACTTCCTTTCTAGCTCCCTGGAGTCTGTTTAACTATAGAGTCCCCTATAGAGTCACTGCTGCCATCCTCTTCCTTTCCCTGTGGCCACTGTTGCTTCCCCCAGGTAGGCCGCTCCCCCTCCCAACAATACTCAAACAGGAGCCACAGGGGTACTATCTAGTATTTGACTCCTGCCCTTCCCTCTCCTGAGTGTTACCCACTTGTCTGTCTCCCGAGGCCCCAGTGTGACTACTTGCTTATAGCTCCTCTCTATCACCTCCTCGCTTTCCCTGACCAGACAAAGGTCATCGAGCTGCAGCTCGATGCACCTGGTACAGATGTGGCCCTCCGGGAGGCTGGGAGTTTCCCAGACATCCCACAACCGACACCCAGTACAGAACACCGGCCTCGCAGACATACTTCCTATTCCTATTCTTCATAAGTAACTTACCTTGGCTCGATCTGTTAATGCTGAAGCCCCATTGAGCCAAAGCCCTCTACTCTAACACCTGCTCTATAAAGCTGTCTTCTTTTTACATTCTTCCCACCAGTCTAACTCGCTGATGTCCGTGTGCCTGTGCGGTCATGCCTCCATCAAACCGCTGGGCAAGAAAATGATCTTTTCAATTCATCCCACCTGACTAACACGCTGCTGTCCTTGTGCCTGCACATTCATACCTTGATCTTATAAGGCCAAAAGACATAGGAGCATAATTAGGCCATTCAGCCCATCAAGTCTGCTCTGCCATGGCTGATATCTTTCCCCTCTCAACCACATTCTCCTGCCCTGTAACCTTTTATGCCCTTCCTAATAAAATGCCCATCAATCTTCACTTTAAATATACTCAATCACTTGTCCTCCTGAGCTGTCTATGGCAAGAAATTCCACAGATTTACCACCTGTGGCTAAATAAATTCTTCCTCATCTCTTTTCTGAAGGGATGTCCCTGTACTCTGATGCTGTGCCCTCTGGTAGTCTCCCTCACGATGGGAGACATCCTCTCCATGTGCATTCTATGGAGGCATTTCAACATGTGGTAGGTTTCAATGGTATTTTTCTATCCTGACTAGCAACAGGTGAGGTCCTGAAGGACTGGAGGGTAGTTAATGTTGTTAAAGAAGGAAAATAGGGATAATCAAAGGAATTATAGGCTGATGGATCTCATGTCAATGGTAGGAAGCTATTGGAGAGGGTCCTTAGGGATAGAATTCACAGGCATTTGGGAAAAAACGTGACCTGCTTAGGGATGGTCTGTGTGTCTTTGAGCTGAGGAGGCTATATCTTATAAACTTAAAGGAATTTTTTTGAGGAGGTGACAAAGTTATTGATGAGGGTAGGGCAGTAAATGTCATCCACAGGGATCATTGTATCTCTAAATAAATAAATAAATCTTTCCCCCCAGGGTTGGAATGTCTAATACCAAAGAGCATGCATTTAAGCTGAGAGGGGGTAATTTCAAAGGAGATATGAGGGTCAAGTTTTTTTTCATACAGCGTACTGGGTAACTGCACTGCCTGGCATAATTGGTTTTCCACAGGAATCGGTGCTGGAGCCTATATTTTTGTGATATATATATATATATATATATATGACAGATGAAAATGTAGATGGGTGGAGTAGTATGTTTGCAGATGGCACCGAGATTGGCGGAGCTGTGGAAAATGTAGAGGGCTGTCACAGGATACAACAGAATATAGATCAGTTACAGATATGCAGGTATGGGTGGAAAGATAGCAGATGGAGTTCAATCTGAGCAAGTGAGGTGTGCACTCTGGGAGGACAAATGTATACTGTTATTAGGAGGACCCTCGAGAGAATTGATGTGGAGATGGATCTTAGAGTCCAATTCTGTTGTTCTCTGCAAGTGGCCACACAGTAGATATGGCGATAAAGAAAGTGAACGGCAAACTTGCTTTCATGAAAGAATGTGGAGGCTTTGGGAAGAGTGCAGAACAGAGTTACTATGCTTGCTGGATTAGGGGGAATGAAGTGTAAGGAGAAATTGGACAAAATTGTGTTATTTTCTCTGCATCTAAAGGGGAAATATAATACAAGGTTAGAAAATTATGAGGTATGAACAATTTAAAATCTTCCTCCTGGGGTAGAAGTGTCAAGAAATAGAGGCCATTTAAGGTGAGAGAGGGGAAAATTTAAAAGAGATGTATGGGGCAAGATTTTTCTTCCTCTCACAGAAAATGTGGTAGCTGCCTGTAATGAGCTGCCAGGGTTAGAGGTGGAAGCAGATACGATTGTGATGTTTAATAAGCTTTTAGACAGGCACATGAATATGCAAGGTCTAAGAAGAAATTTAGCTTAACTTGGTACCGTGTTTGGAACAGACATTATAGGCCAAAGAGCCCATTCTTGTTCTGGACTGTACAACATTCTTTGCTTTTTAAAGAATTTGTATTTAAAAATTCAAAGGCCTTTGACAGCAATGATCCCACTGCTTTTTATGATAAGCAAACAAAGTTAAGCCAAACCCAGTTCTTCAGCTCTTACTGGATGAGAGAATGAAAGTGATTTCTTGATTGAAGTTTTTTTAAGTATTTCCAGTTTATAATGCCATGATCTTTATAATGTTTAATAGCTATATTTATGCACACACTTAATTGTTCTGAATAATGTAAAAATAATTCACAGACTATTTTTAAAACCATTTAAATTTTGAAATTGTTCTGTCATATGACAGGAAATTTGTCAAGAGCTTTAAGATGTGCAGTTTCACTATCCTCTTTACAAGAGCTTAATAGTTGGTTCAAAATGTTTATTTTATCTCTCTTCGTTGGTGCCCTGGTTATTGACATTAATTGTCTCAACTTCACACCTTGCAATTTTGGGATAGTGATTTTAATATGTGACTTACTTTTAAAATGTTATGATCTTGAATACTGAGCTGGTCATTTGCCCTTAGATTCTGGTTAACTGGGACACATCGGGACCAGTACATTTTGGTCCAATTCAGCAGCTGCCCCAATTATCCGAAGTTTCATGGATAAGACATGAAATTTAAAAGGCATGAAAAAGACAAACAACTGTTTAACTGAGTAACAAATTATGTATTTAAATGAAATACAGAACAAATTCGAACACTACCAATACTACGACAGTACTATAAAACTATTAGTTTCTGATCGTTATTGAGAGAAGAATCACCGCTACCATTTCTTTTGATTGCCTGTAAATAAACAAAATTATCAGAGACATCTAGTGCAGCTGATGGATTACCCTCATTACCTTTTTGCATAAAATCACAAAAAAAACAAAATTATTAAAAATCACTGCTTTTTGAATTGGCGTTTAGAATCATAGAACCATAGAACATTACAGCACCGAAACAGGCCTTTTGGCCCTTCTTGGTTGTGCCGAACCATTTTTCTGCCCAGTCCCACTGACCTGCACCTGGCTCATCTATCTATGCCTATCATAATTTTATATACTTCTATCAAGTCTCCCCTCATTCTTCTATGCTCCAGGGAATAAAGTCCTGTTTGTCTACCCAAATATATGACATGACACAAGCACATGCAACTGATGCAATTTTAAAACTCCATAACGTCTAGTGGTCATTTCTGACATCTCCAAGCCTGAATACTTGAAGCTACAGTCAGCAAAACAGTTCTGTATTGCCTCACTGCTTACTTTTCACAAACTGTCAGTGACAAAAACCACTGCTTTTTGAATACAAACACACGCAACTGACACTATTTAAAATCTTTTTGCTCTTTTTTGGTCTCTGAATTACAGGAAGGATATTAAAGAGTGCAGAGAAGGTTTACAAGGATGTTGCTGGGACTTGAGAAACTGAGTTACAGAGGAAGGTTGAATAGGTTCGGACTTTATTCCCTGAAGCGTAGGAGAATGAGGGGTGATTTGATAGAGGTATATAAAATTATGATGGTATAAATAGATAGATAGGGTATAGGTAGAGTGAATGCAAGCAGGCTTTTTCCGCTGAGGTTAAGGGAGAAAAAAACCAGAGGACATGGGTTAAGGGTGAAGGAGGAAAAGTTTAAAGGGAACATGGGGGGGGGGAGGCGCTTCTTCACACAGAGAGTGGTGGGAGTGTGGAATGAGCTGCCAGATGAAGTGGTAAATGCGGGCTCACTTTCAACATTTAAGAAAAACTTGGAAGGTACATAGACGTGCAGGTCAGTGGGACTAGGCAGAAAAATGGTTCTGCACAGCCAAGAAGGGCCAAAAGGCCTGTTTCCGTGCTGTAATTTTCTATGGTTCTATGGTTCTTAGCACAGTGTAGTGCCCAATGGCCATGCAAGTGCATATGACTGATGCTAGTTAGAAACTGTTCGGCAATAAATTTCTGTCCCAATTAAATGGCATAATGTCCCAAATAGACAAAAGGAACCCTGGTTATTTTCTTGATTAGTTTTTGTTCTTTTAATATTGTCCCAAATGGTTGGCCCAATTCACTGATGGCCCAATTAGTGCAGTATATGTATACATATGGAATTATTTATATGATATGATATTATTTATTTATTGAGATACAGCACAGAACAGACCCATCCAGTCCTTCGAGCCAGGCTGCCCAGCATCTCCCAGTTTAACCCTAGCCTAATCACTGGACAATTTACAATGACCAATTAACCTACCAACCAGTACTTCTTTGGACTGTGGGAGGAAACCAGAGCACCCAGAGGAAACCCATGTCTTCACTGCAAGAATGTACAAGCTCCTTACAGGCAGCAGCAGCCATTGAATCCGGCTTGCTGGTACTGTACAGTGTTGTGCTGTGCTGTGCCATCCCAGAATATTAAAGTCTAGTTATTTGAATGTCCATTGCTGCTACTAGATTTACTCCACTTTAAAAAAATACACTCATATTAATTAATCTTCAATGATGGAATTCATATTTTCTTTGAGATCATTGGTTTGATGTAATAGCACAATGATATAACCACAGTTCTGTATTGAAACCTTCATGTCTCAGCCCAGACTCTACATTGGCAAGTTTTTGTTACTGTGGAAAGCAGCACAGCTGACTACAGTCACATTCTCTGTCAACATTTGCACTTTAGAAGCTTTTGCTCACAGGGAACAGAAATGGCTCCCATGATTAATTTCTCCCCCTCCCCTTGCACAATGTGGGTATTGAGCCAAGTTTAATGCCCTAACTCTACTTTTAAAGTTCAGCTAACTGAGCACAGATGGACGTCAAATCTTGCTGGGTCATAGAGGTCTACGTAAATAAATCCATTCAGAAAACTGAAGAAAATAATAAATCCCATTTTAGCCGATTAATAGTTAAAAAGTAATTAAAATTTAACAACTGAATCTGCCAGCAGGGATCTTGAGGTGCTGCATTACACTGAGTCAGATACAAAGCAAGCCGTGGTGGCACATTTCACAATAATCTTCAGATTGTGTCTCAGATATTACTGAAAACAGCACACAATGCAACACCATCGTATTGTATTCTAATAGAAGTGCTTCCTGGAACGACTCAAACCATTCAATATTATTGTTGTTTAGTTTCAGACTTTGTTCACATTCTCTTGTAAACAAAGGGAAATTTGTAAAACTAGCAGATGCTTCCTTGCTATTTGATTGTAAATGGTATTCTGCACGGAATGGATTTGCTGCCTGATCTGCTGAATATTTCCAGCACTTTCTGTTTGATTAAGGTAATGTTGCAAACAAGTAGTTTATTTTAAAGCAACACACACAAAAATGCTGGAGGAACTCGGCAGGTCAGGCAGCGTATATGGAGATGAATAAACGGTCGACGTTTTGTACTGAGAACCTTCATCAGCTCTGGAGAGGGTTCCGGCCCTTATGAAGCGTTTCAGCCAGAAACGTCAACTCATTATTCATGCAGTCTGGCCTGCTGAGTTCCTGCAGCATTTTGTGTGTGTTGCTCTGGATTTCCAGCACTTGCAGAATCTCTTGTGCTTAGCTTCAAAAACCTACATCCTACCAGACAGAAGATATTTTAGGCACCTTCCTCCTGCCTTCACCTAAGTAATCTAATTAGAATAACTATACCACAGACATATATCGGTGTAATATAAATGCAATGATGATCCTAACATTTGTAATATAACATTTGGGAACATTCATGCTTTTCATAATCACCACTTGTTCAGTGTTTGCTGGAAGTGTATTTATATTTATATTTAAGGTCGGGCAAGAGAATAAAATTCATTAAGGCAAAAATAGAGTCACCAACATCAAGGAACATCTACTGACAAATAAGCAGTGATGTTCAGCTCAAACCCCATAGGTTCACCTCACTCCACTCCATAGAGCTTGGGGCTATAACTGAACAGAAGAGCTGAATTCTTGAGGTGATAATGACTCTACTTGAACAGAACTGAAGTGAACACTGAACAAGAAACACTCTGCACTGCCTGTGTGGCATATTGGATGATGACTACTGTCAATGGAAGCCATCATCTCTACTCAGGGACATTGATGTGAAAGTTCCGCATGGCGATTTCCTAATCTCAACTATTTTCAGTTTTTCTTCAATAATCCTCCTTCTTTCATGGTCAGAAGTGAGGACGTTTGCCATTAATTGCTGGTATCCACTCTACAAGGTATCTACGAACAGTAGAAAAATAATTGTTAATGCAATGATCCAGAAACATAATAAAATCAATGAAGCAATAAATAACTTAACAAAACTTAGATTGCTTCAGTTTTAAAATTACAGGCAATGCAAAAACAAGATCAGGGGAAAGTCAGCAGACCATTCTGGCTTACTCTATGATCATTGTTGATCTACTAGATCAGCACCAGTTTTCTGCACTATCTCCTTGTTCATCAATCTCTGTGTGGGAACATTTCTCCTCCTCTCATGAAGAAATTTCTCCTCTTAGTCTTTATACTGAGGAAGGGGCCCCTAGTTCTAGGCTTCTCAGTTAGGGCAAATACCTTACCATATCTGCCCTGTTGAACCTAGTAGGAATTTTGTAAGTTCTTTTCAGATCATTTCTCATCCTTCTAATGCCTATAAAATACAGATCTGGCACTGAAATCTCTCATGCAGCAAACTCACTATCCCAGAAACAGAATAAATCCTTCTTCTATGGAGCAAAGCTCTGCATTTGACAAGGAAACTTAGCAATTAGGAGCAGAAAGAAACACTTTTACCCATTGAGTCTGCTCCACCATTCAATATGATTGTTCAATTTCATGTTCTGTTCATATTCCCTTCCCTTACCCCTTGACATCTTTAGCAATCAGAAACATAATTTATTCTTGAATGCATTTAATTATTCAAAACCCCAGCTGACATTTTGATGGGAGAATTGGACAGGTTCACCACTCTAGATGAGGACATTTCTTCTCAGCTCAACTAGAAGTGGCCTACCAAATTTCCTCAGGCTGTGATCACTGGTTCTGGACCTACCATAATCAGAAATTCTTTCCTGTACATAATCTGTCCAATTCATCAGGAAAAGGTTCCCCCTCATTCTTTTAAACTTCCATGGATATGAGCTCAATTCCCAACCTGTTTCCATACATTAATCTTGTCATCTTAGGAATCAGTTTGATGAACCATAACAAGAATATCCTTCATTAGATTGAATATTATAGTCTCTCATTATAGTAATTATAGTAATCTCACCAGGCCCTGTATGAGACATTCCAGCTTTTATACTTAATTCCTCGCACTATGAAAACCAACATACTATTTGCCTTTCTGCAACAATATGCCTATCTTTATCGACTAGTGCTCATCCCACGCCTTGCTGAATCTCTCTCTTTCCTAGATCTTGCCTTTCATATAATAATCTGCCTTCCTGTTTTCTCCATTGTGGATAATTTCACATTTACCCACATCATCTCCATTTTGTTACTCACTCCATTTGTCTAAATCACAGCGACACCACTTTGCTTTCTCCTCACTGTTCGGACTCCTACCCAGCATTGGGCTGTTCACAAACTCGGAGATATTACATCCATATCATTATCACATTTTGTGACTAACTGGGGTCCCAGCACTAAACCCTGTGATACCGCAAAAGCCATTACTTGCCTCTCAAAAGGGCTTGTCCTCTTTGCTTGCGATCTGCCAACCGCCCTCTATCCTTATAGAACATTATCATCAATGCCATGGTTGTGGTTTTCTCACTCATCTCTTTTATACAAGACCTTATCAGACCTTTTAAAAAGTCCAAATGCACCATATCCTCCTTCATACACTAACTTACATCCTCAAAAGATTCCAGTATGTTTGTCAAGCAAAATTTCCCTTTAATAAATCCACATCGACTTTGACTATCCCTGTCATCGTTTTCCATATTTTCCACTTGAACACCATGAATAAAATACAATGTCATTAAATCCAGCATTTTCCCAATTACCAGTGTCAACCTAATTATTGTATAACTCCTTGTTTACTTGCTCCTTTATCTAAGCAGTGGGTAACATTAGCTATTGTGCAAACCATAGAAACTGATCCAGCGGCCAGAGATTCACAAGAATATCCATGCATTATTCCCAGGGCCATTTCCTCTTCTACCATAGGATGCAAACTAAGGATTAATCAGCCTAAATCGAATCAATTTCTCTTCTAATTTGAATTTTCTTCAGTTCTCTGAGAACAGAAAACCAACGTTTTGTTTAATTACTTTGTGCTTCTTTGTTGAACTCAAGTTTCAAGTTCCTGGGTGTCAACATCTCTGAGGATCTATCCTGGGCCTAACATATTGATGCAGTTACAAAGAAGGCATGAGAGCGGCTATATTTCATTAGGAGTTTGAGGAGACCTGGTATATCACCAGACTCTTGCAGATTTCTACAGATACATCGTGGAGAGAGTTCCAACTGGTTGCATCACTGATGGGGCCACTGCACAGGAGTGGAAAAAGCTGCAAACTGAGCCAGCTCTATCACGAGCACTATCCTCCCCAGTGTCGAGGACAACTTCAAGAGGCGATGCCTCAAAAAGGAAGTATCTATCATTATGGACTCCCATCATCCTGGACGTGCCCTCTCCTAGTCGCTAACATCAAGGAGGTGGTACAGGAGCCTGATGACACACTCTTAATGTTTCAGTAACAGCTTCTTGCCCTCCACCATCAGAATTCTGAATGGCCATTGAACCCATGTGCACTACCACACTTTTTTTCCCACTTTTTGCTCCTTTTTTGCACTACTGTTTCATATATTTCTTATTGTAAGTTACAGTTTTTATTATTATGTATTGCAATGTACCGCTGCTGCAGAATAGTAAATTTCACAACACATGCCAGTGATATTAAACCTGATTCTGATTCTGACCATACCAGAGTCCACCCCTGTACCTAATACAGTGGCCATTGAATGCACATTGGTCTGGATAATTGCATGTTCACAGCCAAAATCTGCCGGAAGTGCACAGAATAATAGGATGTGGTGCCAGTTGTTGAGAAGTGTAGTGGTAAACAGCTGTAAAAACTACTACAACCAGCTATATTTAATGGACCTACTTACTATTTAGTAGCAGATTGTTTTCTCCTGGCAGTCACTATAATTTAAATGTTTGCTGCTAAGTTCTCTAGGGCAGGGGTCCCCAACCTGGGGCCCACAGACACCTTGCATAAGAAAGGTCGGGAACACCTGCTTTAGGGAATGATGTGCTGATGAACTTTGTTTTGACTTCAGATATCTGCTCAGACCAGTTGTTCCCAGGCGTGTGTACAGCGCTGGAGTGCAGCATTATCTTCACTAATTCATCAAGAGTAGACATAGTATGCAAAAAAGGCAGTGTTGATTTGCAAGACACAAGTCTTAATCTGTAAATCATTAAGTACAATCTGTGAATTCTTCAGACTCTTGTTGCAGTCTGTGTCATTGTTTCCAAGTTACACAGCAGACATACTGCATAACTCTCCTGTCCAACGGGATTACAATACAGAGAACTGCATGTCCAAACATACATATTCAATAACTTCATTAAAGTAAAAGTAAAATTATTTTGTCTATAGCCAATTCACATTTTCAAAGTGCAAGTATCATTAATTATATCGTTCATATAGTTATAATTGTTTTCCATTTAAATGTACACCAACTATAAATCTAATGTAGTAATTTTTTTTCAGATCATCGACTATACTTTGTCTCCACAGATGCTGCCTGACCTGCTGATTTGCTACATCAGCTTGGCTTTTGCTGCAGATCCCGGCATCTGCAGTTTCCCTAGAGCTGTTTCGTTCCCCCTATAAATTTTATTATCAAACCAAACTTTGCAATATTCAGTTTTGAACCAAACTGAAAAAAGATTCTGATTCTTTGCTGATCTTGCTTAGGGTTGGTGCATCACTTCCTGAAGTCTGTACTTGATGATATGAAGGAAGATTTGATGCTATTTCTTTTCATGAAATTTGCTGACAAAGCAAATTGAAACTTAGAGCTTGCTTGGTTTGCAAACTGCAGGACATGTTGTGGTATCAAACATGCACTCATTCCTTCCTAACACCTGACTTAAAATAGATTAGCTGAGGGTTCATCCAGAAGAGATAAAGGATCTAAGTTTTATCTGCTGTGCACTGGCCCATTGAGCAGTGACAAAATTATTGGTAAACAAATGCATCTACTTACAAAAATGTCCTTTGCAGGCATGGTCACTACCTTTTCTGAGCGTGCATGTGGATGCTTGTGAAATAGGGAATGAACATTTCCTTGTACTGACACAAAGTGATTCAAGTGAAACATACAGGTTAATGTACCCCAAGTTGAATGTACAAAACTGATTGGAGGTCCATATCTGCATGCCATGGCTTAAGAACACTTTTCTGATAAGCCAGAAAAAACAAGCTTCTTGCCATTGTTTTCAAGTTTGGTTTAACCTCCTCACAGAGTAGGAGGTATGATCACTCTATAACCCCATCTGACCACCTGTGCTCATAGAATAACATCACACCACCAGTGCTTTGGATCCCAGTCAAATTCTGTCCATCTTTTCAATTTCTGTTCTGTAGGCCTTTTCAACGTTGAGTGGTCCTGGGTCATGTTCATGATTTCAAAGATTCAAAGTACTTTCATTATCAGAGTATGTATGCAGTATACAACCCTGAGATTTGCCTTCCCCACAGACAGCCACGAAACGAAGAAAACCATAGAATCTACTCAAAGAAAAACATTAATCCCTTTCCACATGCAAATCAAATAATGCAAATGGCAACAAAAAAACATGGAATATAATACACAAAATCGAAAGAATCCAGGCACATTTAGTATATTTATCTGCAGGCCGCCCTGATTCAAAGTTGCTCAAAATAGCAACTAATCAAACAATGTATTTACAATATTACTTAAGTATTAAATACACAACATTCCTCCCTGTTTAGCTATAAGCTCCAAATCAATACAGAATGCATCTCAATGTATGTAATACAGCTACTATATAGACGGCCACAGCATTGTAAATTTTAAACTGTTCCAATCCCTGTGGAGGATTTCTTACTCTTGTGGGATAATGTCTTTCCTGACAAGAGGGGCACTCTGGCAGGTGAGACTTGGCTGAGAAACAATCTCAGGTTCTGGTGCCTCCTCCATGGTGGTTGTAGGAGTTGACTCTGGGACTGCAGGAAGTGGTTCTGACAGCTCTAGGCACCTTTCCTTGCATGTTGGCATCCCGAACAGTTCATGATAAGATTCACTGGATGATGTGGGTTATAATGTGTGAGTACAGTGTCTGATGTTACCATTTCCTATACATTTCTGAAAGCCACCTCACACTGCTTTGTTCATAGCTATTTCTTCCCGATCTGTAGTAATAACTTCAAGGAGTGGAGCACAGTAGCCAGGTTTGACAGAAACCTGTTATAGTAATTGACAAATCCTAAAAAGGACCACAGCTATGACATGTCCTTTGTCCTTGGGCCATTCTCCACTGCTTGAATTTTCTCAGCACACTTGTGAAACTCTTATGCGTTAACGGTGTGATCACAGTAAGTGATGCCTAGTTTAAAGAATTCACAAATGTTGTCTCGAGCTCTGAGCCCATAATCTTCTAATCTTTTTAGTACTGTCTTGAGATTTTAGAGATGCTCCTTATGATTTTTACCAGTAACAATGATGTTATCCAGAAAACACTGAGCGCCTGAGCAGCCTTGCAGCACCTGGTTCATAGCCAGAGTGCAGGTGTAGATGCTACTCCAACGACAAGCGATGAAGCCCTTTGTGGGTGTTTATGGTGAAAAACACTTCAGACTCTTCTTCCATCTCCATCTGTAGGTAGGTCTCAGCTAAGTACATGTTGCTAAAGTGTTTCCCTCCAGAAAGTGTTGCAAACATATCCTTTATCCTCAGAAGAGGGTTTTAATCTACTTTCAGCACTGGGTTGACCTTAAAATCACCACAGATCCCGACAAACCCATTCTTTTTGGCTACTGGGACCACTGGTGTTGCTCATGGGCTCCAGTCAACCTTGCAAAGATGCTTTCAGCCTCCATGCAATCTAGCTCACTGGCTACTTTATCACAGATGAAATAAGGAACCAGGGTGCGCTTTGCAATACTTGGATGTGGCATTTTCATCTACCACAACTTTACCCTTGATATGTTTGAGTTTTCCAATGCTATCCTTAAACACTGCTGTGGCACCATCCAATACCTTTCTTAATTAATGGACTCTTTTGCAGGGGATGTGGCATGCAGTTGGTGAGTGCATCTCTAACCAAGTTGTAGTTGTCTCAGCCACTCAAACCCACAATGCTGGCCCTCTTGTTTTTACCACATGCAAACTCAATGTGGCTTGTTGGTAATTGAATTTCCCTGTTACGAATATCATTCCCACAGGAGTTACCTCTTCTCCAGTATAAGCTCTTAGTTGGATATCTGCAGGCTTCAGTTCGGTATCTTTGAAATGCAAATCAAACTCTTTTTGTGGAATGACTGAAACAGCTGAACCAGTGTCCAATCCCATTTTAGTTAATTTGCCATTCACTTCTGGTGTAAGACATAATGCTTGTCTATTATTAGCTTTCACATTGTAAATCTCAAGGTTACTCAGTCCTGTGTTCCTCTCATCATTATCAGAATTGTCATCAACAGCATGCAGACTAGTACTCTTTTTGAAACCATAACTTGACTTTAATTATTTTCTCTTCCCTGTTCAGTCCATTTATTTCTGTCTGCCCCACATGCTCTTTGCATGTGTTTTACTTTGTTGTGTTTTCTGCAAGTTTTTCTCCCGCCACAATATTAACACAATTTGTTTGGCCAGTCAGGTTTCTGTTTAGGCATTGTAATTTTGTTCACATTCACTTCGTTGCTGACTGCAACTCATTTGTATCTCTAACTGCTATTTCCATTGACACAGAAATTCTAACTGGTCCTTTAAATGTATGCTGTGCTTCAGTTAGGAGCTATTTTTGAATACATTCCTGTAACATTCCACAATCTAAATAATCTCTCATGCATTATTAAGTCCATCACTGAACTGAAAATGCTCAAACAATTTCTTCAATTCAGCCACACACTCTGAAATGGATTCCTCTTCCTTTTGATTCCACTTATGAAACCTGAAGTGTTTTGCAATCAGCAACAGGTTTGGTTCTAAATGTTCTTACATTACTTTCATGATATCAGTAAAGATCATTTCAGCTGGTTTGGTTAGAACTGTTAAAATTCCAAGGAAACCGTATGTCTTTAAATCCAATGTACTCAACATAACTGATACTTTCTTCTTACTGACTATTTCATTTGTTTCAAAGTACTCCTCAATCCATTAAGTATACAACATCCAGTTATCCCCTTATGCAATCAAACATGTCTATCTTTCTGACTTAGCCATCCATTTCTGCTTTTTTAAAAACTTAAGATTATTATTACTCAGCACTCACTGTTTATGAACCATGAATTTGCCCCTTTTCTGCCTTTTTAAAAACTAAACCATGTCTGTCCCTTCTGAAGAATATATGTTGCACTGCTTTTTTTTTAAAAAAATGCAAATATCTCACTGCATTTTTGTTTTTAACCTGAATGTCTTGCTATGCTTCCCCAGATAGATAGTTGTCTTGGGTTCACTTAAAACTTTCTCGATGCCACTGCTGTTTTGTAACCCAAAACATAAAACTAATTGCAAGACAAAGGTGGGAGCCCAGGAGAACATCTTATATTTGTTTTTACTTTAAGCGAGGAATGCACATATGATGTAGTAGCGTAATTATGTATGCCATTCATGTACATTTATATATAACCTGTAATGAATTATTTAAATGAGCAAGAATGCTTAACCAAACGATACGTTTACAATATTACTCAAATGTTACTGATATATTAAATACACGATATTGTTAATGTGACATCACTCAACCAACTGATCTGTCTCACTCCTTTATGCCTCCTTGTCACCATCTCAAACTCTGCCAACTATAGGTTGCATCACCAGCAATTTTATTGATGGCATTTGAATTGTGTTTAGCTCCGCAGTCGTCAGTGTAGAAAGAGTAGAGCTTTGGGTAAAGTACACACCCTTGAGGTGCGCCAGTGTTGCTTATCAGCTGTTATGATACGGCAACAATGAATATAGAATTGAGACAGGTTTTGTATAAACATTTATTTAAACTCTGCTCAATAAAAGTGAAAAGTAAACAAATGACTAACTTAACCGGAAGATAACTGCTATACAGCAACTCGAACAGTTCTTAAAGCAATAAATACAAACACAGTTCTTAAAGTGGTAACTACGAAAGTCCAAGTGATTTATACAGTCAATTAGGAGAGACTTTCCTGAAGTAACGAATTCCTCGACGACTTGATGTTACTGCTGATCCCAGCTGAAATATGCCTTGCTCGAAGGATTTATGATGAAGGAAATAAAAACGGCTTTAAGGAACTGACCTTTCCCTTGTCGAATAACGCTGCGTCCAACCCTTTCTGCTTTCACAATGCAGGGGCTATCTCAGATGCAGGTTACTACTTCTTTGAACGAAGATCTAATAAGGTTGATCCTGTATTACCGCGGACAACACCAACTTTACTCGATCCTTCTGGTTCCCATACATGTAAATTCTTCACTCTCCAACTGAATTGCGAAGGTAAAAACCAAACCACAACTGGCAGTGTTTGGCGAAACTGCCGGCAATAACCTTTGAAAATTAAGACAGAAAGTAAAACTCCATTTTAAAAGAAAACTGCGTCATGAGATGAATACACAGCATAACGGAGTAACTGACTAATTAAACAACAAACTAACCTGCATCACAGCAAGGCTTTCTCGTTTTATACCCGTTGGAACAGGCCATCACATGACCTCCCACTGGCGGGAAAATTACATCGTGTGACCTCACACTGGTGGGAAATTATATCACCCAACCATCACAAGACCATTACATCATGCCCACCAGATGCTCAATTACATCCTGTAAGACAGTCACAAGATACCCATGGGGTATGTAACACAGCAAGGAGCTGTTTATTTCCGATCTGCACTGACTATGATCTCCCAATGAGGAAGCCAAGCGAAGTTGCCGAGGGAGGTGCAGAGCTTGTTGATTTGGAGCTTTTTATTTCTCTACTCAGGGGATGAAGGTGTCACCTGTTGCTGTAGCCAATCCACTTCAAGGTTCAACACGCACGTTCAGAGATGCACTTAGGCACACCACTGTTGTAATGTGTGGTTATTTGAGTTACTGTTGCCTTTGCATCAGCTTGAACCAATCTGGCCATTCTCCTTTGAACTCTCTCATTAACAAGGCAATTTTACTTACAGAACTGCCACTCATTGGATGATTTTTTTTGTTTTTTGCATCATTCTTTGTAAACTCTAGAGACTGTTGTGCCTAAAATCCCAGGAGATCAGCAGTTTCTGAGATACTTAAACCTCCCAGTCTGGCACCTATAATCATTCGACAATTAAAATTACGTAGATCACATTTTTTTTCCCATTCTGATGTTTGGTCTGAACAACAATTGAACCTCTTGATCATGTCTGCATGCTTTTATATATTGAGTGGATGCTACATGATTGGCTGATTAGACATTTGCATTGCCAAGCAGATGTACAGCTGCGCTTAATAAAGTGGTCCCTGAGCATATGTGCATGTATACATCAACCATTTATTAGAATTATTTTAGGATGATGGATCTCAAACTATGCTGGAAACTTGAATTTGTTCTCCTTGGTGCAAAGATTGAGAAGAAACTCAATTAATTGGTATTAACTGCCTGACAATATTTACCCAATCCAAATACAGTTCAAAGATGAAGCAACACAAGTTTAATGTAATGGAGACAAGATCAAAGGTGGGGACAGAGAAGAGAGGGGAGAAATGAGAAAAAAACATACTTCTTTAAATGCTGGTGTTGGCCAATGATGAAGAATCATTTCCTATAATGGAAGTAACTTCGACCAAGACCAATGAAAGGGAACTGACTATGGAAGTTTTGTGACTGGTTATCAAGTCTATCCATACTACCCATTGGCGTTAACATTCAAATTCTTGCAGATACTGATTGTAATGTTTCAATGGTAAACCCAACCACTCTCCTCATGCTCCAAATGACAAGTACCCCTAGAGACACCTTGTTTTATACCCTCTTGACGAAGCAGGGCATTGGTGGGGCTTAATGCTCGACCCTGATTGGCTGGAACTGAATTCCTTATTCCTGATAGGTTAATTGGAATTGGCTCTCTTCTGATTGGTTGATTTTTTAGGCCAAATGCTCTTTAGGAATGTGTAATCCCAGACTGCAGCTATCTCTACACTTTTAGAACCTACATTTAGATTCTCCATGACTAGTGATTCCCTAATCTTCCTCCTTTGCAGTTCTAGTTGTGCACAAGGTATTTGCTTTTAGTGCCATGCTGCGAAGGAGGAAGAGTGCAAGAAGATCAGAGAAACATTCAAGAAAAATAGCTACCCAATGCATGTAATGAGAAAGGAATAAAGTGTAATCCAACACCACAACAAAGACAGTCTCCAGATAGAATGGTTATTGTGCCATACAGTGGCAGCTAAGATGAATTTGTCAAAAGTATGGGGACCAGTTAATAGCAAAAAATGAGGACACAATTAGAAAAAGGCTAAGCAAAGTGGCACCTAGAAGACCAAAAAAATTGTGTCAGGGAGTTGTGTCACCATGCCAAAAAGTATATATTGGTGAGACTGGAAGGCCATTGAAGACCAGGATAGCAGAACATAAGAGTTTCTTAAAAACTGGAGAGCAGAATGAAATAGGATCACTAAACAATGCCTATCGTGCTCATGTAAACCAAGGTTTGATTAGGCCAACATCCTTGGCAAGGAAGAGAATGTTTACAAGAGAAAAATTAGGGAATCACTAGAGTTGGAGCATGTGGAGGACCTAAATATAGGCTCTAAGAGTGTAGAGATAGCTCCAGTCTGGGACCACACATTCCTGAAGAGGCTTGGTCTAAAAAATCATCCAATTAGAACAAGGCCAATTCAAACTAACCAATCAGGGATAGGCAATTCAGATCCAGCCAATCAGGATTGAGCATTGAGCCTCACCCATGCAGGCGAATTGGTATGTCACCAAAGATACTTGCAAATTTCTACAGATGTACCATGGAGAGCACTCAAAATGATTGCAACATCGTTTGTAAGAAGGGGTCATGACACAGGATCAGAAAAAAAGCTGCAGAAAGTTGTAAACTCAACCAGTTCTTTTATGGGCACCACCCTCAAAAGGCGATGCCTCACAAAGTGGAATATATTATTAAGAACCTCCATCATCCAGGACATGTCCTCTTCTCATTGCTACCATTAAGGAGATATCTGAATGAATAATGAACCCATGAACACTTCTTCAGTATTTTCTCCCTCTCTTTTATGGCAACTTATTTATTTTTAATACATACAAATTGTAATTAATAGTTTTTATTGCTACGTTTCACAATGTACTGCTGCCATGAAACAATAAACGTTGTGATGTATGCCGGTGATATTAAACCTGATTCTGGTTCTGATATGGATGTACGGTGGACAGCATTCTGACGGGTTGCATCAGAGCCTGATATGCAGGTACTAGTGCATCAGATCACAAGAGGCTGCAGGACATATAGACTCCATTACAGACACAAACATCCCTATGATCGAGGACATCTTCAAGAGGCAGTGCCTAAAGAAGGTATCCATCATTAAGGACTCTTATCATCCGGGAAATGCCCTCTTCTCATTGCTACCATCAGGCAGGAGGTATAGGAAGATGAATGCCCACACTCAATGATTTAGGAACAAGCTTCTGAATGGTCCTTGAACCCACGAACACTATCATGCTATTCCAATTTTGCACTGTTTATTTCTGCTAAGATGACACCATGTCTCTCAGGTGCTTTTTACCTTGTTAAATGTGTTTTTATACATAGTACGACTATTCTTGTCTCTGGTAACTACCTGTGCAGCAGGTTCACTACATCAGTGAGCTGCTCATTGTTTGGAGTAGCTGGCTGTGGATTCATAAGAACCAGCCATTGGGCCAGAGAGGTCGAGTCGAATTGGGTTCGCATGCTACTAGGAGGCACTGGAGTTGGTGCCTTTGAGTTGGCACAAAGGCGGCATGCGGTGAAAACATGAGTGACTGCTTTGGATATATCTTTTGTGATCGCAAGACCCTGTCGGACATCGATTGCTGCAGGCCTGCTTCCTCTGTTTGCTGGAGAGACAGTAATGTCACCTCCATTGTAGCTAGGACTAGGCCTCAGTCCCTGGGCTTGCGTTGTATCATGGTGTCCAGGCTCATCTGGGGGTGGCCTCACATGTCAGTGGAGCCCTCCAGTGTTAGATCGATGGCATTACAGGCTGGACTGCCAGGAACCATCAATTTGTGGGATTTGTCGCTCAGGGACTTCTATGTTCTTTTTTACCCTTTCTCATTATTTTGAATGCATGTGTATGTTTTTGCACCTTGGCCCCAGAGGAACGCTGTCTCATTTGGCTGTATCCATGTATGGTTTGAATGACAACCAAACTTCATTTGATTTGATTATAATTTGTAGATTTTTCTTTGCACTTTACTTCTGCCACCAAACAATCATCATGTCATATGTCAATGATAATAAATCTGAACCTGATTCTGTTAATTAGATAGGATCCTTTCCTGCTTTTGTTGGAATAACGATTTTGCTGTATTTGCCAGTGTTTGGTGTTTATGTACAATGCCCAAAGGTGTTACTTTATCTTCTATGCTGTTGAGTTTAATGTGCTGCAACACATTATGTAGTGTCTCTAACTCAGCAACACATCCAAGAATTTCACAATAACATGAAAGAAATTTGAACATGGACGCACAAAAAGGCACATCAGGGCAGGTGAACAAACTTGTGAAAGAGATAGATTTTGAAGAGTAACAATAAAAATGGGGTTTAGGGATCTTGAGTATCCGAAGGCACAGCTACAAACAATGGAGCAATTGATTTTAAAGACTGACCTGATGGCGTTAATTGCTGACAGAAATATGACAGTCTTGCGATGATTATAGTGATAAGTAGAGGTGGTAAAGTCATCAGAATCCAGCACCACCCCTCTTTTTCTCTATAATAGCCCTGAAAGACAGTTGTACTTCTGAGATCAACTAATAATTTAATGGATTATATTTAAAAAGTTTGTATATCTATGAGTGTTGGTTGGGAGATTTCTAGAGACAGGCATATTGTCCTTCGTTTTGACAACTTAATCATTCCTCTTTCCATAGATACAGCCTGTCTAATAAAGATTTTCCAACATTTTCTGTTTCTTTTTTTAGTTTCAGATTTTCAGCATCTTCATTTCCACTCCTGGGCAGACTTGGAGCCTTTGCCCAAGAAGAGCTGAGTGCTGGAGGTGAGCTAAGAGTGACTACTTCAACACCAAGACAGCACTTGACTGAGGCAAACACTAAGCATTCTCAGCAGATCCAACAAAGTGCTGGGTTTCCATGATTGGAGACACTGGATGATTCTTCGTTGCACATCTGTGTAATCTGCTACATGGGCCTTAGTTTAGAAACGTTAACTGTTTCTCTTTCCAGAGATGCTGCCATATTGCAAAAGACTTGTATTTTGCAGAAGACTGAACAGGCCAAGATGGTCAGTAATGAAATATGGAGATATTAATGATGTAGAGGAGTGCTTCTGTAGTGAATAAACTGGACAACGTCAGGCAATACTGTATGCCGTACAAACTTATCCTGGCTGCATAGAGTCTGCATCAGTTTCACACAGTTGCCAGGGAGAAAGTTAGTGCTAGTTATTAAGGGACAGATTTTTTTATGGGAATCTAAGATAAAATAAGATTGTCTCTGTATTATCAATATTTATTTGGATTAAGCTTCCACACTTGCTCTGGATTACAACAATATAAATCGAGTAAATAGATCAACAGAAGTGATATTAAGTTAGAGAAGAATATTGGAAGCTAATACTATTTTTAGATGCAATTGACTTCCTTCTGATATACTCACCATTACAGAAGCCACTTCCCAGCCATTTTGATTCAGTTCACCTGATGATGGCTGAAAGTGCCGGGTTCAGAGACAAAAACACTATGGGACTAGTCAACATCTCAGCTCTGATACTGAATACCCCATTCCAGAAACAGCTCTCTAGCCAAGATATTACTGTTTTGTAAATATACAATATTGGCATCTACCTCATATTGTGCACTATTTTGCTCTGTTCACAAAAAGCAGGAGAAATCCAACCCAACTAATGACCAATCAGTCTACTTTCAATCAGAAACCAATTAATGGAAGCCATCATGACAGTTTCATGAAGTGGCATCTACTCACCACTCAGTTAACATTTTCCCAGGACCAGTCGGTTCAAGAGCCACTTTACCCTATATAACGGAATAAAGGTTTTTGACAAAGCATCTTCCTTTGGGCAGGGTGTGATTCCAGTCACTAGGAGTTTTCCCTTTGATTTCCCTTGATCTGAATTGAACCATCTAATGGGACAGTTGATGATTGTTTTAATCACTTTACTGAATATTTTAAGCAGACTGAATGGATGGTATTCGGCCTGAATGGATTTGTCCTTATTATTGCTATGGGGTTTTCCTGGGCAATTTTCTACTCCACTGGGTAAATGCAAGGGTTGTAACTGCTCGGCTAGAGGTGTAGCTCTTTCCAGAATTTATTCCAGTTGGCATGTTGTCTAATCCTGTGGTCTTTGTCCTATCCAGTGCTCTCAGTCATATCTTGAGACGTGAAGTGAATCAAATTGGTTGGGATCTGACTTCTGTGAAGGTGAGATTTCAGGAGGAGGCTGAGATGCATCATTCATTTAATATTTTCATCTGAACACATGCTTCAGACTTTTCTTTAGAAATCATATGCTGGGACCTGGCCTCACTGGGGATAGGGATGTTCTTGAAGCCTCATCCTCCTCCCATCAACCATTCAAATTACAACAGTGGCTTTGCAGAGTTCTGAACTCCTTTACCTGTATCACCATTACTTAGAGCTGTTTTGTTTTTTGTTCAACAATTAACAAATAGTTTTTTGAAAGCAAATTTTCTGATTTCTCACATGAATAAAATGACCTAAATCTGATTTGGGTAGCACTGGCTTTTTAGGTGCTCTGTGATCCAAAATGAATTTTATCTGGAGGAAGTCATAGCAGTGATCATTTTTAGATAAAGTCATACCATTTACAGAAATAAACAGGGCATTTATGCATGTGAGATAGGTGTGAGATTCAAAGCACACATTTTCTTGTGTCAGGTATTCAATTAGTGGTGATATTATTTGTTTAACACATGTTTCTGCCCATACCAACATAACCCTACAGCTCAAAGCACAACGCAATGACCACCAGTACGTGGAATGCACTGCCTTTGTCAGTGGTGGAGGCAGATACACTAGTGAAATTAAAGAGACTACTAGACAGGTATATGGAGGAATTTAAGGTGGGGGGTTATATGGAAGACAGGGTTTGAGGGTCGGCACAACATTGTGGGCTGAAGGGCCTGTACTGTGCTGTACTATTCTATGTTCTATGTTTCTATGTTCTGTGAAGAGTGTCAGGACAACATCTGCTTGCTTGTTACTGTTCGTCATTTTGAGAAAGGGAGACCTAAATGGACATGTGGCCAAACTCCTGATCATGCTAAAGCTAAGATTGACCAACTTTTCCAGAATGTAGTTGCTGAGAGAGGCATTCAAGGGGTAGTTGGTGGTTATAAACCTAAGCATCTGGCCACCGAGGAAATTAGGATAGAAGACAAAAGCAATGGGCCTACAACTAGGTCTTGAGGTCCTGATCACATCTCTGATGATAAGTTTCAGGTTTTTCTAAGTCTAAAATCACCATGATGCATGACATTTCATGTGCGATCAATGTAAACCAACGACCCTCTTCACACTCCAATTGTTATCACCAATAATCAGCTAGGAAAAATCAGATGATGTTTATTTTTCATCACAACACTTTGTAGATCCTCCCATATTCAGTAGGTAATGAAACTTCAGTGAATGAATCCCTGATCCCAATTGTTTAAATGGATTTCTACATCTCTGTAGCAAATGAGAGCTCTGCACCAAATACACTTCCCTCAGATAATCGTAACCCTTCAAATGTAAACCACTGTGGAATAACTTTAATGGTTGAATGACTGTTCTATCTCTCTGTGGCCAATTCACTACTGGACAAGCGCAGCAGTAATATACAACAGTGGCCACTTTATTAGGTACACCTGTATATCTGCTCGTTAATGCAAATATCTAATCAGCCAATCATGTGACAGCAACTCAATGCATAAAAGCATGCAGACGTAGTCAAGAAGTTCAGTTGTTGTTCAGACAAAACATCAGAATGGGGGAAGAAATGTGATCTAAGTGACTTTGACCATGGAGTGATTGCTGGTGCCAGACAGGGTGATTTGAGAATCTAAGAAACTGCTGATCTTCTGGGATTTTCACACACAACAGTCTCTAGAGCTTACAGATGTAACACCCTGCTAAAGGTTTTACTGCTAATGTTGTAGGGTATTTCATGTAATGTTTTTCTGTAGAAGCAATGTTTGGGTTACTGTTGGAGATAAGGGATGCTTGGGAATGTTGGCCATCCAATTAGGAGAGTGGAATGGGGAGAAGGTTCTAGAGAAGGCTGGGGGAGCAGTTTTGTGACTGTCACTGGTGATGGGTCTTTGTCTTTTTTCAGCAGGAGATGAACTGAGAATATGCTGGAGAGAGCAAACACGAGGAAGTCTGCAGATGCTGGAAATTCAAACAACAACACACACAAAATGCTGGTGGAACACAGCAGGCCAGGCAGCATCTATAAGGCGAAGCACTGTCGACGTTTTGGGCTGAGACCCTTTGTCAGGACTAACTGAAAGGAAAGATACTGAGAGACTTGAAAGTAGTGGGGGGAGGGGGAAATGTGAAATGATAGGAGAAGACTGGAGGGGGTGGGATGAAGCTAAGAGCTGGAAAGGTGATTGGCAAAAGTGATACAGAGCTGGAGAAGGGAAAGGATCATGGGACGGGAGACCTCGGGAGAAAGAAAGGGGGAGGGGAGCACCAGAGGGAGATGGAGAACAGGCAGAGTGATGGGCAGAGAGAGAGAAAGAAAACAAACAACTAAATATGTCAGGGATGGGGTAAGAAGGGGAGGAGGGGCATTAGCAGAAGTTAGAGAAGTCAATGTTCATGCCATCAGGTTGGGGGCTACCCAGCCGGTATATAAGGTGTTGTTCCTCCAACCTGAGTGTGGCTTCATCTTGACAGTAGAGGAGGCCATGGATTGACATATCAGAATATACGCTGGAGAGAACCAGTCGTAGGATTTGATCCAGTGGGAAAATGCGATTTGATGGAGCCCAGGTGCGAAGGTCTACCGAGGATCAGTGAAAATGGCTTTTAGAAGATGTGAACTCCAATCTGTGCACGTTTGACTGTTTAATTACAATGGGCCCTTTTGTTTTTCTTCTTTCTTTTCTTTACTAACTCTTTGTTTAGCATTCACAAATATACTTTATAATTGTATGCAGTGTGCGATCTGTTACTGGCAGCATATCACACAGCATTCGCACAAACTGGAGTCTGGGTGGGCGAGACATCCCAATCTCACGGATTGGCGGGACTAAAGTCATATACTTAAACATATGAAAGGTGGGCTTATTGCCGCAGAATCCAAAGGCTGTTAGCAAGGGGCTAACGAGCCGCATTTCCAGAGACACCCAGCAAAAAAGGGTTTAACAGAGAATGGCGCAGTGAGCGGCAGTTCTGTGGGTGAAATCGCCTTGTTAATGAAGGAGGTCAGAGGAGAATGGCCAAACTGGTTCAAGCTAACGGGAAGTTGACGGTAACCCAAATAACCAAGCATTACAACAGCGGTCTGCAGGAAAGCACAACACATTGAACCATAAAGTGGATGGGCTACAGCAGCAGAAAACCACAAACATACTCTCAGTGGCCACTTTATTAGGTACAGGAGGTAGCTAGTAAAGTGGTCACTGAGTGTATATCGTAATATATTGGGTAGGGAGATATATTTGGGGGTGTCAATGATGGAGTGCAAAACAAAGGTTGTCATTGTATGTGACAATAATAAACCAATTTGCCATTTACCAGCGTTTCAAGTCAGCACTATCATGCCGAGGTCAGGTGCCTTCTGTAATCAACAGCCTAAATTCGAAACTTGATCTCCAACAAGCTTTGGAGTTAAGGTGCTAGCATGTCCATGACTGTTAAATTGGAAATTGATATTTGGTGAAATTGCTTTAGATTGTGTGGAGACCTGGTCAATGTTGTTTTCCCTTGCAACACACACACACACACATACAAAATGCTGGAGGAACTCAACAGGTCAGACAGCATCTATAAAATGGATAAACGGTTGGCATTTTGGGCTGTGACCCTACATCAGGACTGGAAAGGAAGGGGAAAGAAGTCAAAATGAGTAGGTGAGGAGAGGGGAAGGACTACAAGCTATAAGATGATAGGTGAAGCCAGGTGGGTGGGTGGTTCGCGGCTAGGAGGTGATAGGTGGAAAAGGTAAAGGGCAGGAGAAGATGGAATCTGATAGCAGAGGAGAGTGGCCCATGGGAGAATGCGAAGGAGGAGAGGCACCAGGAGATGTGATACCCGGGTGAGGACAAGAGGAATCCTGTTCTATTAAGGCTGCAGGAAAATGGGGTGGGATTGGATGTCTGGGAAATGGAGGAGAAGTGGGTGAGGGCAGCATCAATGTTGGAGGAAGGGAAACTGCCTTTTTCTGAAGGAGGATATCTCTGATGCCCTGGAAAGGAAAGCCTAGTCTGGGAGACATGCAGATTGAGTTGAAGGACCTGAGAAAAGGGATTGCCACTTTTAAGGAGACAGGGTGGGAAGAGGTATAGTCAAGATAGCCGTTGGAATCAGTAAGTTTATAAAACATGTTGTAGGTAGTTTGTCTCCAGAGATGGAGACAGAGAGATTGAGAAAAAGGAGAGAGGGGTCAGAAATGGACCAAGTAAATTTAAGGGTAGGGTGGAAGTTAGAAGCAAAGTTGATGAAATTGGCAAACACAGGATGGGTGCAAGAAACAGCACCAATGCAGTTTTCACTGTAGCACAGATAGAGTCCAGGAGAAGTACCACGGAAGGCTTAGAACATGGAGTGGTCCATGTAGCCAACAAAAAGGCAGGCATATTTGGGGCCCACGCAGGTGCCCATGGCTACACCTTAAGTTTGAGAGGAGAGCTCTCAAATTGAGAGGAGCCAAAAGAGAAATGGTTGACTGTGAGGGCCAGTTTAGCTAGATGGAGGGTGGTGGTGGTGGAGGGGAACTAGCCGGGTCTGTTGTCAAGAAAGCAGGGAGAGTTTTAAGGCCTTCTTGATGGAGGATAGAAGTGTATACGGATTGGACATCCATGGTGAAAGTGAGGCGATCAGGGCCAGGGAATTGAAAGTTGTTGAGGACATTGACAGCATGTCATTTTCCCTTTCCTCTTCTTGATATTTAGCACAGAATGCTTTTTTTCCTCATTTGATCTGAATTAAGGCTAATAAAACTCATTCAGCTGAACATTGAGCTGACATGACGGGCCAAGAAATAAAAGGAAAATAGCCTTAATATTTTGTAGGTGACCAGCTAAAAGATGAATGCTCCAGTCACTGATGTTACTGCCATGATCTGAGTTTTGTATCAAGTTAATTGTATAAAATTTCTAGCAATTTAAATTTTGTTTTAAGTGCTTTATGTGTGCCCTCTATGCTTGCTATCAGCATGGTTCTTTCAATGACTTGGTTGACAGAATTTGTGCTTTGCTTTCATTCCTATTCTTGGTGCCAGTAGAGCTGTGAACAAGGAAATGAAGAAAACAGTTTCTATCCTTCCAATTACACTTAAGTCAACCAAATATAACATAAAATTAGAGAGAGGCACGGTAAGAAAAATCCATGCGGTGAAATGATAATACACTGTTAATTGACCAGGTTGAATTCTTCATAATGTAAAGGCCAAATGAATGTACTGGCACCATACATTTCAATAATCTCAGTTATATAAAAGGTATCTTTTATGTGATTCAGATAATTTATCACCATTTCAAAATAGATTTAAATGAAGCCGTATGTATGTGCACAGCCTAAGTCATACAGCAATACAAGAAAATGCCCTGGCTCTACAATAATCCAAAAGGAAAAGGACTTACAAAAATAACAGCTTGAGGGAGAATATCCAAGGTAAACAGAATTCAGTGTGTGAACTGCAATTAATAAGATGTGTATTTCTGTGGTACCTTATGTCCCTTTCCTCAAGAGCATTATAATCAGAGACCTACTGTTCCAATGAACAAAAAAACCCATATTAGCCAAAGTCCCCACAGCAAGCTCTCACACAATTTAATATGATAAAGATCAGATATCACATTGCAATTTCTTTGGGTATCAGAACTGGGCACCAGGAATATCATCTAATGTTAAAGACATGTGCACTCATGATAAAATTTGACTGTTTGACATGTTCCTCCAATAGTGGTCAAATTTAAACCATTGCATAAAACGCTGCAATTAGGGGTGAAAAATATTCCAGCATCTCACTTCCATAAACACAGTAGCTCCTAAGTGCTGAAGCCTCCAGACTGAGACTTGAACACACGACTTTCACACTCAGAGGCAAGAATCACTGAGCCACAGCTGAGATAGTTACACTGACCACCAGAAAGTGATGTCCCATGGCATTCTTCCCTGTTATGTATTTTGCTGATGACATACACAGGTGCTTTTAAAAATACTCTTGGTCAATTAAATAAAATCTGCCATTTTTGCAAAAGCTGAAATTCTATTTATATTCTATAGGTTTTGTATTTACCAATTGTGATTCTAAACAAGTAAAGTCCTAAAACATCATGAGGTGGTTCAACATTTGCAGACTATGTGAGCAGCCATCTTGGATCTTAGGAGGTTTACTCAATTCTTATACTGAGTAGCCCCCCACACACTAGATGGCTCTATTCTAAATATAACAGGCTATTGAGAGCCATTAACAGCATTCTGAATCCAAGTGCCTGAAAGTTATCACATGTGCATTGCTGAAGAAGTTGGAGGCCATTAGGATAAACACTGGCCCACATTTTACTCGATCACTCTTGCTGACTGTCTTTGCCCTCCCCTGGACTTAGCCAAATCCTTGTTTATCCTTGCAGTGCTGAGGTCAGAGAAGATACCCTGATTGGAAGCAGGACCTCAAACATTTGGCAGTGATTTGAGCAGGAAGACAAATTCTGCCCGTAAAACTCTGGGAAACCTCCCTGCACCATCTTTGAGTCTGTCAAAACTAACCAGATTTTTAAAATATTGGGAATGAAATAATTTACGTAAACATTTAAAAAATAATCAACACTCAAACCACTTATCTCGCTTTAAATAATTAAACACACTAAGAAAACACTAAAAATTAAAAATATGGAATGTATCTATCTTATTTTCAGCTAAACTGGCAATTTTATAATGAGACCTTTCTATCATAATTTAAAGGATATAAGGTTCTACAAATATCTTACTGTGATACTACCAGAGGTTCTATCAATATTCCACCAACACTAATAAAGCCTATTTTCGGGATAGGATCGATTCTAATCCTGGTTAATTCCCACATTTTCCTAGTTATTCTATTCCATTTCTAAATGGGTACTGGTAGGGTTATAGGGAGAATCTTAAAGTCCTTATATGTGAAGTACTGGCCCTAAGCAAGAAACTGCAAATAGAGCCCTGGTCTCTTAAGGAGTTAGATGTTACAAAATGTATTTTCACTATCAATGAGAGTGTGCTAAGGTGAAATTACTCTTGAGATCAGACCTTCAGCTACTGTACTATTCCAGTAATTAGAAATAAGAGATCTACCTAATTAAGTGGGAAATTAATTAACTTGGTGTGACCTATTCACATTAATGTAATTTGGCTAACAATTATCCCACTAGCCTGTTCTCCAGCAGCTGTAATGGAAGGTGTTGTCACCAACCGAACTCTGCCACAAAATTCTGCAGACTTTCTAAAAAAAGATGCTTTGTCTTTCAAACTTTATGATTCAAGTTCATAGCTGTGATTTTGTATACAAGCCATTTTCTAGGGTTTTATATGTGAAGCTTTTTAATGCACCTAGTTATCTTTATCAATTTCTCTATGCAATACTTGCTGTGGATACTACCTTTTTTGAGCCATGTCATTTGAAAAGTTTAGTAGAGCATGACAATTGCATTGCTTCCGAGGAATCAACAGGTTGTTTCTGTGCAGGACTTTGCTCCTTTCCTTTCTCTCTCTTGGAAGGTTATTTGATTTCAATAGCAAATCCAAGTGAAGTAAAGTATTACATTTAATTTAGAAAATAGAGCAATTTCACTTTGTTGCTCCTAAATGGATGTTTTGCAATAAGGCAACATACATAAATTCCTTGAATTTCATATTGAACAGTTCAATGGTTAGCATTAAAAGGTACAATTACAATTTAATCTTATTTGTTATGGGTTTGTGATCATAATTTGCAGCATAAGATGTTGCCATAAAGATGTGAAGTCACTGTGTTAGCCTTCAATGTCATTAACACTGGGCTTACGGACAGCTTCTATCCCACTGTAACAAGACTCTTGAATGAACCTCTGATATATTAAAAGGTGAACTCTTGATCTCCCAATCTAGTTTGTTGTGTTCCCTGTACTTCACTTGCATTACCCTTTTCTGTAACTGTGACACTATATTCTCATTCTGCCTCCCGTTTTACTATTTTGAGGTGTTTACGTATGGAATGATCGGTCTGGAAGGCATTCAAACAAAAGTTTTTCATTATATTTCAGTACACGTGACAAAATAAGCCAATTTCAGTAGCATTGGTTAAGAAAGATCTATCAGCTTCAGATGACCAATCACTAAGTGCTACCTCAAAGACGGTTCACATTGTCTTTACATTTTGCACTTCAATATGTTTCCGAACCCTTATCGCCAAAATGCCTGCCCTAGAATCTAGGAGCATCAGAAAGGAAAACAGGAGATAACCTTTTATCCCCTGTGCCTCCTCTGCCTTTCCACGAGGTTGTTATTGTGACATTTTCTTCACACTCATTTGCTCAGTATTTATAAATCTCTGTTTTGAAGTGCGTATCCACAGACCTCTTAGGTAGAGAATGCTAAGGATCCACACAGCCATCTGCATGAATACGTTACATCTCATTTCTGTCTTGAAAGGACAACCCCTTGTTTTGAGATTGTAACCCTGGTTCTAGACAGCCGAACCTGGTCTCTATCCAACCTGCCGATTGCAAGTGCTGGGTTCGCCAGCCACCGCAAGGCTTCATCCCTAATGATCACACATATTTGCCAGTTCCACAACAGGCCTGTGTAATACATGAATATGAAACAATTATTTCAGACTGTCTAAGGTCACAATCAACAATCTGATGGAAAAACATAATAAGAGTGACTGCAATGTGTAGAAATATAACCCACTGGTAGTTATCAAGGTAAAGATGCAAACACAGATACAATGGATTCCAGGTGATTGGGACACATTGGGACCAGCACACTTTTGGCCCAATTATGTGGCTGTCCAAATTAGCTGAAGTTTCATGGAAATAGTCCCAATTAAGTGGCATAGTGTCCCAAATAAACAAAGGACATCTCAGTTATTTTCTCGATTAGTTTTTGTTCTTTAAGAATTGTCTTAAATAAGCGGCTGCCCTGATTAACTGCAGGCCCAATTAACTGGAAACCACTGTACTTAAAAGTAAGATGAATGGTATGATGTTAGGTTGCTATTACAGTAAAAACTTCAAGCCAAATATTTAGCACCCACACATTTCCAATCTTAGTAATCTTCTTTGTGGGCTGATTATCAAATTAGACATATGGTACCTGATTTTTAATATATCTTTATAAACTTTCCACGAAAACTATTCTTTTTTATTTTGAAAAGTGGAGAGTCTCGTACTTAACTTTTATACATTCTTGTTTCTGAAGAAATTAATTCTTTAAGAATGTTTGGTGAGATGAACACAGTAAAAGAGCATTATTTTTTGATTCTAGATCAATCTGAATCTTGGTGATGAGTTTGAAAGTTAAGTTTCATTTTAGTTCATCCAGAAGCCCAGAGCAGTCTGTGACTTCCTGCCAACCTGACCGCAATCAGTAAGCATCAGCAGCAACACCTCTGCCATGATAAACGCTCGTGTCCCACAAGGCTGCATCTTCAGTCTCAGACTCTACTCCCCGTACACCATGCCTGTGTAGCCAGATTCTGCTCAAACACAATCTTTGCAGAAGATATTGTGCTGTACCTTCAATAAAGATGAGTTGGAGTACAGGACAGAGATAGAGAGCCTAGTAACATCATGACATGGCCACATCTTTTCCCTCAATGTCAGCCAAGCGAAAGAACTGGTCATTAACTTCAGGAAGGGGGATGGTGGCCCTCTTCCATTAACATTAACAGTCTAGAAATTGAGAGCTTCAAGTTCCTGTGGATGAACTTCACCAATACCTATTCTAGGTCTAACCAAATTGGTGTCTCAGCAAAGAAATCTCACAAGCACCTCTACTTCCACAGTAGACATCTGGCATGTTCCCATTGACCTTCGTTAATTTTTGTTGCACTTTATCTGGATGCATCACAAGTTGGTATGGAAACGCTCTGCCCGTGACTGCAAGAAACTGCACAGGGTTGTGGAGACGGCCCAGCACATCATGGAATCCCAAGCACTCAGACTCAGCAGCCACTCTGAATACAACCAAAGGTGTATTTGTTCATCTTGTATGTCCTTCGCATGATCACATGCTGCTGCTGGATACAAAGATCATCAAGTACGGCAGGACTATTCCATCAGTGAGTTGCTCAAAAGCAATGGGGCTAGACTTACAGCATACTGTTGTTGTGTTGCCACCTAGACTTGTCGTGCACTGTTGGACGGTGCACAGCAAGAGTGATTATCTTGGACAATTTTATTGTGATCAACAGACCCTGTTGGACATCGGTAACGTAGAATACTACAAGTCCCGTTCACTGGTTCATTGGCGAGACCGATGGCGGGGGAGCTCTGTTGCCTCACTTGTGACAAGGTCTAGGCTGAGGTCACGGGGACACTTGCTGCAGCTGACCAGGAGAAGGGAAGCCGAGGTAGTATGGGTGAGACCCTGCCGGGCGCGCTGGAATCCATACTTGGGTTGGGGGGGCTGGCCCCTTCTGGTGACGCTGCCCTCGAATGTTTGCTTGAAGCTGTCTGCCGCCGTTTGATCGATGCTGCTCTCTGATGTTCGCTCAGTGTTCAATCAGTGGAAGAATAAGCTGGACCAGGACAACTTACCACCAATTCTACAGTCATGCCATTCAAAGACTTGGGCTATATTTATTTTTTTCTTTGTGGCTGTTTTTCTGATATTGTGACCATATGTGCTATTTGTGCTGTGCTATTGGTAAAGTGCTTTGCACCTTGGCCCTGGATGTACTCTGTTTCATTTGGCTGTATTCATGTATGGTTGAATGATAATTAAACTTGATCTTGAACCCCTCCACGGACTCTATCCACACTTCTCACTGCCTTGGTAAAGCAGCCAACACAAAGACACCACTCACTCCAGACATTCTCTCTTCTCCCCCTCCCATCAGGGAGAAGATACAAAAGCCCGAAAGCTTTCCAGAAATAACATCTCTTCCTCGCTGACAATCAACACAGACACACCTCAAGGATGCCTTCTTAGCCCACCGCTCTTTTCTCTCTAGACTCAGTAGAGAGAATGTTCATCCCACTGCTCTACTCTCTCTATACCCATGACTGTGTGGCTAGGCACAGCTCAAATGGCATCTATCCTACAGCAGCAAGACAAATTAGCTGGTTGAGTGGTGTCATAGTAGCAACCTTGGAGTCAATGTCAGTAAGACCAAGTAATTGATTGTTGACTTCAGGAAGGATAAGTCAAGGGAACACACACAAGTCCACATTGAGTGATCTGAAGTGGAAAAATGAGTGGTTTCAAGTTCCTAGGTGTCAACATCTCTGAGGAACAACCACAAAGAAGGCATGACAGCAGCTACATTTCATTAGGATAGGGCTGTGTGCTCTGCCCACATGGCTGATTCATGAATGTGTTGCAGGATTTGGCTCAAACTGTGTTATCAAGTTTGTGGATGACACAGCAGTGGTTGGTCCCGTCAACAACGATGATGAGTTGGAGTACAGAGAGGAAGAGGAGTGGATGGTGGATTGGTGTGAGAAGAACAACGTAAGTCTGAACATGAAGAAGACCAATGAAATTATCGTGGACTTCAGGAAAGAGCAAATGAAACATGCCCCACTGTGAATACATGGCTCCTACGTAGAGAGAGTTAAGTGTACCAAGTTCCTGGGTGTTCACATCAAGGATAATCTTACCTGGTCCCTCAACATCACCTCCCTGAACAAGAAGACACACAGCAGTGCCTCCACTTCCTAAGGAAATTGGGGCAAGTGAGGCTCCCCCGCAACCTCCTACCCCATCTTAAATTAATTTTACAGGAGCTCTATTGAGAGCATCCTGACAAATTGCATCTCCATCTGGTATGGGAGCAGCAGAGTATCGGACCCAATGTTCCTACAAAGGACTGTGAGAATAGCTCAGAGGATCATGGGGGTCTCCCCACCTCCATTGAGGACATTTATCAGGAGTGCTGCATACACGAGGTCCTTAGTTTTATCAAGGATCCCACCATCCATCCAGCATCCCCTCTGACTTTCTACCATCAGGCAGGAGACTCTGATGCATTAAAACAAGAACAGTCAGGGTGGGAAACAGTTTCTTCCCTCAGGCCATTAGGGTTCTGAACTCCCTGCTGCATCATGTTCAAAGTGTCACTGGTTAATCTGTTCTGTACCCTACAATATTTAATATATGCACTTTATTCATGTGTAAATTATCTGTAATTTATAGAGTACTGTGTATTGTAATGTACTGCTGCCACAACGCAATAAATTTCATGCATATGCCAGTGATATGAAACCTGACTGATTTCTGAAGCTTGAACCACCAGGCTTCTATCCGGCTTCTAACTGAATGGTTTCTTAGGAAAATAAGATGGACTCCTAACCTCACAATCTACCTCACTATGACGTCCATGTTATTGTTTATCTGTGCTGTATTTTCTCTGTCAGTGTAAGATTTTATTCTGCATTATATCATTCTGTTACTGTTTAACTCTGTACTATCTCACTGCATTGTTGCAGTGAATTCACCTGTATGAACAGTATGCAAGGCAGGTTTTCACTGTACCTTGATACATGTGACAATAATAAGCCAATTTTCCAATTTACTTACTTCATCATATACTTATGTAACACAAATATAAGTATTATTTAAAATAATCTTTCTTCTTTGGCAATTATACTAGTGCATTTCAACACCAATGATCATTTTTGATTACCACCCTGGTGGAAAGTTTCTGGCTTCTCTTTGGATTGTTGAAGGACAGAATATAATACCTTCTGCTTGTCACCAAATTTAACAGCCCAGTCAGTGGAGCCCGTTAAAGTCAGCAGATGGACCCACCACTGAGCCCAATGGTAAAACTTAGAGGTGCTGAGGTGTGCTTTGAATCTGGGTCTTATGCCAAGGACATACAGTTAGCAACCTCATTCATTCGAGCGTGCTTGCTGAACCAGTGGAATTATTTTACTGTATTTTAATGTTCTTGTTTATTTGTAAGTATTTTATGGTATTTTCATAAAGCTTAATTTTTGTTTAAAGTATTGAAATCTTTCTGAATGGTCTTAGAATATACGGTATCTTACTGTTTAGGACATTGAAAATATTTTGAAGGCCTTGACCTACAAGCTCTGTGATCTACTAACTGAGGCCTAATCCTCTGTTGGAGCCAACACTGTCTTGTGCAATGATGCTTGGGGAAGAGATTCTGTTTGTTCAGTCCTCTCCATCTTCATTTTCCATACATCTGTCCTCACCCCATATTCCTGCTGACATAACAGGGATAGAATTCCACTCATCAATGTCTGTCCACCCCAAGAGCCAGCACATCCAGCATATCATTCTCCATAATGTCCACCATCTTCAACCAGATTCTGACACTCAAAACATCTTTCTCTCTCACCACTCACCCTCAACACTCTCCACTCTCCACCTTCTGCAGGGATCACTCTCAACTTGACTCCCCTGTGTGCACTCGTTCCTCCCCACTGATCTCCCTTCTGGCACTTATAAGTGAAACACTTCTACCCCCCCCCCCCCACCCCACCAATGTTACCATTCCTTCTGAGAGGACCAGAATAGAAAAAAACAAGGATCTAATGCTGAGGCTTTATAAGGCACTGGTGAGGCCTCACTTGCGGAATTGTGAGCAGTTTTGGACCCTTATCTAAGAGATATGTGCTGACATTGGAGAGGGTTCAAAGGAGGTTTTTTGAAAGGCTTGTCATATGGGGAGCGTTTGATTATCTCTGTGCCTGTGCTTGCTGGAATTTAGAAAAATGCGGGTGGATCTCATTGAAACCTATCACATGTTGAAAGGCCTAGATGGAGTGGATGTGGAGAGGTTGTTTCCCATCATAGGGAAGGCTAGGTCCAAAGGGCACAACGTTGGAATAGAGGGATGTCCATTTCAAAAGGAGATGAGGAAGTATTTCTTTAGTCAGAGGTTGGTGAATCTGTGGAATTCATTGCTACAAGTGTCTGTGGAGACCAAGTCATTGAGTGTATTTAAAGTTTGATAAATTCTTGATCGGTCAGGGCATGAAATTTTATGGGGAGAATGCAAGAGAATGGAGTTGAGAGGGAAATAGGTCAGCCATAATCAAATGGTGGAGCAGGCTCAATGGGCCGAATGGCCTAATTCTGCTTTAATGTCTTACGGCCTAACACTTCACCTGCAAGTGTTTGGTTTCATCTACTTCATCCAGTGCTCCTAGTGTGGCCTCCTCTACATCAGTGAGACCTGACTGAATTTGGGGTACCACCTCTTCGAAGGACCTTTGCTCCATCCTCCATGAAGGGCAGAATTTTCCAGTGGTCACCCATTTTGATTCTACTTCCCATTCCCATTCCATAGTCCATAGCCTGTCAGTCATGTCAGTCCATAGCCTCCTCTACTGCCACAATAACAGCACTCTCAAGTTGGAGGAGCAAGACCCTTGTCCAATATCCCCTTGTACAACTGGATCCGGGAGTTTCCCACTTGCAGACCCCAGTCAGTTTGGACTGGCAAAAAAAAAAACATTTCCTCCACAATCTCTATCAGCACAGGTACACCACAGGGATGTGTGCTTAGCCCCCTATCTACTCGCTTTACACCTATGACCGTGTGGCAAATTACAGCTCCAACGTCAGACACGAGTTTGCCAATGACACCATTGTTGTGACGCGTCAGAGGTGGTGATGAAAATTTCGCTGAGTGGTGTCATAAAAACAATCGCTCAGTGTCAACAAGACCAAGGAACTGATTGTAGACTTCAGGAGGGCGAATCTCAGTGGTCCATGAACAAGTACTTATCAAAGGATCTGTGGTGGAGAGGGTCAGTAACTTTAAATTCCTGTGTTTCACCACCTCAGACAACCTTTCCCGAACACATCATATAAATATAACTGAAAAGAAGGCACAACAGTGCCTCTATTTCCTCACAAATCTGCATAGATTTTGCACATTATCATAAACCTTGCCAAGCTTCTATTGATCTGTAGTGGAAAGTGTGCTTACTGGCAACATTACAGCCTTGAATGGGAACACCAATGCCTTTGAGTAGAAAATCCTACAAAAGGTAGTGGATTCAGCCCAGTACATCACAGGTAAAGCCCTCCCAACAATTGAGTGCATTCACATGAAATGTTGCCGTAGGAAAGCAGTATCAATCATCAGGGACCCCCACCACCCAGGCCGTGCTCTTTCCTCGCTGCTGCCTTCAGGTAGAAGGTAGAGGAGCCTCAGGATTCGCACCACCAGCTTCAAGAACAGTTACTACCCCTCAATCATCAGGCTCTTGAACAAAAGGGGATAGCTACACTCATCTTGTTTCTGGTATTCCCACAACCAATGATCTCACTTTAAGGATGCTTTATCATGTTATTTCATGCTCTCGTTATTTATTGCTATTTAGTTATATTGCATTTGCACAGTTTGTTCTACATTGATCCTGTTTACAGTTACTGTCCTATGGATTTGCTAAGCATGTCCACAATCTCAGAGATGTATGTGGTGACATGTATGTACTCTGATAATAAATTTTACATTGAACTCCTCATACTCTGTCTAGGTAGCCTGCACCATGATGGCATGAACATGAATTGTTTAAACTTCAGTAATTTCTCCCCCTCTCCCTTCTCTCTTTTTCCATTCCCCATTCTGGCTTTTCACATACCCTTTCTCTTCTTCTCACCTCCCTCTGGTACCCCTCCTTCTGCTTCCCTTATGATCCGCACTCCTCTCCTATCATATTCTTCATTCTTCAGTCCTTTACTTCTTCCATCTATCACCTCCTAGCTTCTTACTCAACCAACACCTCTCTTCCACCACTCCTCTCTCTTCCACCCACTCCCCTCTCTTCCACCCACCTCTCTCTTCCACCCATTCCCCTCTCTTCCACCATTCCTCTCTCTTCCACCCACTCCCCTCTCTTCCACCCACCTCTCTCTTCCACTCATTCCCCTCTCTTCCACCATTCCTCTCTCTTCCACCCACTCCCCTCTCTTCCACCCACCTCTCTCTTCCACCCATTCCCCTCTCTTCCACCACTCCCCTCTCTTCCACCCACCCCTCTCTTCCACCCATTCCCCTCTCTTCCACCCACTCCCCTCTCTTCCACCCACTGCCATCTCTTCCACACACCCTCTCTTCCACCCACTCCCCTCTCTTCCACCCACTCCCCTCTCTTCCACCCACTCCCATCTCTTCCACATGCCCTCTCTTCCACCCACTCCCCTCTCTTCCACCCACTCCCCTCTCTTCCACCCACCCCTCTCTTCCACACCCCCTCTCTTCCACACACTCCCCTCTCTTCCACACGCCCTCTCTTCCACCCACTCCCCTCTCTTCCACCCACTCACCTCTCTTCCACCCACTCCCATCTCTTCCACCCACTCCCCTCTCCTCCACACCCCCTCTCTTCCATCCAGCCCCTCTCTTCCACCCACTCCTCTCTCTTCCACCCACCACTCTCTTCCACCCACTCCCCTCTCTTCCACCCACCACTCTCTTCCACACCCCCTCTCTTCCACACTCCCACCCACCCCTCTCTTCCACCCACTCCCCTCTCTTCCACCCACCCCTCTCTTCCACCCACTCCCCTCTCTTCCACCCACCCCTCTCTTCCACCCACTCCCCTCTCTTCCACCCACCCCTCTCTTCCACCCACTCCCCTCTCTTCCACCCACCCCTCTCTTCCACCCACTCCCCTCTCTTCCACCCACTCCCCTCTCTTCCACCCACCCCTCTCTTCCACCCACTCCCCTCTCTTCCACCCACTCACCTCTCTTCCACAACCCCTCTCTTCCACCCACCCCTCTCTTCCACCCACTTCCCTCTCTTCCATCCACTCCCCTCTCTTCCACACCCCCTCTCTTCCACCCACCCCCTCTCTTCCACCCACCCCTCTCTTCCACACCCCCCCTCTCTTCCACCCACTCACCTCTCTTCCACAACCCCTCTCTTCCACCCACTCACCTCTCTTCCACACCCCCCTCTCTTCCACCCACTCCCCTCTCTTCCACCCACCCCTCTCTTCCACCCACTCCCCTCTCTTCCACACCCCCCTCTCTTCCACCCACTCCCCTCTCTTCCACCCACCCCTCTCTTCCACCCACTCCCCTCTCTTCCACCCACTCCCATCTCTTCCACACCCCCCTCTCTTCCACCCACTCCCCTCTCTTCCACCCACCCCTCTCTTCCACTCACCCCCTCTCTTCCACCCACCCCTCTCTTCCACACCCCCCCTCTTCCACCCACCCCTCTCTTCCACCCACCCCCTCTCTTCCACACCCCCCTCTCTTCCACCCACCCCTCTCTTCCACCCACCCCTCTCTTCCACACCCCCACTCTCCTCCACACCCACCCCTCTCTTCCACCCACCCCCTCTCTTCCACCCACCCCTCTCTTCCACACCACCCTCTCTTCCACCCACCCCTCTCTTCCACCCATCCCCTCTCTTCCACCCACCCCTCTCTTCCACACCCCCCCTCTCTTCCACCCACTCACCTCTCTTCCACACCCCCCTCTCTTCCACCCACTCCCCTCTCTTCCACCCACACCCCTCTCTTCCACCCACCCCTCTCTTCCACACCCCCCTCTCTTCCACCCACTCACCTCTCTTCCACACCCCCCTCTCTTCCACCCACTCCCCTCTCTTCCACCCACCCCTCTCTTCCACCCACTCCCCTCTCTTCCACCCACACCCCTCTCTTCCACCCACCCCCTCTCTTCCACACTCCCCTCTCTTCCACCCACTCCACTCTCTTCCACCCACCCCCTCTCTTACACCCACTTCCCTCTCTTCCACCCACCCCTCTCTTCCACACACCCCTCTCTTCCACCCACTCCCCTCTCTTCCACCCACTCACCTCTCTTCCACACCCCCCTCTCTTCCACCCACACCCCTCTCTTCCACCCACCCCCTCTCTTCCACCCACTCACCTCTCTTCCACACCCCCCTCTCTTCCACCCACACCCCTCTCTTCCACCCACACCCTCTCTTCCACACCCCCCTCTCTTCCACCCACTCCCCTCTCTTCCACCCACCCCTCTATTCCACCCACTCCCCTCTCTTCCACCCACTCACCTCTCTTCCACCCACTCCCCTCTCTTGCACACCCCCCTCTCTTCCACCCACTCCCCTCTCTTCCACCCACTCCCATCTCTTCCACACACCCCCTCTCTTCCACCCACTCCCATCTCTTCCACACACACCCCCTCTCTTCCACCCACTCCCCTCTCTTCCACACCCCCCTCTCTTCCACACCCCCCCTCTCTTCCACACCCCCTTCTCTTCCACCCACTCCCCTCTCTTCCACCCACTCCCATCTCTTCCACACACACCCCCTCTCTTCCATCCACCCCCTCTCTTCCACCCACTCCCCTCTCTTCCACACCCCCCTCTCTTCCACACCCCCCCCTCTCTTCCACCCACTCACCTCTCTTCCACACCCCCCTCTCTTCCACCCTCCCCTCTCTTCCACCCACTCCCCTCTCTTCCACCCACTCCCATCTCTTCCACCCACCCCTCTCTTCCACCCACTCACCTCTCTTCCACCCACTCACCTCTCTTCCACACCCCCCTCTCTTCCACCCACTCCCCTCTCTTCCACACCCCCCTCTCTTCCACACCCCCCCTCTCTTCCACACCCCCTTCTCTTCCACCCACTCCCCTCTCTTCCACCCACTCCCATCTCTTCCACACACACCCCCTCTCTTCCACCCACTCCCCTCTCTTCCACACCCCCCTCTCTTCCACACCCCCCCTCTCTTCCACACCCCCTTCTCTTCCACCCACTCCCCTCTCTTCCACCCACTCCCATCTCTTCCACACACACCCCCTCTCTTCCATCCACCCCCTCTCTTCCACCCACTCCCCTCTCTTCCACACCCCCCTCTCTTCCACCCACTCCCCTCTCTTCCACCCACTCCCCTCTCTTCCACACCCCCCTCTCTTCCACCCACCCCCTCTCTTCCACACCTCCCTCTCTTCCACACCCCCCCTCTCTTCCACCCACTCACCTCTCTTCCACCCACCCCTCTCTTCCACACCCCCCTCTCTTCCACCCACCCCCTCTCTTCCACACCCCCCTCTCTTCCACCCACTCCCCTCTCTTCCACCCACCCCCTCTCTTCCACCCACTTCCCTCTCTTCCACCCACCCCTCTCTTCCACCCACCCCCTCTCTTCCACCCACTCACCTCTCTTCCACACCCCCCTCTCTTCCACCCACACCCCTCTCTTCCACCCACCCCCTCTCTTCCACACCCCCCTCTTCCACCCACTCCCCTCTCTTCCACCCACCCCTCTCTTCCACCCAGTCACCTCTCTTCCACACCCCCCTCTCTTCCACCCACCCCCTCTCTTCCACCCACACCCCTCTCTTCCACCCACCCCCTCTCTTCCACACACCCCTCTCTTCCACCCACTCCCCTCTCTTCCACCCACCCCCTCTCTTCCACCCACTCACCTCTCTTCCACACCCCCCTCTCTTCCACCCACCCCCTCTCTTCCACCCACTCCCCTCTCTTCCACCCACACCTCTCTCTTCCACCCACACCCCTCTCTTCCACCCACTCCCCTCTCTTCCACCCACTCACCTCTCTTCCACCCACTCCCCTCTCTTCCACACCCCCCTCTCTTCCACCCACTCCCCTCTCTTACACCCACTCCCATCTCTTCCACACACCCCTCTCTTCCACCCACTCCCCTCTCTTCCACCCACTCCCATCTCTTCCACACACCCCCTCTCTTCCACCCACTCACCTCTCTTCCACACCCCCCTCTCTTCCACCCTCCCCTCTCTTCCACCCACTCCCCTCTCTTCCACCCACTCCCATCTCTTCCACACACCCCCCCTCTCTTCCACCCACTCACCTCTCTTCCACACCCCCCTCTCTTCCACCCATTCCCCTCTCTTCCACACCCCCCTCTCTTCCACCCACCTCTCTCTTCCACCCACCCCCTCTCTTCCACCCACCCCTCTCTTCCACCCACTCCCCTCTCTTACACCCACTCCCATCTCTTCCACACACCCCTCTCTTCCACCCACTCCCCTCTCTTCCACCCACTCCCATCTCTTCCACACCCCCCCTCTCTTCCACCCACTCACCTCTCTTCCACACCCCCCTCTCTTCCACCCTCCCCTCTCTTCCACCCACTCCCCTCTCTTCCACCCACTCCCATCTCTTCCACACACCCCCCCTCTCTTCCACCCACTCACCTCTCTTCCACACCCCCCTCTCTTCCACCCACTCCCCTCTCTTCCACCCACTCCCCTCTCTTCCACACCCCCCTCTCTTCCACACCCCCCCTCTCTTCCACACCCCCTTCTCTTCCACCCACTCACCTCTCTTCCACACACACCCCCTCTCTTCCACCCACTCCCCTCTCTTCCACACCCCCCTCTCTTCCACACCCCCCTCTCTTCCACCCACCCCCTCTCTTCCACACCCCCCTCTCTTCCACCCACTCCCCTCTCTTCCACACCCCCCTCTCTTCCACCCACCCCCTCTCTTCCACACCCCTCTCTTCCACACCCCCTTCTCTTCCACCCACTCCCCTCTCTTCCACCCACTCCCATCTCTTCCACACACACCCCCCTCTTCCACCCACTCACCTCTCTTCCACACACACCCCCTCTCTTCCACCCACTCCCCTCTCTTCCACACCCCCCTCTCTTCCACCCACTCCCCTCTCTTCCACCCACTCCCCTCTCTTCCACACCCCCCTCTCTTCCACCCACCCCCTCTCTTCCACACCCCCCTCTCTTCCACACCCCCCCTCTCTTCCACCCACTCACCTCTCTTCCACCCACCCCTCTCTTCCACACCCCCCTCTCTTCCACCCACCCCCTCTCTTCCACACCCCCCTCTCTTCCACCCACCCCCTCTCTTCCACACACACCCCCTCTCTTCCACCCACTCCCCTCTCTTCCACACCCCCCTCTCTTCCACACCCCCCTCTCTTCCACCCACCCCCTCTCTTCCACACCCCCCTCTCTTCCACCCACTCCCCTCTCTTCCACACCCCCCTCTCTTCCACCCACCCCCTCTCTTCCACACCCCTCTCTTCCACACCCCCTTCTCTTCCACCCACTCCCCTCTCTTCCACCCACTCCCATCTCTTCCACACACACCCCCCTCTTCCACCCACTCACCTCTCTTCCACACACACCCCCTCTCTTCCACCCACTCCCCTCTCTTCCACACCCCCCTCTCTTCCACCCACTCCCCTCTCTTCCACCCACTCCCCTCTCTTCCACACCCCCCTCTCTTCCACCCACCCCCTCTCTTCCACACCCCCCTCTCTTCCACACCCCCCCTCTCTTCCACCCACTCACCTCTCTTCCACCCACCCCTCTCTTCCACACCCCCCTCTCTTCCACCCACCCCCTCTCTTCCACACCCCCCCTCTCTTCCACCCACTCACCTCTCTTCCACCCACTCCCCTCTCTTCCACACCCCCCTCTCTTCCACCCACCCCCTCTCTTCCACACCCCCCTCTCTTCCACACCCCCCTCTCTTCCACACCCCCCCTCTCTTCCACCCACTCACCTCTCTTCCACCCACTCCCCTCTCTTCCACACCCCCAACTTCCACTACACCTGGTCTCACCTATCACCTCCTAGCTTCTTACTTAATCACCCCCCTTCTCTTCCACCCACCCCCCTCTCTTCCACTACACCTGGTCTCACCTATCACCTCCTAGCTTCTTACTTAATCACCCCCCTTCTCTTCCACCCACCCCCCTCTCTTCCACTACATCTGGTCTCACCTATCACCTGCTGACTTGTACTCCTTCCCCCCACCCAAATCTTCTCATTCTGGCTTCTTCCCCCTTCCTTTCTAGTCCTGATGAAGGGTTTTGGCTCAAAGACCAAAGTGGAAAGGATGTTTCCCATGGTGGGGGTGTCTAGGACAAGAGGGCACAGCCTCAGGATAGAGGGGCATCCATTTAAAACAGACGTGCAGAGAAATTTCTTTAACCAGAGGGTGGTGAATTTGTGGAATTTGTTATCATAGGCAGCTGTGGAGACCAGGCCATCGGGTGCATTTAAGGCAGGGATTGATAGGTTCTTGATTGGACAGGGCACCAAAGGTCGCAGGGAGAAGGCCGAGGAGTGGGGCTGAGGAGGGGATAAAGGATCAGCCATTATTGAATGGTGGAGTAAATGGCCTATTTCTGCTTCTATGTCATGGTTTATGGTCTAAAACTTTGTTTATTCTTCTGCTGCCTGACCTGCTGAGTTTCTCCAGTATTTTGAGAGTGTTACTCTGGATTTCTAGCATCTGCAGAATCTGTTGTGTCTATGATTTGCCAACTAAAAAAGGCTTGTGCAGCCAAACTGGCACACTGCATGATGAATCCAAGCATGGGCTCCAGAGTGACTTAGCCCGGCTATTGGAACTTGTTTACAAAAGAGATTCAATACGTTATATAACATCTAATAATTTGTAATATTGAGAAGTGTAAATGTTTTTGAGGTGATATCTTAACATATAATTATGCACGTGCCAAATTTGGGGTGACAGAGCTGATGATGGGCCATCAAACAGAAATGTTAACCTTGATTCTCTTTCTGCAGAAGCTGCCTTATTCACTGAATATTTCCAACATCTGCTTATATGCTAAAAGAGTGCGCTTGAGTTTATTCAAAGGGGAATACCACTTCATTGAGAGAGCTGTGAGACACAGGTACACTGGCTAAACTGGTTATAATGTGCACCTTGAGCAGGAATATGGTGAAATGGATCTAAGCCCGAATGCTTGATCCTTGCTTGCTGTTCCATAATGACAAAGCTGCTTGCACAGGTTTAATTTCTATTTTATAAGTACAGTTGCCTAGAAATTCATCTCTGGTTAGTAATCTTATCAGCATTGTATATTCTGCCTCCAGTTCCTTTTTTAATTGGTCACTTCTTCAGCCAGACTTAAATGTTTAGCGCAGTTAAGTAAGGATGAATGTTCCCAACAAACCTTCTGTCTTAGAATTATTTGCAGTGAATAATAGCAATCAAATTATATTGAAGTTGAACCTGTAGGTTCTCAGTAGGTTCTTTAAGAAGAATTTGCAATTGGAGAGTAAGCCTAATCATGAAAAAAAAGAAAATAAGCGTCTTTACTTTATAAGTCAAGTTCATTATTGGAAGATTACAATTTATCAGCAGGTGTGTTGTGGGACGCCTGATCTATCTCCATAATGACTGTCATTTATAACCTTATTTGAAGTGTTAATATCTTTCATGTCACCAGCACACTTCCTGCAATTTATTTGAAAATCATTGCGTCTAAGCAAATTTTTACCTTACAGAAAGGTTGGAGGTTAGTTAATCATATCCAATTTATCAGACAAGGCATATTCGAATAAATCTTCGTTCTTTCTCTGAGGCACTAGAAACAGTCACAGTATCTGAAATCTATCCTCCTTATAACAACTGACAACATGGTAAATTCATGTGGCTTGTTATTTAGGATCTTAATGCCCTTTCTAGAGTGGGGTATTCTAAATTGCACCCAGTAAATTAAAAGTAAATCATACTGCAGACCTAAAAATCTGAATTAGAAACAAGATACAGTATTTTCTATTTTTATTACAATACACTACTTTTGGCCTAACCACATCCATGAACCATCTTTTCTCTTGTGCTTCAATCTTAAACAAAGGAAATGCAAAATGCTGCTTCCCTATATTATGATTTTAAAGATGAGTATATTAGTATGCAGCCCAGGTTATTCAGTAGCTCTACAACCACTGTTGTACGTTTGAGATCCACTGGACTGATTATATTCCGTGCCCTTGATTTATCACTATTGTTAATGAGTCAATTTCAAAGTGTAAGAACACCAATTTTTTTTAGTTGTGGGGGGTGAGAAGGTTCTTTGATGGTATTCAGCAAATGGTTTCCTTACCTTTCTTTCAGTCAAAACCACAAAACCTTGCTGTGTATAAGTTATTTCAAAAATAGTGCAGCAGTGAAGCAAGTTGGAATTTCAAGGGAAGAAACTCAAAATCATGTAGCTTGAACCTCATAAACTGATTTCACAACTTAAGCTACACTGGAATTGGACACGAAAAGTTGAGGGGAAGAACCCTTTGAGAGATGCCTTAGTAAGTATGGCTATGTAGATGCCTTCAGCAATAGAGGCAGATCTATGTATAGAATCAAGAGAAGCTGACCCTGCACTGTAAACTCAAGCCACTCCAGCTTCCTTAGCCTCGATTCAAAAGACTAACAAAACATAATCCAGATTTTACCATTCCATTTACTTACCCACAGTTGATTCACTCATGGTTCTTGTTAAAGGTACCCTGCAATGTTCCATAGGGTCATTTACTTACAGTATGCTAACAAGCTTTCCAACTCTTGCTTGCATGCTGTATTCCTGAGCTGGTCCCATTCACCTGCATGCCCTGTATACTTCAAAGTCCTTCCAATCCATGAACGTGTCCATATGTCTCCTAGATTTATAATTGTTCCTATTTCAACCACTTCCTTTGGCAGCTCATTCAATATATCCCCCAACCTCCACATGAAAAATTTGGCCCTTTAAGTCCTCTTTAAATCTTTCCCTTCTCGTCTGAAATCTGTGAGCTTTAGTTGAAAGTTCTATTATCCTAGAAATAGAAAGACAGTGGTTATCCACTTTATCAATGCTCCTCTTGATTTTATAGAGCTCTATAAGCTCACCCCTCAGCATAGTTCACTCCAGGGAATATAATCCTAGCCTATCCAGCCTCTGCTTGTAACTCAAGCCCTCCAGTCCCAGCAAAGACCTCTTGAATATTTTCTGCACCCTCACTAGCTTAATCACATCCTTCTTCAAGTATGACAATAAAACTGCTTACAATACTTCAGGTGCGGTCTCACCAGCTGTAACATGACGTTACTCAGTGTTTTGTCCAATGAAGGCAAGCATGCCTTCTTCACCAGTGCTTTCATTTTCAAGGATATTTGTACCCTTGGGTCTGTGTATTCTACAATCCTCCCCAGGACCTGACATTCACTATGTATATCCAGTCCTGGTTTAAATTCTCAAAGTACATCTTTTTGCATTTGTCAGAGTCAATTTCCATCTACCATTACTTTGCCTGCATTCCTAGTTTAAAATGTTTATTTTCTCCTTAAAGAGAGCTGCATCTTAGCTCCTTTTGTTTACATTATGGGACTGTTTCCTTTGGGAAATTGATCCAGAAATATATTGTGACAGTTTAGATTAATACAATTATTGCTTTTGCTGCTTGACTTATTCACACTTCAGGCAGCACTGACCTGTCCTTTCCTGTGGCAACTCAATTTGGTTCATGTGCAACAGTCTACGATAAAGGTCGGCTGTGGATAAAAGCAATCTCTGCTAATTTAGGCTTTATATTAGCAGTATTTTATTTCTGACAGTTTTATCTTATGTCATTACACACTGAGCATATCTAGTTACACAGGCGATAGTCTACTCTTGGCTTATTTACAAAATTGGAATGCATATCACTGGCTTTATGGTTCATCTGCATTTGCAACATGAATGCTGAAATTCAAGTCTTTTATTTACATCAAATATTTAAATCTCACCTCAGGATCACAGATTTGTTTTTTTTTGCAATATTACCAGATAATAATTTTGAAATTTCAAAACATGCATGTTTGTTTCTTTCTTCATTGTTGGTTTGGTTGTTCCAAGGAATGCCCCAGGATCAGATACAGAGGTGGATAACAAGTCTGTTCACATAATTCCTGTGGAAATGATACCAGGATGCAATGGTTAAGGTGTAGGAATGTGCATCTACAGCTTTCTCATTTGACTGAATTTGCCTGATTCAGACCCTGGCGTTTCAATTTGTAATGGGAACATCAATTTTATAAAAGTAAAAATCATAAAGTTTTGAAATTCAAAGTTCAAAGTAAATTTGTTATCAAAATACATATGTTCACCATATACAACCCTGATATTTATTTTCTTGCAGGCTTAGAAAATCCAAGAAACATGATAGAATCAATGATAGACTACCCAACAGGACGGACAAGCACCAGTGTGCAAAATACAACAAACTGTGAAAATACAAAAGGAAATAAATTAAAATATTAATAATAATAAATAAATAAGCAATAAACATCAAGAACACGAGATGAGGAGTCGTTGAAAGTAAGTCTATATTTTCACATCTCCATACTGGAACATCTGGACAACAAAGATGTTTTTTTATCAACCACAGCTCAGCATTCAATACCATTATCCTCACAAAATTAATCAATAAGCTTCAAAAGACACATGAAAAATGCTGGAGGAACGCAGCAGGCCAGATAGTATCTATGGAAAACAGTCCAGCTGGCATTTCATGATGAGACCCTTCAGCAGGAGTAGAGAAAAAAATGAGGAGTAGATTAAAAAGGTGGGGAGTAGATTTAAAAGGGAGAAGCATGAGGTGATAGGTAAAACCGGAAGAGGGGTGTGAAGTAACAAGCTGGGAAGTTGATTGGTGAAAGAGATACAGGGCTGGAGAAGGGGCAATCTAATAGGAGAGGACAGAAGGTCATGGAAGAAAGAAAAGGAGGGAGGTGATGGGCAGGCAAGGAGATAAGGTGAGAGAGGGAAAAGGGGATGGGAAATGGTGAAGGAGAGACATTACCGGAAGTTCAAGAACTCAATGTTCATGCCATCAGGTTGGAGGTTACCCAGACAGAATATAAGGTGTTGTTCCTCCAACCTGTGTGTGGCCTTATCACGAATGGGAAGTGGAATTAAAATGGGTGGCCACTGGGAGATCGCGCTTGTTCTGGCAGATTCATTCTCAGTACCTTGGTCTCAGTACCTCCTTGTGCAAACTGGATCCTGGATTTCCTCACTTGCAGACCTCAGTCAGTTTGGATTGGCAATAAAATCTCCTTCACGATCTCCATCAGCACAGGTGTACCGCAGGACTGTGTGATTTGCTCCCTGCTCTGCTCACTTTACACATATGACTATGTGGCTAAACACAGCTCCAATACCATATTCAAGTTTTCTGATGACACCACTGTTGTAGGGTGAATCGAAGGTGGTGATGAATCAGCATATAGGAGGAGGATAAAGCAGATATCACAGTAAAGCTCTCATAACCATTGAGCTCATCCACATGAAAAGCTGTCATGGGAATGCAGCATCCATTATCAGGGACCCCGCCACCCAGGACATGCACTCTTCTCATTGCTGTCATCAGGAAGAAGGTCCAGGAGCCTCACACCATCAGCTTCAGGAACAGTTACTACCCCTCAACCATCAGGCTCTTGAATCAAAGGGGATAACTTCACTCAACTTCACTTGCCCAATTATTGAAATGTTTCCACAACCAAAAGATTCACTTTCAAGTCCTTTCATCTCAGGTTCTCAATATGTATTATCTATCTATCTATCTATCTATCTATCTATTTATTTATTTATTTATTTATTTATTTAGTTTCTTTGTTTTTGTATTTGCAGTTTGTTATCTTCTGGTTGAACACCCATGTTAAGTGTCTTTCATTGATTCAGTTATGGTTATTATTCTCTAGATTTATTGTGTATGCCCACAAGAAAATGAATCTCAGTGTTGTATATGGTGATATATATGTACTTTAATAATAAATTTACTTTGAACTTTGATAAGTTGTGGGAACAGTGATAGGTCAAATGAAGTTGAGTGAAATTATCCCCTCTGGTTCAAGATGCTGATGGCTGAGGGGTAATAACTGTCCCCGAACCTGGTGGTGTGGGTCCTGAGGCTCCTGTACCACCTTTCTGGTGTCAGCAACGTGAAGAGAGCATGGGCAGGGCGATGGATGTCCTTGATGATGGAAGCTGTTTTCCTGCGACAATGCTGTGTGTAGATATGCACAACGTTGGGGGAGGGCTTCACCAGTGATGGATTAGGCAGTGTCCACCACTTTTGGTAGGATTTTCCATTCAAGGGCATTGATGTTCCCATACCAGGCCATGATGCAACCAGTCAATGTGCTCTCCATCACACATCTATAAAAGTTTGTCAAAGTTTTAGATTACATGCCAAATCATCACAAACTTCTCAGTAAGTAGAGGCACTGCCATGCTTTCTACGTAATTGCACTTATGTGCCGGGCCAAGAACAAATGATCAGAAATGATAACACCGAAGAATTTAAAGTTGCTGACCCTCTCTGGCTCATGGCCCTTCAGTTGTCCCCTCCTGAAGCTAATAATCAGCTTCTTGGCCTTGCTGACACTGAGTGACAGGTTGTTGTTGTGGCACCACTTGGCTAGATTTTCAATCTCCTTCCTTATATGCCACTTTTGATTTGGCCAACGACAGTGGTGTCATGAGCAAACTTAAATATGGCATTGGAGCTGTGCATTTGAATCGAGCAGGAAAAGAGCATTAAACCAGCAGAAATGCAGTTTACACTATTTTTATAATTCCCCAATATTACTGTAACAGCATTCTCTGGACGGAAACCTGTAAGTATAGGTTTCCTGAAGTCCCGCAGGGGTTAGTTAAATTGTTTGACCAGGTTGTTGTCTGACTGACAGCTAGTTTGTCCGGCTGCTTCCTTGCTGGGAAGGAAGCAAGTAGCATAGCCTCAGCCAAGAAGCAGACAGGAAATGTGGCTGTTGGTGTGCTCCCTCACAGGTGTGAGTACCCAGGTTCCATCCTTACCTGAGAGGCTACGTGTGTGGTGTTTGCACCATCCCATAGAGAAAATCTATCCCTGTGATGGCATGGGTTTTCCCCACGAGTTCTGGTTTCCTGCCTGCACATACTAAAGACACGCTGCTGCTTGATTGGCCAGAGTAGGTAAAGTTGTAGGGGTATAAAGAACTAGGAGAAGAGAAACAGGACAGATGGAATTGCTCTGCTTAGAGCTGATGTGAACATGATGGGTCAAATGCTTTTTTGTGCATTATTGTATGTAAATAAGTAAAGCACAGTGACTTTGCAAAGCAAGAGGCTAATATGAACTTCTCAAGTAAGATTCAAAAGGTGTTCCCATCTAAACAAACTTCATGTTTTTCATTTGCTGTTTTCTTAAGTAGAACATTTAGGTGTTAAAACACTTGATTTAGAAATATGCTTACTGATCTGTATTCCTTAAATTGTTCTTGGTTATATACACAACCTTAAAATGTGATTCCTGTACTCCTTACTCTGAGCTAAAGCGTTCCTCATCCCATGAATTGTTAAACAAAAGAAACTTGAAAGCTAATTCCGAGAGGCATGATAGACTTCCTGCAATTCCTCACAAACACAAAGAAAGGTTTCCTGAAAAAGATTAGCATTGTATCCAACCATGTCTCAAATTAAATAACATTCTTATTTTTCAGCAGAATTTTTTCAGAAGGGATTGGTTTGAGATATACAGCTATTTGTAGCAAGAAAAGTCTTTAAGAAAGACAGGAAATACAAGAAAAACTAACCATATGAAAGAAAATATCAAAAGTTAACATTCTAAAAATGATCAATATTTAATCTTACTTACCACGTGTAATACGTGGATGCTAATCTAAAAAATGTTATTCCAGATTTTTTTGTTACCTTATCAAATTAGTACATGGACAAAGAGAAGATACTTCAAACAGAACCATGCATTTGGGACTCGGCAACTCATGCTCTCAGTATTATTTATATATTTCTTTCTTTTGTATTTACACGGTTTGCTTTCTTTTGCACACTGCCTGCTTGTCAGTCGTTGTGTGTAGTTTTTCATTGATTCTATTGCATTTCTTTGTTCTGCTGTGAATGCCTGCAAGAAATGAATGTCAGGGTAATATATGGTGACATACAAGTACTTTGAGAATAAATTTTCTTTGAACTTTGAATCATTCGCAGGAATGTGCATTCTGGTCCAATGGGAAGTATTTATTTTGCCTACAAGGGTGAGAAGGCCTTTGATCTCAACACTTTACTGAATGGTATAGTAACTTCTGGTAATGTTTGGATGGTGTGTGTTGGTGATGGTGATGATGGTGTGTTCAGACACAGCAGCTTCTAACAAAACCAAAGGTGTAATAGTCTTTTTAAAATGTATTTTTTATGATCATAAACATTAAAAACTTAAAGTACTACAGGCCCTGACTCACTGCTTTATTGGTGAGTGGCGGGGGAGCTGTGTGGCCTCAGTTTGTAGTGAGGACCAGACCTCAAGCCGATTTGCAGCCAATCAGGAGAGAGGCGTCAGAATCCGTCTGCTCCACTAGAGTGCTGGAGGCAGTGTGGCGTGGCATACGGGCTGGGGTCAGTAAGGCGTGGCATACGGACTGGGGTCAGTGTGGCGTGGCATACGGGCCGGGGTCAGTGTGGCGTGGCATACGGGCTGGGGTCAGTGTGGCGTGGCATACGGGCTGGAGTCAGTGTGGCGTGGCATACGGACTGGGGTCAGTGAGGCGTGGCATACGGGCCGGAGTCAGAGTGGCGTGGCATACGGGCCGGAGTCAGTGTGGCGTGGCATACGGGCCGGGGTCAGTGTGGCGTGGCATACGGGCCGGAGGCAGTGTGGCGTGGCATACGGGCCGGGGTCAGTGTGGCACGGCATACGGGCCGGAGTCAGTGTGGCGTGGCATACGGGCTGGGGTCAGTGTGGCGTGGCATACGGGCCGGAGGCAGTGTGGCGTGGCATACGGGCCGGGGGCAGTGTGGCGTGGCATACGGGCCGGGGTCAGTGTGGCGTGGCATACGGGCCGGAGTCAGTGTGACGTGGCATACGGGCCGGAAGCAGTGTGGCGTGGCATACGGAACGGGGTCAGTGTGACGTGGCATACGGGCTGGAGGCAGTGTGGCGTGGCATACGGGCTGGAGTCAGTGTGGCGTGGCATACCGGCTGAGGGCAGTGTGGCGTGGCATACGGGCCGGGGGCAGTGTGGCGAGGCATACGGGCCGGGGTCAGTGTGGCGTGGCATACGGGCCGGAGTCAGTGTGACGTGGCATACGGGACGGGGTCAGTGTGACGTGGCAAACGGGCTGGAGGCAGTGTGGCGTGGCATACGGGCCGGTGTCAGTGTGGCGTGGCATACGGGCTGGAGGCAGTGTGGCGTGGCATATGGGCCGGGGTCAGTGTGGCGTGGCATACGGGCTGGAGTCAGTGTGACGTGGCATACGGGCCGGAGTCAGTGTGGCGTGGCATACGGACTGGGGTCAGTGTGGTGTGGCATACGGGGCGGAGTCAGTGTGGCGTGGCATACGGGCCAGAAGCAGTGTGGCGTGGCATACGGGACGTGGTCAGTGTGATGTGGCATATGGGCTGGAGGCAGTGTGGCGTGGCATACGGGCCGGAAGCAGTGTGGCGTGGCATACGGGACGTGGTCAGTGTGATGTGGCATATGGGCTGGAGGCAGTGTGGCGTGGCATACGGGCCTGGGTCAGTGTGGCGTGGCATACGGGTTGGGGTCAGTGTGGCGTGGCATACGGACCGGGGTCAGTGAGGCGTGGCATACGGGCCGGGGTCAGTGTGGCGTGGCATACGGGCCGGAGGCAGTGTGGCGTGGCATATGGGCTGGAGGCAGTGTGGCGTGGCATACGGGCCTGGGTCAGTGTGGCGTGGCATACGGGCTGGGGTCAGTGTGGCGTGGCATACGGACCGGGGTCAGTGAGGCGTGGCATACGGGCCGGGGTCAGAGTGGCGTGGCATACGGGACGTGGTCAGTGTGATGTGGCATATGGGCTGGAGGCAGTGTGGCGTGGCATACGGGCCTGGGTCAGTGTGGCGTGGCATACGGGCCTGGGTCAGTGTGGCGTGGCATACGGGCCGGGGGCAGTGTGGCGTGGCATACAGGCCAGAGTCAGTGTGACGTGGCATACGGGCAGGAGGCAGTGAGGCGTGGCATACGGGCCGGGGTCAGTGTGGCGTGGCATACGGGCCGGGGTCAGTGAGGCGTGGCATACGGGCCGGGGTCAGTGAGGCGTGGCATACGGGCCGGGGGCAGTGAGGCGTGGCATACGGGCCGGAGGCAGTGTGGCCTGGCATACGGGCCGGGGTCAGTGAGACGTGGCATACGGGCCGGGGTCAGTGAGGCGTGGCATACTGGCCGGGGTCAGTGTGGCGCGGCATACGGGCCGGGGTCAGTGTGACGCGGCATACGATCAGGGGTCAGTGTGGCGCGGCATACGGGCCGGGGTCAGTGTGGCGCGGCATACGGGCCGGGGTCAGTGTGGCGCGGCATACGGGCCGGGGTCAGTGTGACGCGGCATACGGGCCGGGGTCAGTGTGGCGCGGCATAAGGGCCGGGGTCAGTGTGGCGCGGCATACGGGCCGGGGTCAGTGTGGCGTGGCATACGGGCCGGAGGCAGTGTGGCGTGGCATACGGGCCGGGGTCAGTGTGTCGTGGCATACGGGCCGGAGTCAGTGTGGCGTGGCATACGGGACGGGGTCAGTGTGACGTGGCATACGGGCTGGAGGCAGTGTGGCGTGGCATACGGGCTGGAGTCAGTGTGGCGTGGCATACCGGCTGAGGGCAGTGTGGCGTGGCATACGGGCCGGGGGCAGTGTGGCGAGGCATACGGGCCGGGGTCAGTGTGGCGTGGCATACGGGCCGGAGTCAGTGTGACGTGGCATACGGGCCGGAAGCAGTGTGGCGTGGCATACGGGACGGGGTCAGTGTGACGTGGCATACGGGCTGGAGGCAGTGTGGCGTGGCATACGGGCCGGGGTCAGTGTGGCGTGGCATACGGGCTGGAGGCAGTGTGGCGTGGCATACGGGCCGGGGTCAGTGTGACGTGGCATACAGGCCGGGGTCAGTGTGGCGTGGCATACGGACTGGGGTCAGTGTGGCGTGGCATACGGGCCGGGGTCAGTGTGACGTGGCATACAGGCCGGGGTCAGTGTGGCGTGGCATACGGGCCAGAAGCAGTGTGGCGTGGCATACGGGACGTGGTCTGTGTGATGTGGCATATGGGCTGGAGGCAGTGTGGCGTGGCATACGGGCCTGGGTCAGTGTGGCGTGGCATACGGGTTGGGGTCAGTGTGGCGTGGCATACGGACCGGGGTCAGTGAGGCGTGGCATACGGGCCGGGGTCAGTGTGGCGTGGCATACGGGCCGGAGGCAGTGTGGCGTGGCATATGGGCTGGAGGCAGTGTGGCGTGGCATACGGGCCTGGGTCAGTGTGGCGTGGCATACGGGCTGGGGTCAGTGTGGCGTGGCATACGGACCGGGGTCAGTGAGGCGTGGCATACGGGCCGGGGTCAGTGTGGCGTGGCATACGGGACGTGGTCAGTGTGATGTGGCATATGGGCTGGAGGCAGTGTGGCGTGGCATACGGGCCTGGGTCAGTGTGGCGTGGCATACGGGCCGGGGGGCAGTGTGGCGTGGCATACAGGCCAGAGTCAGTGTGACGTGGCATACGGGCAGGAGGCAGTGAGGCGTGGCATACGGGCCGGGGTCAGTGTGGCGTGGCATACGGGCCGGGGTCAGTGAGGCGTGGCATACGGGCCGGGGTCAGTGTGGCGTGGCATACGGGCCGGGGGCAGTGAGGCCTGGCATACGGGCCGGGGTCAGTGTGACGCGGCATACGGGCCGGGGTCAGTGTGGCGCGGCATACGGGCCGGGGTCAGTGTGGCGCGGCATACGGGCCGGGGTCAGTGTGGCGCGGCATACGGGCCGGGGTCGGTGTGGCGCGGCATACGGGCCGGGGTCGGTGTGGCGCGGCATACTGGCCGGGGTCGGTGTGGCGCGGCATACGGGCCGGGGTCAGTGTGGCGCGACATACGGGCCGGGGTCAGTGTGACGTGGCATACGATCAGGGGTCAGTGTGGCGCGGCATACGGGCCGGGGTCAGTGTGACTTGGCATACGATCAGGGGTCATTGTGGCGCGGCATACGGGCCGGGGTCAGTGTGACGCGGCATACGGGCCGGAGTCAGTGTGGCGTGGCATACGGGCCGGGGTCAGTGTGGCGTGGCATACGGGTTGGGGTCAGTGTGGCGTGGCATACGGGCCGGGGGCAGTGTGGCGTGGCATACGGGCCGGGGGCAGTGTGGCGCGGCATACGGGCCGGGGTCAATGTGGCGTGGCATACGGGTTGGGGTCAGTGTGGCGTGGCATACGGGCCGGAGTCAGTGTGGCGTGGCATACGGGTTGGGGTCAGTGTGGCGTGGCATACGGACCGGGGTCAGTGAGGCGTGGCATACGGGCCGGGGTCAGTGTGGCGTGGCATACGGGCCGGAGGCAGTGTGGCGTGGCATATGGGCTGGAGGCAGTGTGGCGTGGCATACGGGCCTGGGTCAGTGTGGCGTGGCATACGGGCTGGGGTCAGTGTGGCGTGGCATACGGACCGGGGTCAGTGAGGCGTGGCATACGGGCCGGGGTCAGTGTGGCGTGGCATACGGGCCGTGGTCAGTGTGATGTGGCATACGGGCCGGGGGCAGTGAGGCGTGGCATACGGGCAGGAGGCAGTGAGGCGTGGCATACGCGCCGGGGGGCAGTGTGGCGTGGCATACCGGCCAGAGTCAGTGTGACGTGGCATACGGGCAGGAGGCAGTGAGGCGTGGCATACGGACTGGGGTCAGTGAGGCGTGGCATACGGGCCGGGGTCAGTGTGGCGTGGCATACGGGCCGGGGGCAGTGAGGCGTGGCATACGGGCCGGAGGCAGTGTGGCCTGGCATACGGGCCGGGGTCAGTGTGACGCGGCATACGGGCCGGGGTCAGTGTGACGCGGCATACTGGCCGGGGTCAGTGTGGCGCGGCATACTGGCCGGGGTCAGTGTGGCGCGGCATACGGGCCGGGGTCAGTGTGGCGCGGCATACGGGCCGGGGTCAGTGTGGCGCGGCATACGGGCCGGGGTCAGTGTGGCGCGGCATACTGGCCGGGGTCAGTGTGGCGCGGCATACTGGCCGGGGTCAGTGTGGCGTGGCATACGGGCCGGGGTCAGTGTGGCGTGGCATACTGGCCGGGGTCAGTGTGGCTGGGCATACGGGCCGGGGTCAGTGTGGCGCGGCATACTGGCCGGGGTCAGTGTGGCGCGGCATACGGGCCGGGGTCAGTGTGGCGCGGCATACGGGCCGGGGTCAGTGTGGCACGGCATACGGGCCGGGGTCAGTGTGGCGCGGCATACGGGCCGGGGTCAGTGTGACGTGGCATACGATCAGGGGTCATTGTGGCGCGGCATACGGGCCGGGGTCAGTGTGACGCGGCATACGGGCCGGAGTCAGTGTGGCGTGGCATACGGGCCGGGGGCAGTGTGGCGCGGCATACGGGCCGGGGTCAGTGTGGCGCGGCATACGGGCCGGGGTCAGTGTGGCGTGGCATACGGGCCGGAGTCAGTGTGGCGCGGCATACGGGCCGGGGGCAGTGTGGCGCGGCATACGGGCCGGGGTCAGTGTGGCGTGGCATACGGGTTGGGGTCAGTGTGGCGTGGCATACGGGCCGGAGTCAGTGTGGCGTGGCATACGGGCCAGGGTCAGCGTGGCGTGGCATACGGGCCGGGGTCAATGTGGCGTGGCATACGGGCTGGAGTCAGTTCTGCTCTCCAGTGTTCGCTCAGCAGAAGACAAGATGTATTGTGTTCAAATGCAGACTGCTGCAACATTCATGGACACAGGGACTTGGACTATTTTTTTGTGTGACTGTGTTTTACTCCTGTCTTATGTGTGATATGTGTGCCTTGTGCTGTATATGACTGTCGGCACTGTGTTTAACAGCTTGGCCCTGATATAACATTGTTTTGTTTGGCTGAATTCATGGATATTCATGTATGCATGAATTACAATTAAACTTGAACTTGAACTCCACTTTTCTTATACAGGGAATTCTGGTTAAGTGAGACAAAAATCAGGACCAGTGTATTTTGGCCCAGTTAAGCAGCCAAAGTTTTATGTAAGTAGTTAAAAATGCAAAAATAGACAAGACAAGCTAATGTTTAACTGAGTGACAAATGATGTATTTAGATGAAATACAGAACAAATTATAATACTATCAGTACTGCTCCAGAACTACAGATAAAATGTGTATTTGTTCTTAATAATTATTGAGGGAGGAATTCATATTGTGTCTGCTGCCACGTTCTTTTGATTGACTGTAAATGAACAAAATTAACACGGACACCTAGTGCAGATAATGGACTGACTGATTGCATCCTCCATATCTTCACTTTCATGGTAACAGTTAAGATGATAGACTGTTCAAATTCTTCATAGATCCTAACTTGTTGAAGTAGTAAAATCGTTTCATTTTCATTCCTGGCCATTTCTGGCATCTCCATGCCTGAATGCTTGAATCCACAGTGAGCAAAACATTTCTGAATTGTCTACAATTTATTTCTTGCAAACTATCAGTGACAAAAATCATTGCTTTTTAAACGTAAGTGCACACAGGTGATGCTATTTAAAAACTGTTTGCTCTAAACGCGGTGTAGTATTTAACAGCCACACATTTGCATTTTTGCCCATGGATTTGCTGCTCACTGGATGCTTTTTTAAAAATTTTCACACCGTTCTCTGTAATAAACTCCAGAGACTTGACTGTGAAAATTCCAGGAGATCAGCAGTTTTTGAGATAATCAATCCACCATGTCTGGCACCAACAATCATTCCCCAATTGAAGTTACTTAGATCACATTTCTTCACCATCCTGGTGTTTGGTCTGAACAACAATTGAACCACTTGACCATGTCTGCATGCTTTTATGCGTTGAGCTGCTGCCACATGATTGGCTGATAATTGCATTAACAGCAGGTGTGCCCAATAAAGTTGTCACCTAGTGTATTTTTGGAAGATTGAAGAATTGAGAGCTATGCGAGCTGTCAGAGAAGTTAAGGCCAGTGTAAATTTGCCATGATCACATTGAATGCTAGGCCAGGCTTGAGGAGTAGGTAGCTTATTCCTACTCTTAATGTCTTGTGTTCTCTAAGTCAATAAATAATGGGCAAAAAATTCCAGTACAGGCAAATATCCAGGTACTGAAATAGAATTTAAAATATTATTGTAACCACTGCTTTGTTTCATTAAATGATTATTGATTTACAAGTGACCTGGGATTATTTTCAAAATGAAATATTCCGTGTCCTTGAAAACCATCCACCCTTCATGCTCCATCTCCTGTTTTACAGGAGCAATAAATAAAATGCATGCTTAGTAGGAGCACCCTTAAAGAAATCATTTCAGCTTTAGTATTAAAATATTTCTGATGTGATCAAGTTAGCATCTCCAGCCAGCTATTTGGCCTTTCCTCTGCTATTTTATCCACCCAAAGGATATTTGTTTCCTTGGTCTAGGACAAGGCAAATTGCCAACAGCTCTCACCTTTTAACATACTCCATTGTAGTTTCCTGCTATTTGAAATGTGTTTTCCCCAGGAAACTCTGCCTGTCTGTAAAAAACACTGGTCCTTGGAAGCCGGTGCAGCAAATTCCCATGCTTAAGTATTACAGAGTACTAACACAATGCTGAGCACCTGTGATGTAGTTCAGCAGCTGCCACAAAATGTTTTGAACAATATTTGTCCTTGATGATATCAGATTGACTCTAAGGTTCTGACCATTGCCAAATTCATCAGTAATGTGAAACAGGGGCCCTAGCATTAAGGGGAAGGTGGACAGAACCTCGTCAGTCTTGTCTTGTCCATACTGTACCAACCACCATCACCAGGCTATAAACGTGCAGGAGCAGTGTGTGGTTAAGTGCCTTGCTCAAGGACACACACGCTGTCTCAGTTGAGGCTTGAACTAACAACCTTCAGATCGCCAGCCCAAAGCCTTAACCACTTGACCACGTGCCAAGTAATGATAAGCTCTCTCTCTCTCGTTCATAAAACATTTAAAAGTTTGGCATCATGTATGTAAAGCTCTTCCCCAATATGAGCATCCAGCTTTGCTCTAAACTATAGTCTATAGTCTATAAATTTAGTTCCAAATTTATCAGCCATAAATTTGGCTGATGACAGACACCAATCAAACCAGACCTATAAAGTGAGTGGTCGGTCATTTCTTCAATGAATGGAATACAAATGATAAATGGAAATATCCTGACATTGCAATGGAATGACCAAACTGAGGAGGGCTAATGTCTCTTAAGGACTTTTAAAGACAATGGATGGAATGAGTATTTATAATGGTTGATGGGATGCCAGCCAAGTGGGTTGCTTGTTCTGGAGGGTGTCAAACTTGTTGAGGACTGCTGGAGATTACAAGACAAGAGGAGAGTAAGCTGTCACTTTTGATTTTCAGAATCAGAATTAGGTTCCATATTGCTGGTATATGTTGTGAAAGTTGTGGATGGTAGAACTGCTTTAGTGTACCAATTGGTGTGCCCACCAGTCTCTGACTCGCATTAGGTGCTATATCTGCTGAGTTTCTGGTCAAGGATGTCCCTCAGGATGCTGATGGTGGGGCCTTGGCTGTGGCATAAATTTTATTTGACATTTATTGGCCACGTCTGAATAATTGTCTAGACTTAGGTGCATGAACCACTTCATTTGCTGAGGAGTTACAAATGGAATTATATATCATTACTGAATATCCCTTGTGTTGAGTGGATACTCATTGCTGAAGCGGAGGATAATTCTTGGTCCTAGGACACTGCTGGGTCCTGTCAAAGCTGGGGATGTAGATATTATTGGAGTATCCTGCTCTTCTTTGTTGTTTAACTGTCCTCTAAAGTATGATGAGATGTGTCAATACAGTAAAGTTTTGATTTAAGCAACACACATACCTATAAAATGCTGAAGGAAGTCAGCAGGTCAGGCAGCATCTATGGAGTGAAATAAACAGCTGACGTTTTCAGCTGAGACCTAAGGGTCTTGGCTCAAAATGTCACTTATTTCCCACCATAGATGCTGCCTGACCTGCTAAGCTCCTCCAGCATTTTGTGTGTGTTGCTCAAGATTTCCAGTGTTGGCAGCATCTCTTGTGCCCCTAAAATTTTGATTTGATCTGCTGGTTGTGGGATAACTTAGCTCTGTCTGCTCCACATTGTTTTTGCTGATTTACATGCATGTTGACTTCATTCTCCAGGATGTCTGGTGCCTCTCCTTGCATGTTCATCTGAGTCCTCACTGATCTTCACTGAACTAGTCTTCATACCCTGGCTTGATGACACCTCCAGAAATCACTGTTCCCTCCCCTTTTAACATTCTTAAGGAACTATCGCTACCAAGAACTCTGGTTTGCTCTTCTGAATCCAACAACAGAAGTCTCAAAAATTACAGGGGATCTTGGTACAGTTTTGGTTACCTTGTTATAGGAATGGTGCCATTAAGTTGGAAAGGGTGCAATGAAAATTTATGAGAATGTTGCCACGACTCAGGGGCCTGAATTAGGTTATACAGGCTAAGGCTTTGTTCCTTGTAATATCAGAGACTGAGAGGTGACTTTATAGAGGTGTATAAAATCATGAGGGGCATAGACAGAGTGAATGCACAAACTCTTTCACAAGGAAAGGAAATCAAAAACTAGAGGGGAGCAATTTAAAAAGGACCTCAAGGGGGCAATTTCTTACATAGAGGGTGGTGCATATATGGAACAAGCTGCTAGAGGAAGTGGTTGAGGCAGGTATAATAAAATGTTTACAATAATTTGAACAGGCACATAGATGGCAAAGAGTTAAAGAGATATGGACTCCTCGGTTGGCATGGGTGAGTTGGGCTGTAGGGCTTGGTCCTGTGTTGTGACTCTCTCTTCTTCCTATCACATCTTTCCAAACAGCTGCAGGAAGCGGTGTGTCATAGTGGTTATGATACAGCTGAATAGCCTTACTAGGTCATTTCAGATGAACGTTCATAGTTATTAGAGTTGGATGCACGTTTCTTATCCTGAATGACATTAATGAATCAGAGGTTTTATGTCAATAATTTTATCATTACTGAGGCTGTTTTAAAAATTAATTACTGTTTTTAAAATTAATCTGTCATAATGGGATTTGAATGTACATCACCAGTTTGTTAGTTCAGGCATGTTGATTATTAACTTGGTTATGTAACCACCGCACACCAAAGCAAATAATAATATTTGCTCCATTCAAACTAGTTGGCTGGATATTTGTTGAACCCTGGGTCTATAATTGGACTTTCATCAGGCAGGTAAGTAACACCCATGACTCTAAGTCTGGGTCTGTTCATTGAGAAATGACAATGACAAAATCACTGGAGGAAGAAAAGCATTCCTCCAAGTTTGGTCACCAAAGTCCAAAGACTGAACCAGTATTAGTTCTGCTAACTTACCTTTGGCATTATAATCACCAAGAGTATTGACTACGTGGGTCCCATGATTCCTCTCTGAGCTCACAAAAGGGCCATCAATAAACAGGGGCTGAAGTTAACCCTACATGAAAATGGAGAAAGCTTGAAATTCACAGCAAGACAGGCAGCATCTGTGGAGAGAAGAAAAGTTAACGTGCCAGGTCAATGAACTTTCCTCAGAAGAGTCATCCGAAGGCAATCTTAGCATGTCATGTTCAGTGAATTGTCATTTATTTATGGAAATTACTGTGATGGTGCCTTTGAAGTATTTGTACTGATGAATTAGACATGATCTTCTTGTAAAATTAGCTCTGCAGAAAAAGATCTTGGTTCTTTGCTGCAGAAAATGTGTCGTTACCTTTCAGATATGGGGGATACATTAGGAAGTTTATAAATGGTGAAGATTATCTGAGGTGACTTTCTATCAGACATGAAATATGAAACAATGGTTCTCAATTATCTCCTTGCACTGGTCAAAGAGCTGCTCTTCAAAGAACTATTAAGTACTAAAGTTTACATATCAATTCATCTCCAGATATGCAACAACTAAACAGCAAATCAATAACATGAGTGGAGTATGGCATTCCCTTTAGTAAAACACAACACACTTGGTTAAAATCCTCTCAGGAGTCATCACTAGGAAAGCACTTTCAATAATGTAGTATTCCCACCACACAGATTTCACCTCAAACTTCTTGACCCAGTATCTACAGCACATCCCCTCAGTCCAGACTGACACCAAAAGTTAGTGTCAGCCAGGAAGATTATGCACTCAAGCCTAGATCTGAATTTCAGGTGGCTAGGTATGAGGTTTTAACAGTGAACATTCAAAGAAATTAACAATTTGAATGGAATAGAGTCATGATGCGAATTAGATGGCAACAATAAATGTACCAAGATCATTTGTCACATAGTAACATAGTTGTGTAAGCTAATATCAGTAGATGAAGTGTGATTGGTTAAAGCATATTTTTAGAAGCTACTGCTCATCACTTGTTAAATGACCCTTCATTTAAATTATTCTAGATATATAAAATTACAGCTGCTGCTAAACTTATTCCAAAGCATATAGAGCTGTGTAAAGATACCATAGGGAATAAGATACGAGTGGACTACCTGGCCTTTCAAACGCACTCTGCCATTCAATAAAATCACAGCTGATCTTCAACCTCAGTGCCATTTTCCATCCCTATCATCACATCCTTTGATTCACCGAAGATCCAAAAAACCATCATTCTGTTTCAAATTAACACAATGACTGAGCCCACAAAGCCATCTGGACAGAGAATCGCAAAGTCTCACCATTATCCAAGTGCCTTACCTCATTCACAAAAATACAAGAGAACAGGAGTAGGAGAATGGAACAGAGGGAGCTAGGAGAGCAGGTCTTGGATAGAGAGGGTGGGGAAGAAGCCATTTGGCATGCTGGCCTTCATCAGTCAGTGTACAGGGTGTAGGAGTTGTGAAGTTGTGTTGCTGTTATATAGGATGAAGGCCAGCATGCCAAATGGCTTCTTCCCCACCCTCTCTATCCAAGAGGATGTAGGTGAGACCTCACTTCATTGCGCACAGTTCGGTCACCCTTTTATAGGAAAATTGTTATTAAGCTAGAAAGAGTGCAGGAAATTTCACCAGGATGTTGCCTGATTTGCAGGAGTGTATGCATAGACTAGAACATTATTCCCTGGAATGTAGGAGATTGGAAGTGACCTGATCATGAGGGGAACAGACAGAATGAAAGCACAGTATCTTTTCCAGGGAGGCAGTGCTAAAAATGAGAGACCATAGGCTTAAGATCAGAGGAAAAGATTTAAAAGGAACATCATGGGAGCTTCTTCATGCAATAGATGATACGTATTTGAGATGAGCTGCCAGAGATAGTTGATGCAAGCATATTAGCAACATTTAAAAGCCATCCAGTTAAGTACATGGATAGTAGAGTTTTTGAGGACTATAGGCCAAACATGGGACTAGCTCACTAGATAACTGTCAGAAACGTCCTGCCCCTGAATAATGGCCAAGGACAAATTCAAGGAAACAAAGTTTATTAGAACAGGTCTGCAGAGCTGGGTGCCTTTAAAAAAAGGAACCCCGAGCCTTACACAGTTCCAATTTTTATATGTCTCTCTTAACTCCTCCCCTCCTGGCTCAGAAGAGCTAGGAGGTGCACAATCTTGAGCTTAGTACTCAGCACTTTTCCATTCCATATTTGGAGTTGTCTATCGTTACAACCTACGGTCAACCGTTACATCCTCTATTTTATTATCAGTAGCATATTTCACAATCTTCGTGATTACACCCTTGCAGCTTTAGCGACCACCCCCCCTTTAGTTATCCTTGCGTTAGCAGTTTAGCAGAAGCTTAGTATTTAACTCCTTGGAGTCACTGCACATCTTAATAAGTAATTACCTCTCACAATAACACAGTTGGCATAGGCAAGTATGGCCAAGAGGCTGGCTTCCATGCTGTAAGGCTCTATGAGTAAGCCACCTGGCCACTTAAGTCTGCTCTATCATTCAATATGGTCAAGGCTGATCTATTCCAGGCCTCAGCCCTTTCTTGTGCCAGATCACACAAACCTGAATCCTCTAATCTTTCAAAAACTGATCAGAGCCCTCTTTAAATAATTCTAATGAAATACCTTTGACAACTCTCTTTAGCACAGAATACCAGAAATGAGCACTTTACCTGCTGTTATCCTTAAGTGGCTCAATTCTTCCTAATTAGCCTACTCCTTCCCTTCCCAAAATGTACTCCCTGGTTCTACACCCCTCAGTCAATGGGAAGCATCCACCCTTCATGTTGCTAGTTGAGCCTTTTAACAATTTCGTAAGTTATGATAAAATCTCCTCTCATTCTCCTAAACCCTAGGGGACATTATCAAAGTCTATTCAATCTCTCCTAACATTCTGATGTGGCAAATGTGCCATCCTGAAATAGATACAGTGAATCTTTGCTGGAAGAACTCAACGGGTCAGCATCATCTTGGGAGGCAAAGGAATGATTGACATTTCAGGTCAAGATGCAGCATCGGATCTGTTCTGCTCCTCCTCTGTGGCCAGTACTCCCTTACATAAGTGCAGAAACAAAAATGTACACAACGCCCTCTTTCAGGAAGGCCCTTTACAATACATTGGCTCCTTATCTCTATAATCAGACCCTCTCATTATAATGGATAATATGTCATTTGAACCAGAATCCAGTTTATTATCACTGACATAAGTTGTGAAATTTGTTGTTTTGCAGCAGCAGTACATGAAAATTACAAAAATAACTAACGGTGTAAAAGACAATTAATGACATAATGTTCATGGGTTCATGGTCCATTCACAAACCTGATTGTAGAGGAGGGAAAGAAGCTGTCCTTGAAACGTTGAATGTGGCTCTTCAGGCTCCTGAACCTCTTCCCCCATGGTAGTAATATGAAGAGGGCTTGTCCCGGAAGGCGAATGTCCTTATTGATAGATTCCACTTTCTTGAGACAGGGCTCCTTGAAGACGGGAACGGTTGTGCTGGAGACGGAGCTAGCTGAGCTACAGCTTACCGCAGTTCCTTGTCATCCTGTGCATTAGAGGCTCCATCCCAGGCTGTGATGCAACCAGTCAAAATGCTCTCCACGGTACATTTGTAGAAATTTGTACAAGTCTTTGGTGACATACCTGATCTCTTCAACACGCTAATAAAATAGAGCCACTGGTATGCCTTCTTTGTGATTGTATCATTGACATGGGCCCAGGATAGATCCTTGAGATGTTGACACCCAGGAATTCCAAGTTGCTTACCCTTTACACTACTGGCACCTCAATGAGAATTGGTGTGTGTTCTCCCAATTTCCCCTTCCTAATGCCCACGATCAATTTTCTTCTACTTGCTGATGTTGAGTGCAAGGTTGTGTTGCAATACCACTCACCTAAATTCTGCAAGCAACAGTGGTGTCATTAGCAAGTTATAGATGCTATGTGAGCTGTGCTTAGCTACACAGCCATGAGTGCAGAGAGAGTAGAGCAGTGGAGTAAGCACAGATTCTAAAGGTGCATCTGTATTGATTGTCAGTGAGCAGGGAGGTTATTGCTGCTCTACCTGAAGTACCTGCATGTTGGCCTTCAGAGACCTGTGTTCAAGCAATGTGGGTCCCTATAAACATCAACACTACCCAGTCTCTCACCTTTCAGCAAATACTCTGTTCTTTATGTTTTGTTCAAAGCAGTTAACCTCAACCTTCTCCCTATATCTATCTTTCTGTTGATCACGCATTTAGTTTGTCCATATTCTCAATTGAAACCTCTTAACATCCTCCTCCCTACTCACATCCTTATCTAACTTTATTAGCAAACTTTCCCCCATAACCTTTGATGCCCTTACTAATCAAGAATCTATCTCTTTACCCCAGGAATTTACATCCATGATCCTCACCAGAGTTTACATACTACCAGCCATCGACTATAATCAAATGCAGGACACACAGCATGATACCGCCTCCAAACAAGAAACAGTCCATCCTGACACATTTCAAATCATAGTCGGGGACTGCAACCAGGTGTGTTTGAAGACATCCCTGACCTATAACCATTAGCATATAACCTGTAACAGCAGAGGTCCTAACACAGTAGATGACTGTTATACTAAGATAAGGAATGCCAACTGTTCCATGCCCAGAGCACATTTCCAGAAATCTGATCACTTGGCTGTCCTTCTCCTACCTGCACAGAGGCAGAGGCTAAAGATCAAAGCTCCAGAGATGGGTACAACAGGAGGTGGCTGTGGGAGGCAGAGGAATGGCTATGGGATTGCTTGAGTCAGTGGAATGGGCCTTATTTAAGAATTCATCAGTGGATTTGAATGAATACACCATGGTTGTCACAGACTTTATAAAAGCAGTTGACACAAGTATGTCCCCACAAAATCATTCCGTTTCCTCCAGCCAAAAGCACTGGATTAACCATGAGATTTACAGTCTGCTGAGGACAGATCAGAGGCATTGAAGTCAGGTGACTAAGGAAGTTACAAGATGTCCAGTACAATTTCTGGAAAGCCATTTTCCAGGTGAAGTTGTAATTGTGGACTAAACTTGAATAAACGAAGGATGCTCAACGGTTATGGCAGGTTTTGAATGCTGACACCTCTTATACAGTAAAATCAACCAACATAGGTGACAACAGGGCTTCGCTTCCAGATGTCCTTAATGCCTTCTATGCTCGCTTTGACCGTCGAAACACGGAGAAACCATCACAAACTCCACAGCTCCCAATAATCCTGTGATTTCAGTCTCTGAGGTTAACGTGTAAGCAGCCTTCAAGAGGGTGAACCCACAAAAAGCATCTGGCCCAGACAGAGTAAATAGCCAAGTACTAAAGACCTGTGCTGATCTACTGGCTGGAGCAGGGTTTCTCAACCGGGGTTCTGTGAGAAGTTGTTAGAGGTTCCGTGAGAGGTTGTGATATATAAAAAATAAACAATTTTTTGAACTTCAGGCAATTAAGATTTTGTGCGATAAACTGAAAAAACAACAACTTCTCTATCCAGGTTGATGAGTCAACAGATTTCACCAATAAATGTCATTTTGTAGCATTTGTAAGATTTGTAAATGATGGTGAAATTCAAGAAAACTTTTTCTGTTGCAAAGAGCTGCCTGAAACAAGCAAAAGCCAAGATATATTTAATATTTTGTCTTCATATCTGGAAACAAAAGGTCTGTCTTGGAGGAACTGTGTTGGCATCTGTACTGATGGTTGCCCATTGATGGTTAGCTCCATGAGAGTTTTCATTTCTCTTGTAAAAAAAGAAAATCCTGACACTGTCACAACACACTGCTTTCTTCACAGAGCAGTGCTGACATCAAAAACTCTTGGAGATGAAATTTTTAAAAAGTTCTGGATGATGCTAAAAAAATGGTTAACTTTATAAAACAAGACAAGTTCACTTAAGAATGTTTAAAAACCTGTGTGAAAACCTAGACAAAGAGCACACCAATTTCCTGCAACATACAGAAATCTGGTGGCTTAGCAGAGGACAATTCTCAACAGTGTGTTTGAGTTGAAAGGTGAATTGCAGGAGCACTTCCAAAACAAAATTAGTGGGCCAGATTTTGCTGAGTGCTTTGAAGATGAAGAATGGCTGCAGAAGCTAGCCTACTTAGTAGAAATTGTCATCATATGAACCAATTGAACAAGTCTCTGCAAGGCCCTGGAGAAAATGTTTTGACTTCCAGTGACAACATTCTTGGATTTAAAAGGAAACTGAATCTTTGGAAATATCATGTTCCAAAAGGAAATCTTGAAATGTTTTCACTGCTGCTTGGGCTTGAGAGTGAGGAAGGTTATCAGAAAGTCTCGAATTTTCTTGAAAGCCACCTGGAAGAACTGTAGAGCAAAATTGAACAGTATTTTTCCTCCCTTTCAATACAAGTGTATGACTATGTGAGGGACCCTTTCTCTGAATCTCCTACTCAGCCTAAGAATTTGACTTTGAGAAAAGACAGACAGACATACTTTATTGATCCCGAGGGAACTTCTGAGGGAAGAGGAAGTGAGCTGCAGTCTGATAGTGCGCTTAAGATGATATTTACTGACCTGCCCTTGGACAAGTTCTGGATTTCTGTGAAAGAAGAGTATCCTGCCATTCATAGGAAAGCAATGAACATTTTGCTGCAGTTTTCAACTTCTTACATGTGTGAGCAAGCTTTGAGGATAGAAATCATCTCGTTTCAGTTGAAAGTGAAATCCATGTGTCCTTATCTCAAGTTCGACCCAGAATTGAATATTTGTGCAGCAAAAATAAACACAAGCACAGGTTTCACATGCTAGGCCTGTATTTAAGCCTGATCATGTCATGTAGTAAGAAAATGTTTTTAAAAAGTCTTGTATAAAATTGTCTTAGGCTATACTTTTATTCATACTGCTTTGGCTTATGGTTTTTTACTAAAACATTACTATTCAACATTGTCAATAAATATTCATGTCGTAAATAATTAAAATCAATTTACAACCTGTCTTTAAATTAAATCTACAAAGTCTACCTTTAGAAAAATTAAATCTTATTTTGGTTTAAGCCAGTTACTTACCTTATTATATTTGCCTTATGAGTTTATAAAATTTACAAAAGGAAAAGAAAGATTAAATTAAAGAAAGATAAGCTAAGCTTAACTACCTGTTCCTTTTTCAAGAAAGGTTGGTTGAAAGTTCATTCTCTACTCAAAAGAGCTTTGACAATTATTTTTGGATTATTATATCTACAACTTACTAATCACGCTACAATGTACTGTGAACTGTCAATATCATAATTTTTATACAGGGATTCCCTGAGACTTGAAAATTATTTCAAAGGTCAAAAAGGCTGAGAAAGTCTGGGCTGGAGTATTCACTGAGATCGTTAACCTCTCGCTTTGGCAGTCTGTCATACCCACTGGCTTCAAGCAGGCTTCACTTACACCGCTGCCTAAGAAGAACGTAGTAACCGGCTTCAATGACTTATTATCAGGTAGCACTTACATCCACAGTGATGAAGTGTTTTGTGAGGTTGGTCATTAAACATATCAAGTCCTGCCTGAGAAGCAACTTGGATCTGCCTAGAGGCACAACAGGTTTACAGCAGATGCCATCTCATTGGCTATTCACTCAGCCCTGGAACATCTGGACAGCAAAGATGAATACATCAGGATGCTCTATATTGACTACAGCTTGGCATTCAATACCATCATCCCTTCAAATCTAATCAATAAACTTCAAGACCTTGGTCTCAGTACCTCCTTGTACAACTGGATCCACAATTTCCTCACTTGCAGACCCCAGTCAGTTTGGATCAGCAACATCTCCTCCACAATCTCCGTCAGCAAAAGTGCATCACAAGACTGGGTGTTTAGCACCCTGCTCTACTCACTTTACTCTTATGACTGTGTGGCTAAGCACAGCTGAAATGCCATATTGGGGTTGCTAACGACACCACCGTCATAGACCGAATTGGTGATGAATCAGCATACAGGAAGGGGTACTGAAAACCTGGCTGAGTGGTGCCACAGCAACAACCCACTTACTCAAAGTCAGCAAGACCAAGGAGATTCAGGATGAGGAAACCAGAGGTACATGAGGTATTCCTCATCAGAGAATCAGAAATGGAGAGGATCAGAAACTTTAAATTCCTCTGTGTTATCATTTTAGAGGATATGTCCTGGGCCCAGCATTTAAGTGCAATTTCAAAGAAAGCATGGCAGCACCACTACATCCTTAAGAGTTTGCAAAGATTTGGCATGATATCTGAATTTTTGAGAAACTTCTATAGATGTTTAGTGGACAGTATGTTGACTGGCTGCATCACAGCCTGGTATGGAAACACCTATGCCCTTGAATGGAAAATCCTAAAAAAAAAGTAGTGGATATGGCCCAGTCCATCAGGGGTAAAGCCCTCCCCACCACTGAGCACATCACACAAAGCATTTTCACAGGAAAACAGCATCCATCATCAGGGATCCCTACCACCCTGGCCATCCTCTCTTCTCGCTCTTGCCATCAGGAGTAAGGTACAGGAGCCTCAGGACTCACACCATTAGGTTCAGGGACAGTCCTTACCCCTCAACCATCAGGCTCTTGAATCAAAGGTGATAACTTCACTCAACTTCACTTGCCCCATCATTGAAGTGTTCCCACAACCTATGGACTCACTTTCAAGGACCCTTCATCTCATGCTCTCAATATTTATAGCTTTATTATTATTATTATTATTATTATTATTTCTTTTTGCTGTTGCCCAGTTTGTTGTCTTTGGCACACTAGTTGAATGCCCAAGTTGCTGTCATCCTTCATTGATTCTATTATGGTTATTATTCTATTATGGATTTTTTCAGTATGCCTGCAAGAAAATAAATCTTATGGTTGTATATGGTGACATATATGTACAAACATTTGTACTTTGATAATAAATTTACTTTTAACTCTGATCTTCTACTTTAAATATATCCAATGACTTGGCTTCCACAGTCATCTGTGGCAATGAATTTCACAGATTCACTACTCTCTGGCAAAAGATATTCCTCCTCATCTCTGTTCTAAAGGGACGTCCTTCTATTCTGAGGCTAAGTCCTTTGGTTCACAACTCTCCCACTGATGGAAACATGCTCTCTATATCCACGCTATCAAGTCCTTTCAATATTTGATAGGTTCCAATGAGATTATCCCTCTTTCTTCTAACTTCCAGATCGTACAGGCCCAGAGCCATAAAATGCTCCTTATATATTAACCCTTTTATTCCTGGTATCATTCCTGTAAACCTCCTCTGGACCCTCTCCAATATCAGCACATCCTTACTTAGATATGGGGCTCTAAACTGTTCACAATGCTTTCACAACAGTCTGACTAATGCCTCATAAAACCTCAGCATTACATCCTTGCTTTATATTCTAGTCCTCTTGAAATGAGTGCTAACTTTGTATTTGTCTTCCTCAACCACCAATTCAACCTGCAAATTAACTTTTTGGGATTCTTGCATGAGGACTCCCAAGTCCCTTTGCACCTCAAATTTTTGAATTTTCACCCCATTTATAAAATAGTCAATGCTTTTATTGCTTCTACCAAACTGCATCATCATATACTTCCCAACACTGTATTCCATCTGCCATTTCTTTGCTCATTCTCCTAATCTGCCCAAGTCCTTCTACAGCCTCACAGCTTCCTCAACACTACCTGCTCCTCCACCTATCTTCATAGCATCTGCAAACTTGGCCACAAAGCCAGCAATTCCATCATCCAAATCATTGACATACAAAGTAATAAAAAGCAGTCCCAAACATTGACCCCTGCAGAACACCACACGTCACCGGCAGCCAATCAGAAAAGGTTCCCTTTATTCCCACTCTGCCTCCTGCCAATCAGCCAATGCTCCCATCAATGCTAGTAACTTTCCTGTAATACCATAGACTTTTATCTTATTAAGCATATCCACACTTTAATCTGTCGAATACTAAAAAAGGTTCAAGAACATCAGCAATCCAGACTTGCCATTATTGTTGCTTATCTGATTGATTCATTCGTCTATTTATAATTTCTGAAATAAAAACTTGACTGGAACTATACACCTTCCTGTAGCAGTCAGTTATATCGATTCAGTAGATGCCACTTGACTGGCCTCTCTCACACAGTGTTGTGTAGTTGCCATCAGTTCATATTTGCACGGATTTGTAGGAACGCCGGATCATTTATTATCTGCCTTACTCTGTCCGCTAACAACCCTGGCCATTTTAACTATTTGTGATATCCTGCATTGATTCCCTTGGTTCTTTAATATAAGAAAAATCTATTCTATCTTCTCTTATGTCCAGTTCAGCCCATTTAGCTTCCAGTGACTAGCAAAACATTGCCTCCATGTCTGCAGGTTTTGTTTTGCTGAGTGTCCCTTTAAAGTGTGCCTACCAAAAGTTCCTATTTCCTGTCGTCAGGCCACCGGATACACAATTTGAACTACGTTTATCAGATTTCCCCTTGGAGCTGGGGCGTGCTTCAGTTAGATCTGCGACCAGCGGGAAGTCCGCATCAAGTGTAGTCAAAGCTAGCTTTCTTTTTACTTTGGATTTGAGAAAGTTGTGCGAAAGCAAACAGTTTCGGGGAGAGCTGACATGCTTCGTTCGTTCTTCGTTTTGCTTTGGCTCCAGAACTACTTGGAAAGGTCTGGTGTTCTCTCCCAAACACAAAAGTTTTGCAACGGTGGGACGTGTTACAGTTTGCACTGGGATGGAGGTTCCTTTGCCCGGGCAAAGGAGAGGTGTGAAGCTAACAAAGGAGTTCTTACCTCCATGGAGAGTGAGCGCGAAGCAGAGAACATTCGGCAGCTTTTAGAAAGAAATGCGAATGCCTCGCTTCAGCCCCATTACCTGTGGATTGGACTTCACCTGAAGGTCAAACAGTGTTATATCGCTGAACAGCCGCTGCGAGGATTTACATGGGTCAGTGGGAATGACAGTTCCACCTACAACCCCTGGATTGAGGAACCGCTGCAAACCTGCACTCACGACAGATGCGTGGCACTTGTGGCAAACTTCACAACACAAGTACAACTCAAGTGGAATGCTTTAGCGTGTAACGCCAAAAGTTGCGAAGGTTTCATCTGTAAGTATCAGTTGTGCGAAAGCATAAATGCAGATGTGGGAAAGGTCGCTTATAGACTTCCTTTACACACTCCCAGCCAGTTCTTTCCTCGTGTACCCAGAGATTCGGTTGCACTCATTACTTGCAGCAATGGCAAGTCAGCTGTTGTGAGATGTGGGCTACAGCGGGGGCAAATTAAATGGTTATATTCGGGAAACTTGGAATCTCTATGCAACAGCTGTGGGGAAATTACAAAAAATGACTTTTGTCAAAATAGGTGTTTTCGGACGGCCGAGGAGGACTTCTGTTTCTGTGACAAGGGTTTCTCAGCGAACCTTCATCTGTACAGATGCGTTTCCGAGGCAGACTTGGAAAACAGTTTCAACGCGTCGTACGGGACTTTCCTGAAAGTTGAGATCCCAGTTGCCAACACCATTTCCCCTGCTACCTCAGTATCAGCGCCCACTTCATCAATAACTTTGCCCGGCCATGCTGACAATTCTACGACCACCTTTCGTTCAGGTGTCAGAGGCTTAGAGAGCGACGCCCGCTCAAACGCGCCCTTCCTGCTCTACCAGGTTATTATTGGGGTCCTAGCTCTGATGCTGCTGGTTGCAGTTACGGTTATAATTATCATGAAGCGGGAGAACAAGGGTGCTCAGAAAAAGCAACTTCAGGCATTTCGAATGGAAATCAAAAATGCGGATTCTGCGCTCCGAGAAGACGAAAACGCCCCAGAGAATACCACCATAAATGTTACAAATGAAAACCATTACATGGAAACACCTCCAGCGAGTGAAAAAGAATTTAACTTGCCCAAGGAAAATGGCGAAATAAGTGTTTCGGTAGCACAGTGAGGAACCACACGGAGGTGCTCTGTCTAACGCTGTGACCCATAACTTGTCCAGTGTCCACATTCACTTATATGTGCGGTAGATCTTTCTTTAAAGTGCAATGGTCATTCAAAGTGGCCAGCACCTTTCCTGTAAAGGAAACTCAAGTAATACTAGACAGTTCTAAAAGGCTGGACGACAGAAATGGTGCCTGTGTTACTTATCCATTGTATGTTGAATCATATATATGCCTAGGTATTTCAAATGGAGATACAAGAGAGAGAGAGCAGTTGCTGGAGATCTGTAGCAACACACGCAAATCGGCGAGGAACTCCAGATCAGGCGGCACTCATAGAGAGAAACAAACAGTTGACGTCTCAGTCCAAAACGACGACTGTCCATTGCTCGAGCGGAATGGTTCGGTGCGCCAGCTGAAATTGTGTGAATTACTCTGTAATCCTCTGGCTGACTTGGATGCTTCCAGTAGATTTGTATAAACATTATAGTGACTGGGACATACAGAAAACATGGTCATTTAGTTACTAGCTGTGCAAATATGCCAACAGGCGTGAGAAATTCAATAGGCAACACAAACCACGTAGTTCTGTTGACATTGATCTGATGAGTAAATTTCGTTTCCAGGAAACACGCGGCTGCACGGATGCTGTTAAAATACGAACACTCCACACCAGAGGAAAAGGATGCACCCCAAATTTATTGCGGGTTTATAGTAAATGGATATGTGTATTTGAATTTAAATGTTAAAGAAGTTAACGACGATCTCCGCGGAACATAACGTACTATTTATATTAGTCAGAGAATGGATCGATCCAATCTATTGGCCAACATTCGCAGAGCACATTGTGGCAAAATAAAAACCCACACAGCATCGATTTTTAAGCGAACACATTCTTTAAACAAGATTTTCCTGCGAGGCCCTGCCAGTGACCATCAAGGAGATTGCAGCTTGGATATGAATCACTAGTGTGTTCCATGCCGAAGGATTTACTGCCTTGTTTCCTCAAGAAAATGAATGACGGATATTAACACGAGAGATTCTACAGATGCTGGTAATGCTGAGCAACACACAGGAAATACTGGGAAAACGCAGCAGGTCGGGCAGAGTCGATGGCAGGAAATAATGTTTCAGACAGACACTTTATCACGACTGGAAAACAAGAGAGCAGAAGGCAGAATAAGAAGGGGGGGGGGAAGCTAGCAGGTGATAGGTGAAGGGAGGAAAGTAAGTGGGTGGGGGAGGGGAATGAAGTAGGAAGCTGGGAGGTGATAGGTGAACGTGATAAAGGGCCGAAGAAGAGATCTAATAGACGGGGATAGTGGACCTCTGAAAAAAGGGAGAGAGGAAGGGAATCGGAAGGAGGTGATGGGCAGGTGAGGAAAAGAGTAAGAGTGAGAGGGTAACCCGAATGGGAAATTGAAAAAAGGGCGGGGAGAAATCGATGTTCATGACGCGAGGTTGCAAGCTACCAAGACGGACTTTACATTAAATTGGTGTGCTCCTCCGACCTGAGTTTGGCCTCATCATGGCAGCAGAGGGAATGGGAAGTCGAAATGAGTTGGGTGGCCACTGTAAAGTCCAGTCTTTAGCGGAACAAAGGTGCTCCACAATCCGTCCCCCAGTCTGCGTCGGATCTCGCCGCTGTGGAAGAGGCCGCACCGGCAGCACCGGATACCGACAGAGGGAGGGGGTGCAGGGGCAGGTATAGCACTGGCTCCGCCTGAAAGAGAAGTGTCAGGAGAGGTATAAGTGGGGAGGGGAGAGTGGACAGGGAGTCGCATAGAGCGCGATTTCTCTGAAAAGCGCGGGGTGGGGGTGTGTGTGTGTGTGTGTGGGGGGGGGGGGGGTTGTTGTGCTTTCTGATAGCATCCGTTGCAGATCGCGGATATTACGCAGCGTGTTGTGCTGGACACAGAAGTTGGTGCGGCCGTAAGACAAGTGGAACTCCATCCCTGTTGTGACGGCGGCAGAATGGGGCGAGGGCAGATGGGCGAGAAGTGGAAAAGATGCGGGCAGTATCGAAGGTGGTGGAAAGGAAACCCCGTGTTTTTTTGGGGGAAAAAAGGACATCTCAGATGTTCTGGAATGGAAAGCGTCAGCACGAGAACAGATGTGGCGAAGACGGAGGAGCTGAGAGCAGGGAATATCAGTTTTATAAGTGGAAGGGTGGGAAGAGGTACGGTCAAGATAATTGTGAAGTTCAGAAGGTTGGTGATGACGTCCAGAGATGGGGGGGGGGGGGGAAGTGTCAGAGATGGGAAAAGAGATTACGCATTCTCTCCGGTAAATCTTAGCATGAATTTGACTGTGCCTTTTCATACTTACTAACTAGAGGAACGTTGCAAGAATTCGGCCAAAGCCCAGAGTTTCTCAGAGCTAAGTCATTCAGGGAGGATGTTTGTCAATTTATTAGTTCAGCAGTAGTCTTCCTAAACGGAATGGGGGGGTGGGGGGGGGGGGACATACGTGGCGTTTGCAGTAAGAAAGCAGCATTGGGGGGAGTTATCAATTCACAGTCAAATGATCCACAGTCCGAACCATAAATTAGTTGTCTGCTGACTTTTTGAGGCTTCAGTGTAGTGAGAATTATGTAGTTAGGAATGTATATCCTTCTGTTTGTTCACTCGGTCAAAGATGAATCATCAGGTATTGATGGAAAAGCACGGACGTTTTAGATCTTATTATTGTAAATGTGAAGGAAAATTGTGTGAGTTAAAGATTTTGATAGACAAAGGGTTAATATTAGTTTTCGAATTAGGAAACCAGTTTGCGGCTTAGTTTGTGGGAGATATGGCTTTATGTTTTAGCAAAACCAGTCTTAGAATAAATGCTTGCAGATACTTACCTTGTAAGGAAACGAGACAAACTGTTAATACAAAGTTGCACACAGGACTGATTTTTTTAAAAATGGGCTGTTGCTATGGGTATCGCTTATCACAAGAGAACTGCGTGTGAACCTAGCTTATATTTTGTAATTCACAGGGTTAATCGAACAACCTTTGCTTTTGCAATCGATTTGTACAGCTATGAAAGGAGCAGTGCTCTCTGTATTATTTGGAGTTCCAGTCCCTACGATATCGTGAATAAAGCTCTCTTTACTTCGGAGTCCGTGTCTAATTTACTTGCAATCAACTTTAATTGAATTTCCTTAGCAAATTAATTTCCCTAACTAAATTTTTAAAAACCCCTGTATTTAATGCCACACACACAAAATGCTGGTGGAACGCAGCAGGCCAGGCAGCATCTACAGGAAGAAGCACAGTCGACTGTACTTCTTGTACATTTCCTGTACATTTTGCGTGTGTTGCTTGGATTTCCAGCATCTGCAGATTTCCTCGTGTTTGCGTATTTAACGCTGCCGCAACCTGATGGGGGTGGGGCGGGTATTAAAGGGCGACCCAAAGCGAAACTGCTCACAATCTGGATGGGCCAAAGTTATGCTCCCAGAATGGCTTCCCACTTGAATAAAGTGCAGAACAGTAATAAAATCGTATTATTTGGCTTTAAGGTTCAAGTGAGTTCTTACGCACCAAACGTCATTTTGCCAATTAGTTTTTTTTATGGAGAGCGCCATTAAAGAAAGACAGTTAATTGCCTAAAGAGCGTAATTTTATGGGCGATGAAATGTAAGAGTCCTTTGATGAAACAAGGCAGAAATCCTGTAGCATCAGTCGAACAAATATTACAAACTACCTCTCACTGTCTAGTTTTAAGGAGTCATTGGCCATCGTGTAGCAAGTGGTGAGAAATTAATGGGGCAGAACTTTAATTTAATCAGTTTTGAAATATTACATCATTGACACACTCTGAAGAAGTCCGCACATAGCAACATGTTTAAACGAATCTTGCCAACATCAACACAAATTTTCCAGCATAGTTTAAACGCGACAATTCTTATCTGAATTAAGCTTAAGATGAATTAGAGAGAAATTTTATATTATGTATTGCATATAAAAGCGACTGAACAGTTCAAACAGGCGAGAGATCGCGGCCTTATTAAACCTGTTATATTTCTTCACAACCTAAAGCATTACAGCAGGGGACGCGACAAGAAAACAGAACAGAGAGGCAGAAATCTGTCCCACTAATCGAGTTATCGAGCCAAAGGACAGCACCTTTGTTGGGTTCTCCTCGCTGTCCGGCGATTCCTTAGAGGGTGGTTGTCCTTGAGGTACACGTGCCATTGCGATAGACGCTCTCCGATTCCAGTTGATCTTGCTGGAACTCCTCCACGCTGTACGCCCTGCTTTTGAGGGCCGTGGCATAGTAATCTATGGGCTCCTCCACCACATTGTCCAACCACCGGAGACACAAGATTCTCTGGAACGACCGCTTGAAGTTGTCCGAGAGAAAGCCGTAAAGAATGGGGTTGGCGCAGCTGTTGGCGTAACCCAAGACGACCACGAGCTGGCTGACGGTCAGATTCTGTCGCCCCAGAAATATCTTCACTAACTGAACTATGTAAAATGGCATCCAGCACATCACAAACACAGTCACCACCATCATCACCATCAAGGTGATCTTCCTCTCCGACTTCTTGCGCTGTTGCCACCCGGCTTTAAGGGCAACCACTCTCATTTTGACAATGATGAGAATATAGCATAGGCAGATGGCAACAACGGGGATGAGAAACCCCATTAGAAATGTGTAGACCACGAATACCTCAAGCCACTGCCTGTCAGGCTTTGGCATCTGCATATTGCAGATGATCGAGCCGTCAGAGCTGGGGGCCGTGTCTGCAAAGATAACGATGGGCAGGATCACCAGTATGGACAGGAGCCACACGGCCAGGTTGACTATTTTAGCTATGGTGGGTCTTCTGTAACTGGCAGCTTTAATGGGGTGCACCACCGCGATGTACCTGTCCACACTGAGAACAGTGAGGCAGTAGATGCTGGTGAACATGTTGACCGCATCCACGCTGAGGACCAGGCGGCAGAGCAACGAGCCGAAGGGCCAGTGGTTCAGCAAGGTGGATGTTACCAGGAATGGCACGCTTAACATGAGCAGCTCGTCGGCGATGGCCAGGTTCAAGATGTAGATGTTAGTTGCCGTCTTCATTTTGGCATACTTTAGGATCACGTATATGACCAAGGAATTCCCACACAATCCAACAAAGCAGACGACGGAGTAGATGAATGAGATGAAGATAGCGCGACTAGACGCGCCGCTTGTAGTCCCATTGTGCGTAAAATTGGCACCGTTCATGACATCGTCTGGGTTGGCAGAGACATTGGACAACATACTGTATCCTCAGAAACTATCGTAAAGGCTTTCCTTCTCAAATCCTCGCTTGCTCGTTTCTCGCCTGCAATGCGTACGACATCTCCTCGAACTCCTTGCTTTTATTCGTTCCGACCATTCCGACTTGTCAGGTGTCGGACGCTCCAGCAAAAGTCTGGAGACGATGCCCGATCCTCTCTGGCAGACAAGCTGCTGTATATTTAACAGGTCAATGATTAACAGGCAAACATCAGCGATGGCAGCCTGGCAACTCTCACTATTGTACTGCGGCTAGAGGTGGCGTGGTTGTCCGCCGCTTTCGGAGACCTGAGACCGTGCGGTGGATCCAATGCCCGTAAGGTGGGTGCGCGGCTGACTTTGTATGAGCTACGCGGATCGCAGCTTTATGCAAACAATCAATCACGAAAGCCAACTCTCCGATTTCTTCAGGTATTGGTGCAAATTACGAGTCACGTGTCCAGCTTGTCACACAATGCGCGATAACTGGGCATTGCACATAGACCGGCGTTCGGCTGTGCACTGTAAAAGTTAGATGCGAGAAAGACAGTGCTGTGGGAAATCTACGGGCTCACAATTAAACAAGATGAACTGTACAATCAGAATAACTTATTGCATGGCAGCCTATTTCAGACCAACTGTGTAAATTGAGGCTGTCACCTGAACCAAAGCCGGTCATTAATATATCTGATTATTTTTCTCTGGATTCCATATTTAGCAGGATACGAGGTGCTTCGATCCGTTCGCAATGATTTTATTTTAGCCCCATCATTTCTGCGCTTTGCAAGCCTTGTCTGAACAAGTGAGCGATGAAATTCGCAATGCTTTAATAGCCCTGGGAAAGTGAAACCAGAAGCAACCACCTCCATAGGAGGCAATTTCTTAAAACAAATACCAGCAATCACCCATGACTACTGTTTGCAGAGCTGTATTTGTGAGTACGGTGCACAACAGTTGATAACATGACTAATTTAATTTCTGACTCAAATGTTCAAACTGTAATCGATCGCCGGGTGCGCTCTTTCCCGTTTCCGTGTCATTAATCTAGCAATGTGTTTAATTTTCATAAAAATGTTGTTACAATCACAAGACTTTGATCAGAATGGCATTTATACCTCATCTTCGCTGTTACACGGCGGGAACCGCAGACTGACTTACCCAACATGCTCTTTCACTCAGAAATATATTTATATCAACTTCACCTTTACTTGCTAAAAAAGATAACGATATTGGCCGGGGTTTGGGTATTTTGGATTCAATTAAATAAGAACAGGAAACGGAAGGATCGGGTCATTCGCTTCCTCGCGATCGTCCCAACGTACGTCTTTTACCTCACTGTCACTTTCCTGCATTAATCTCATATCATCTGATTTCCCTAAACTCTTAAAACATACTCTTGATATACTTAGCCACCACAGCCCTCCCGTTTGAGAATCCAAATGATTCGCTAGTCTGTGGATGAAGAAATCTCTTTTCATGTCAGCTATGGATGGACGATCCGTTAATGTAACACTTTAACTACAGTCAGGGGAACCACAATCCCTAGAAACTACTTTGTAAGAACTTCATATATTTAAATGTGGATAATTTTCATATTGTTTTAATAATTTAAATGATTAAACTCCAAAAATCACTGTAGTAGGAACAAATGAACACGCTGTTTATACGCATTTATTATATGCATTTTTCCCCTCGAAGTATTACTCACTTTTGAAAGTAGTAGTTCTGCTGCATCATTGGAAACTTTAAAATATCCTGTTGCTCATTGAGCGAAATGCTGTTTTACACATGTAAACAATGCCTTTAATTTACACTGCGATTGATTATAAAGAAACTGGCAAGACCTTCTTTGTTAGTTAATGCATAAGAAATATATTTTAATGATTTTGCCACATGGAACTACTGGCACTTACCTGTTTAAATAATTGCAAGTCCGGGACTTTGTGCTCACGCTATCAAACGGGAGCTCCCAGTTTTTTTCCTGCCGGCACACCCGTAATACGAAATCGGTGAGTTCGTGCTGCTCCTGTCTTCCTGTAGACCAGAACTCAACCAGGGTTCATTAACATTTAAAGTTGGCGAAGGATCCGTGAACCCCTTGAACTTAGAGGGATTGTCAAACTATGAAAAAAAGTGGGATCGGTTTTTCTTTATGTTTGTTAAACTTTCGTGTGTATTAAAGTTTTGGGGACATTCTGCAGCACTTAAAAATCTTAAAGCTTTCTCAGCCGGGGGAAGTTGCGGGCAGGGATTCGCCAGCAATCAATATTTTGAGAATGTGTAGAACCTCCTTTACTGCAGTGTTGGCCCTACTGGCGGCCAGACCAGGCCTCTCAACTCAGCCGCAAAATAGAAACTCGGCTATTTACTGTGCACGCCTCACTTTGTCTCGCAGACCAATTCGAATCCGTGTTAACAAACATATAAACAGTCACCTGAATTTAGCATTTGTTCAATCTAATTTTATTACAAATATTGATGTAAATATTAACTAATATAATAATAACAACTGCAAACTCCCATAATTACGTATTTTATAATGAACAAAGTATAAGGGAGGTAGCGTCCCGGTTAGCACAAGGCTTTACAGTACCAATGACTAGGGTTCAATTCCCGCCACTGCCTGGAAGAAGTTAGTAGGTTCTCCCCGTGACTACGTGGATTTTCTCCCACTGTCGGAAGACCTACTGGTTGGTAGGTTAATTGCTCATGTAAATTGTCCGGTGAATCAGGGGATTGCTGGGTGGTGCAGCTTGGAGGGCGGGAAGGGCCTATTTCCTGTTTTATCAGATAGACAGATAAAATAGATTAGACAGATTAGATAGATAGATATTCCAGTTACTTTATTACCAAACCTAGTTTAAAATAAAAGCATTGCCTCTGCCGTAAGGATTTGTCCAAACAAAATTACGCAGCATTTAACTCACTAAGTAATAGAAGATTTTAAAGTTTTCAATGATATGGTACCTTAACAACTTTTAAAAGTGAATAACAACATTCAAACAGTAATGGTGTTTGGCTATAGGATTCAAGATTCTTTGTTTCATTGTGTGAAGCATTGAGTAAAAGATTGGGAGTTCATGTTGCAGTTGTACAAAACATTGCCAAAACCACCACTTCGAGAATTTGTCCAATTTTGCTCACTGCACTGTGGTAGTGATAGAATGCAGAAGTGATTCGCCAGCATTGTTGTCTGGGATGCTGGGTTGTATTTGTAAGGAGAGACTGGGCAGGCTGCACTTACCTTCACTTGAATGTATGCAGCTGAGGAATGATCTTATCGAGGGTTAAAGAATTATGAAGGTCATCGATAGGATAGATAGAATAATTTTCACAGGAGAATCTACAACTAGAGGGCACAAGTGAGAGGGAAGAAAGTTTAAGGAGATCAGAGGGGTAGGTTTAAACACAGAGGGTGATGCAAATCTGGAGTGAACAACCAGAGGAGATAGTAGAGGCAGATGTAATTACAACCTTTAAAGGGACTTGGATAGGAAAGGCATAGGGGGATATAGGCAAATTGCAGGCAAATAGATAGATAGATAGATAGATAGATACTTTATTCATCCCCATGGGGAAATTCAACTTTTTTTTTCCAATGTCCCATACACTTGTTGTAGCAAAAACTAATTACATACAATACTTAACTCAGTAAAATATGATATGCATCTAAATCACTAACTCAAAAAGCATTAATAATAGCTTTAAAAAAAAAGTTCTTAAGTCCTGGCGGTTGAATTGTAAAGCCTAATGGCATTGGGGAGTATTGACCTCTTCATCCTGTCTGAGGAGCATTGCATCGATAGTAACCTGTCGCTGAAACTGCTTCTCTGTCTCTGGATGGTGCTATGTAGAGGATGTTCAGGGTTTTCCATAATTGACCGTAGCCTACTCAGCGCCCTTCGCTCAGCTACCGATGTTAAACTCTCCAGTACTTTGCCCATGACAGAGCCCGCCTTCCTTACCAGCTTATTAAGACGTGAGGCGTCCCTCTTCTTAATGCTTCCTCCCCAACACGCCACCACAAAGAAGAGGGCGCTCTCCACAACTGACCTATAGAACATCTTCAGCATCTCACTACAGACATTGAATGACGCCAACCTTCTAAGGAAGTACAGTCGACTCTGTGCCTTCCTGCACAAGGCATCTGTGTTGGCAGTCCAGTCTAGCTTCTCGTCTAGCAAATGAGATGAGCGTTGTTAGGTATCATGGTTGGAATGGATGAAGAAATGGAAAGGCCCAATTTCTTTGATGTTTAATTTTGGAGATTCAACAAATTGTCAAAGATTGGCACCAAATTAAATAGTACTGGATTTGAAGATTAATTATGAATGGAAGTGGTACAGTAGTACATATATAAGCAATTCTGTTTTCTCAATTATTATTGGAATGTAGTTAAATGTTTTAGTACAGTCGTGGCTAGTCAATGTTATTTAGTAAAAAAATAAAGATGACTCTTTCAGCACATTTATTAAAATGTAACCTGTATAAAGATGACTTGCTCATCAAACACGAAAACAGTAACTTCCTGTCAAAATTGCTCTGCACTCCAGAAATTCCTTCTGACAGGACACTGTGGAGATAGCTGTGAAATGCAATGCATGGGGTAGATTTCCTATTAGAAAATCATCAAGCACACCAGAAACATTAAAACCTGTCTATTTAAGTGGAACTAGTTTGAAATGCTTGTTAAATTTGTAATACTGCTAAAACATCTGAAAATTAACTTTAATTCACTTGTCAAGTGTGAAATCTCATTCCTACAGCTGTTAATTATTTGATACTCTACAAGATAATTTAAAAATTTATTGCTTTTTCTTAATCCCATTATTCTTCCACGTTATTTCAGTTTTTGAGCATTAGACATTCAAATTAACTCTCCGCATTTTGACTGCTCACCTCATGTAAGTTATCTTGATCTAATTCATTAATTGATTGCAGAACTCCCAGGGTTCTTAGAAAGGGCAGTGTACAGAATGGATTCCCAATCAGTGCAATTTACAGTGCAAAACCCCATAGAATGTGTCTGTGAGATGTCATTTGCTTCTCAGAACAATATCTGACCCATTGTTTTTAAAACTTTAATTATGTGGTTAATAAAAAGCTAATTTCAAGCATTTCTGTTCATTGGAGTTGTATTATACAGATTTTGTCTGGTGTTTGTGGCTGGTGGGGATCGGGGGCTCTAAATTACATAACTTCAAAATAGTTGTGAGGCTCATGGTATACGATGACTAGTGCCCTTTGATTACAATGCAGGCAGCACACCAGCACACTGCTCACTTCAAAGCTTCAACGTCCAGCTTGGCAGCAACCACACTGCAGTATGACTGGTGTTCCAACCTTGGGATATCGCAGTGTATGCCTCACTCCATTAAAGTCAAACCAAGATGCTTAAAGTTAGAGTGCAGTGCTAAAGGGAATATGCTTTCTCGGGGGAGGGGGTAGAGGGCACTGGAGTACCCTCCAGATCTAGGAACCTCTGAAAAATAGCATTGATGGGACAGTGGACATTGCACAAGAGGTTTTGCAAGAGAAGGTGGAAAAGAGAGATGTTCTATACTCTGGTAAGGCGGTAGTGGGGGAAGGGATGTTGGATGTCATTGTCCTTCTAGATAAATATTTGGAAGGCAGGACAATCAGAAGATACGGTAGTCAGTGCCAGGTCTGGAGTTGTGATGCAGTTACATTAGTAATCAAGCTAGGTGATGCATTTAAAAATGTCATAGGTCACTAACAAAAACAACTTCAGACTCCACTCAATTCACCACACTCACATTACTTACCTACAGATCATTGCTATCAATCACGCTCATACTCAGTTTTCATGTGTTCCAACACACCCACATCCTATGTCCTCAGGTTCCAGCTAACAGAGAAATGCTGCCAAACTATCGGGTTTATGGCTATTACCCCACATACCTACTTCCAACTTTTGCTTCTTATCAGCCCTTTATTGGTGGACACGAACTATATTCCACTTCAAGACTCCTCCCATCTGGAGCTCCGACACCAACGTAAAAGAAGTGCAGTGAGCAGCCATCCCAATGTCACAATAAGTTCGAGTGGCCATGGATGACATTGGTAACTACTTATTAATCTAGTTTTTAAAAATTTTTTGGCTTTTCATATTTTTCATTGATAGTTTTAACAAGTTAAAAATAGTTTGTGATTTCTTTTTTAAATGTTTGCAACTGTCTGAAATACTCAAGCACATTCAGCAAGTCAGACATTGCTGAGAGGCTCAGCTATAGGTGCTTACTTTCTCTGGGTGCCCCAGCCACCGACACCCCACACACGGCCCTGCGATCCTTGCCCCTTCAAGTCCCGCTCACAGCACTGGATCTCGTAAGCGGGGCTTTTGTTCGGGTGCTGGGTGGGGTGTGTGAACGGTAAGCACCCACAGACAGACCATCTCTTAACACAAATTCTGACACGGTGTGTGAGATATTAACTGACTGTGAGCGCACACCACACACAGGTTAGAGGCTGAGGCAATGGAAACAGTTTTGATTTCATAACCAAAGCAGATTCAGTATCTAGCTCCTGCGTGGTGAAGAGCACACATCATTACTGTCCACCGTTTATTTTTGGAACAGTAAGTTTTATGCCTTGCACTGTGCCATACTGCAAAACAATATATTTCATTGCATATGTCAGTTATAATAAACCTGATTCTGCATCTGCTTGCAAAAAAACAGCACGCTTAGTTGTAAAATGTCCCACAATCCGGCTGGGCCCCACAGTCTCTCCAAATTTTTAGTTTTGGCAATAGAACGTGAAATGTAGTTCGTTCTCTCCATCTCTCTCAGTGATATAGTTACAGAACAACAGAGAGCTGACCTGAATAGTTACATCTCCATGTCTCTCCAGCACACTGGAGAATGCAAGTGTGGCTGCAATAGATGGCACCTTTCACTAAAAACACCCTCCCGAAAACACAGAAATCGCACGTTCTGGTGCTTGCAAAGCATCATTTCGAAGATTTACTCTCTGAATATGAAGGTGGATGTGGTTCCTCTAATCTTCCTTTTCCAGGCAATGTTCTGCCCTCTCCTTTCCCAGTTATGCAGGAATCAAAACAAGAAATGGAAGCATCTGTAGACTCAACTGCCCTTTCTTCCTGATCCATTATCTCATTAGATCTCCTTAAATACTCAAAAATAATTTAATTGCTATCTTGGACATACCCAGCGACTAAGCCTCTACTGAAAATTAGGATAAGGAACTGCAAAAGATTAATGTCTTTGTATGAAAAAAAATTCTTACCCTTCTGAATGGGTGACTAATTTTTTTACGACTGTGAACAATTATTTTAAGCACCAAGCTGGGGGACATATCAATTCTGCAATTTAGCTGTAAAACCCTGTAAGAAGATCACATATCTCAATGAAATTACCTCGCACACTTCTAAACTCAACAGTACATAGACCCAATTTGTATGGTCTCTCTGCATATGGCAACCTGCCATCCTAGGAATTGATTTGGCAAACCTTTGATTCCCTCTGCTACAAGCGGATAAAACTTTTGTAAGTGAAAAGGCACCTTAGCATTATATCCCATATGTAGTCACTACAGGACGCTATGTAATTGGAGTAAGTCTTCTTTACTCTTTCCCCCAGATCCCCTTTCTATTAGCGTACTCGTACCATTTTCCTTTCTAATTGCTAGTTAGACCTGCATGCCAACTTTCAGTGGTTGATGTACACGGATATTAACGAGCCCATATCCAAGCCTGGCCATACTTAGAGAAAAACTCACTTTTAGCCTCCTCAAAAGCTTTTCCACTACCTAAAAGAATACAAGTCAGAGTACAATATACTGTAAAACTCTCCACTTACTCTAACAACACTCAAGAAATTTCCAATATCTCTGATAACGTGAACATAGGTTAGTTTATCCCTTTTCCAATAGAAATATTACAGAAATAGGATATTAAACAAAGAGGTCAATTATACATTCCAGCAAAGACTTGTTGTTTTTCGCAATGCCAGTGATGCAGTCAAATGGTGTTCCAGATTATTCTTCCACCTTCTAGGATGGTATGGTGATAACATGACAGGGAACAAAGAAGCATTAAGGAAGAGGTATGATTCAGGAACTGTCCAGATGGAATTTCATTAGGAATGATTATTGGGTACACATATACTTTGAGCTGGAAACTCTGATTGACTCATTATTCTAGAGGAGGAAATAATGTAGCAGAGATAGATAGAACTGGTTTGCATGACTTAAGACTAAACACCCAATCCATCAACAATTTTTAATCCTCTAGGAACACAGATTTTCAAACATTGATGATCATTTGCACAGTTGAATGGATCAGAAGACCAGAGGAACAGAATTAGGCTATTCAATCCATCGAGGCTGCTCTCTGGCTTTCAATCATGACTGATTTATCTTCCCTCACAAACCCATTCTCTTGCTTTCTCTCTGTAACTTTTGATGCCCTGGCTAATCAAGAACCTATCAATATCCTCTTTAAATCTATCCAATGACTTGGCCTCTACAAGAAGTTAACATACTTACATTGTTTATTAGAATAATAAAAAGTTGATATAATTGAAAACAAATATTTATGTCTTGCAGCAATATTACACTAGAGATCTTAAATTCTAAGACTTGTTAGGATCTAAAATTTGTAAAGCTTTAAAACATTTGGATCATAATAGGTTTAGATATTTGGTGGGCCAACACTAACCCCTCACCATTTAATAGCAAGTCATACATTTATATTATTGTCTTTATGATTTCTGCCCATCCCAAATTGATTTTTTTTTAGAAAACTAGCTTTGAAGTGTCATAGGAAGAAAAGAGAGTAGTCAATTTACAATAGCAGGGTTGCATAGGTGCTGGAATCTTCTGTACTACTTGTTGAGAGGCAACCATTGGAGACGAACGAGCTTCTGCAGATGCTGAAAAGCTTCAGCAACACACACAAAATACTGGAGGAACTGAGAAGAATAGGCAGCATCTATGGAGGGAAATAAACAGTCAACTTTTTGGGCTATTACCCTTCATCGGGACAATTGAATGGTCTCAGCCCAAAATGTAAACTGTTTACTTCCTTCCATTGTTGCTGCCTGACCTGCTAAGTTCCTCCAACATGTTGTGTATTGAGAGGTAACTATTGTCTTGAACAGGGAAAAAAACGACTCCATTTTTTTCAAAACAGTATTGTCGGAATGAATCCAAATACTTAGAGCATTGACATAATGACATTTGGGAGCAGAGTTCAAATCCATTGCTTTCTACAAAAATGAAAGCATATTCCAAGTATGGAAATGATCTGACATAAAATTTCCCAGTGTTCTTTTTTTTTGTTACCAGACCATCTTAGGGTGTAGTGCTAAATGTGAGACAGGGCTGCAAAAACTGCCCTAATTTTAAATTTTAAAGGTGATCCTCATGAGTAGTTGGCAATCTGTGCAGAGCCTGCAATTCTGATCAGTGAGAATATTACATCTCAAAACATTTATTTCTGAAAGTGGCAGGGGTCCACCAAAGTGTCATAAATGTGAAATAAAAATCTACCTGATTTGTGAAGTGTTTTCAGAATTATACATTTTATTTTTTGATTTCATGCATTGCAGTTTTGTACTTTGTGACTTGTTTCTTGTTGCAAAGAAAAACATCATCTTTTAGGACTAAATAAAAACACAAAATGCTGGTAGAACTCGGCAGGCCAGACAGCATCTATGGGAGGAGTTAGTGACGATGTTTCGGGCCGAAACCCTTCATCAGGAGTGAAGTAACATGGGATGGTCGAGGGGGGGATAAGAAGTAGGGGGAAGGATAAAGTAGAGAGCTAGGAAGTGATAGGCTGGAGGGAAATGGGCTAGGGGGAAGGTGGAGAATTATGGGAAATAAAAGAGAAAGAAAGGTAGGGCTGGGGGGGAGATTATAGTGAGGGGAGAAAAAAGAGAGAGAAAGAGAACCAGACTAAAATAATAGATAGGGATGGGGGTAAGGGGGGGGTAGGGGTATCAACGGAGGTCTGTGAGTTGAATGTTCATGCCGGCAGGTAGGAGGCTACCTAGGCAGGAGATAAGGTATTGCTCCTTCAACCTGCGTGTGGCCTCATCTTGACGGTAGAGGAGGCCATGGACAGACATGTCGGAGTGGGAGTGGTCTGTGGAATTGAAGTGTGTGGCCACAGGGAGATTCCGCCACTGCTGGAGGACTGAGCGCCGGTGTTCAGCGAAACGGTCTCCCAGTCTGCGGCAGGTCTCCCCAATGTATAAATGGCCACATCGGGAGCACCGGATACAGTACAGTATACAGTTCTTCTAGGACTAATATTATTTGTTGAGTAACAGAATAGAAACACCATAAAGAACAATCATAGATTTCTAAAGCTTCAAGTACAATTCTTTTGGTATATGTAGTTTTCACTTCTTTCATTACCTTCCAGTAGAGTGCTGATGCTGTAAATAAAAAACAACACATTTCATGACAAACGTGAGTGATGATAAACTTGACTCTGATATGAGTCTCTGTTGTGGGTGAGAGTGGGAAGGGGGCAGGGAAAAGCGAATCATGGTTGGGAAAACAGGAAGGGAGAGGAGAAGGTGTGGGAAGCATTACAGAGACATACTGTAATGATCAATAAACCAACGGTTTGGAATTGAATGACCTTGCCTGGTGTCTCAGGGCCTGGTGTGTCTGCAACTATTCCACTCTCCACCATGGCTCTCCTCCTCTGCCACTTGTTCCACACCTCTCTCCTGATGCTCCACCCTTGCCATTCCCAACTTCCTTTGCTCCTGCCAGATTTACAAGCTTGCCCTCAGCTCCATGTTGTCAAATACAGTACAGTGCAAAAGTCTTAGGCAGCCTAGCTATATATATGTGCCTAAGACTTTTGCACAGTATTGTAACCTTAAAACATTTCAATCTGTGGGCATTCTTAAACAGTTTTCATATGTTTTTGGTTGTCAGAAACATTCATTGCAATGATAATATATTTCAAAAATTTGACATGCAGCTATGGCAATAGAGGATATGCCAAGGAGTAACAGCCAGAACTGTGTGTGATGGTCAAGTTGTGAACAATTAGTATTTATACTGGAACTGCATATATCTCCTTTATCTTATACACCCAGGCTAATAAATTGCTGCATCCTGAATGCCTCGTTGTCTACATCATTCATTTGTGCTGCATTTTTTTTGGATCTGTGGGCATACACTCCAGCTTTATCATCCAAATCATTCAATATCCATCTCCCATTTACTATACATCCCTTTAATTGCCACACTTCCCAAATGCTTAACCTCACACTTCTCTAGGTTATGTGCAGACTGTTATAATGCTGCTATATTTAGCCCTATATCATTAGCAGTTATTAGAAAAAGAGACCTGTGAAACTCACCACTTCTTACTATAAGAACGTCTGTCAACCTTTGCCTTTCACAAACCTGTCTTAGTTCTAATTTGTTAATCTGTTTTAGATCCCATGGTGTTTAATTTTTTTGATCAGTCCGCTTTTATGAGACCTTATTAAAAACTTTTCTAAGATCCACACAGACAATATTAAATTCACAATTGAACTCTGCCTTTTACCAACTGAAGGAATTAAATCTCGTTAATATGATCTCACTGCATCATGAATGGATAGATTTACCAGACATATTTAACAGTCAGGAGGTTGCCTACCATTGCCCATTCAGTCCTGACAGATTTCCAACTTTATTTCTTTTAAGCCAACAATGAAAATAGTTGGTGCCTTTAGCAACTTTTTTGGGATGGGCCATCAGTTAGACCATGCAGTCAAATGTACAAGATCACTTGAAAATTACCCAATTTTCTGATTGGGTTAGCATCTTCTCTTTCCTTTGAAGGTATTGCAGAGATGTAGCTTTTATCCCACCCTAAAAAACCAGGATAAGTCAAACCAGAGAGTATTATTATAAGCAGAAAAATTGATCATCTGCATCTTTCTCCAGTTTAGTACACATTCTTAAACTGGAGCAAGTAACAATAATTCTTTCATGCTTAAAATGCAGACCATCAATTCTTCACTTTTAATTTGTTCATGAAACATAGTAGCTCTCAATTAGATGGCTGAAATAGTCAACTGAAGCTAGCTTTTTTTATTTTCTGTTGCTTTTCAATGAACTAGTGCCTTGTTTAGAACAGAGGTAAGGAGGAATTTTTTAGGCAGAGAGTAGTGAATCTGTGGAATGCTCTGCCACAGGCTGTGGTGGAGGCCAAGTCTGTGGGTACGTTTAAGGTGAAAGTTGATCATTTCCTGATTGGTCAGGGCATCAAAGGATATGACAAGAAAGCAGGTGCAGGGGGTTGTGTGGGATCTGGGATCAGCTATGATGGAATGGCAGAGCAGACTCGATAGGCTGTATGGCCTAATTTTGCTCCTATGTCTTATTGTCCTATGGTCTTATGGTCCAACTGCTGGTGAGTCAGTATCCTGCCAAAAACTACACCATAAAGGCAAAAGAACACTCCTAGCAACTCCATGAAAAGGTTATTGAACAGCACAAGTCAGGAGATGGATACAAGAAAATTTCCAAATCACTGAATATTCCCTGGCGTACAGTTCAGTCAAACATTAAGAATTGGAAAGAATGCAACAGAGCAATAAATCTGCCTAGAACAGACTGTCCTCAAAGTCTGAGTGATCATGCTGGAAGGGGCTAGTGAGAGAGGCCACCTAGCAATCTATGACAATTCTGGAGGAGTTGCAAGCTTTAGTGACTGAGATGGGAGGGGCTGCCCATACAACAACTGTTGCCCAGGTGCTTCACCAGTCACAGCTTTATGGGAGAGTGGCAAAGAGAAAGCCACTGTTGAATAAAGCTTGCATGAAAGCTTAGCTAGAATTTGATAGAAGATATGTGGGAGACTCTGAAGTCAGCTGGAAAAAGGTTTTATCATTCAATGAAACCAAAATTGAGATTTTTGGCCATCAGACTAAACTCTATGTTTGGCATAAGCCAAACACCAGACATCATCAAAAAAACACTCTCCCCACCATGAAGCATGGTGGTGGCTGTATCATGCTGTGGGGATGCTTCACTGCAACAGGCCCAGGAAGGCTTGTGAAGGTAGAAGGGAAATACAGGGAGATCCTGGAGGTAAACCTGATGTGATCTTCAAGAGATCTGCTACTTGGGAGATTAGTTTTCTAACAAGTCAATGACCCCAAGCATAAAGCCAAAGCTACACAAGAATGGCTTAAAAACTACAAAGTCAATGTCCTAGAATGGCCAAGTCGGAGTCCAGACCTCAATCCAATTGAGAATTTGTGGTTGGACTTGAAAAAGGCTGTTCACTCACGATCCCCCTGCAATCTGACAGAGCTTGAGCAGTTTTGTAAAGAAGAATGGGGAAAAATGGCAGTGTCCAGATGTACAAAGCTGATAGAGACTTATCAACACAGACTCAAGGCTGTAATTGCTGCCAAAGGTGCATCTACTAAATACTGACTTGAAGGGTTGAATACTTATGTAATCAATTATTTTATGTTTTATATTTGTAATTAATTTAGATCACTTTGAAAATAAGAATAAGCCTTTTTAATTGAAGCTTTGCTGAATTGTGAAGTAGTGAGGGTGAATACAGAGAATATACAGAGAAAGGTTGAACAGGTTAGGTCTTTATTCTTTGGAGCATAGAAAGTTGAGGGGGGACTTGATAGAGGTATTTAAAATTATGAGGGGGATAGATAGAGTTGACGTGGATAGGTTTTTTCCATTGACAGTAGGGGAGATTCAAACAAGAGGACATGAGTTGAGAGTTAAGGGGCAAAAATTTAGGGGTAACACGAGGGGGAACTTCTTTACTCAGAGAGTGGTAGCTGTGTGGAACGAGCTTCCAGTAGAAGTGGTAGAGGCAGGTTCGATTTTGTCATTTAAAAAAAAATTGGATAGGTATATGGACAGGAAAGGAATGGAGGGTTATGGGCTGAGTGCAGGTAGGTGGGATTAGGTGAGAGTAAGTGTTTGGCACAGACTAGAAGGGCCAAGATGGCCTATTTCCATGCTGTAATTGTTATATGGTTATATAGTTATATGGAATATGGTTGCCAGGTTTGGTGTAAGGTATTACACAGCAACTGAAAGTGGGCTTTTTTCAGGTCTACATTAATCACAACAACAGAGGTGACCAGCAGTCCACTGGAATACAAAATGTGGAAGTGGATAACAGCTTCAACAGCAGTTGACTTGAGTCAGGCAGTGCCGGCAATGGTGTGGAGGGGGAAGGACCAGTTTTAGTGATAGGCCGGATTTGTGGGCCAAACCTCCGAACACCAAGATTGTGAACATCCTAGCACAAGTTCTGAAAATTATCAAATATAGGGAAGGAATCAGTGGTGAAGGTCTTAAAAGAAATTCAGTATTCTCAACTATTAGTTGAAAGATGTTTCTGCTCTTCTTGGATGTCTGGCAATCAATGAGGTGCTGTGACTGCTTGTCTAATAGCCAAGACCTCCAGAAGATGGTATAGTGCTGGATCAATTTCTGAAACTTTCTTGGGAGCTTGGCCCAAAAAGACCACACCAACCCTGAACCATTGGAGGTGCTCTCTTCAATGGATTTCTCAATGACCTATATCATTGTCCACAGCACTCAAGAGTTCTGACTAGGCAAGACAGCTTTCAATCTGCATTACTGGTTCATCCCAGGGAGACACAGGGGTCATTTGATAGATCAGTAACGTCACCAGTTCTCATCTTGATCATTAGAGATGGCCACCTTCACTCATCATTGTTACAGCAAAGGATTGTAACAATCAAACATAAAAGGATAACAGAATCATAGAGCTGTACAGCACTGAAACAGGCCATTCAGCCCCTCTGGCCTATCCTAAACTGATATTCTGCCTAAACCCATTGACCCACACCAGGACCAAAGCCCTCCATACCACTCCCATCCACATACTTGTACAAACTTCTCTTAAATGCTGCAATCGAACCTGCATACAGCACTTCCAATGGCAGCTCCTTCTACACTTGCATCACCCTCTGGATGATGTCCCCCTCAGATTCCCCTTAAATAGTTCACCTTTCACCCTTAGTCTATGACCTCACATTCTAGTCTCACCCAAAAAGCCCATTTGCATTTACCATATCTGTACTTCTAACCCTTAGCTGTAACTCAGGTTCTCAAGTGCTGGCAACATCCTTGTAAATATTCACTGTACTCTTTCAATCTCATTCATATTTTTATTGTAGGTAGGTGACCAGAATTGTGCTCAACCCTCCAAACTTGACCCCACCAATGTCTCCTACAACTTCAATGTAACATTTCAACTCCTAGACTTCACAAATCAAATTATTAAAGCCAATGTGCCAAAAGCTTGCTTTATAACCTTATCTACCTGTGATGCCACTTGCAAGAAATTATGGATCTGTATTCGCAGTTCCTTCTGTTCCATCACATTCCTCAGTGCCCTACCACTTACCATGTAAAATCTAACTTGGTTCATCCTTCCAAACTGCAACACCTCACACGTGTCTGCATTAAATTCCATCTGCCATTTTACAGCTGGCCCAGATCCCTTTGCAAGCTTTGATGATCTTCTTCGCTGTTCACTACACCCCCAATCTTGGTTTCATCCACAAATTTGCTGATCCAGTTTACCACATTAGTAAACAGATTGTTGATATACAAGTCAAACAACAATAAACCCAACACCAATACCTGTGGCACACCATAGTCACAGGCCTCCAGTCAGAGGTAACCATCTACTACCGCTCTCTGCCTTCTCTGGTAAGGCCAATGTTGAATCCAATCTACTACCTCATTCTGAATGCTAAGTGACCAAGTATTCTTGACCAAAGCTCCCATGCAACCTTATTTCTCTAAAAGATTGGTTAGATATGGCCTACTATGCACAAAGCCATGTTGACTAACCCCCAATAAGGCCCCATCTGTCCAAATACTTATATATCTGGTCCTTTAGAATATATTCCAATAATTTACCCACTACTAATGTCAGGTTCACTAGCCTATAATTTGCAGGCTTATTCTTTTTGAAAAATTTTTTGTATTCAATTTTCAAATTTAATGACATAGAATAATATCTACCCTCCCCCCTCCCCTTAACCCTTCCCTCCGTAACATACCCCTACCTAAAAAAAACAGAAAAAAAAGAAAGAAGAAAGAAAGACTGCCTGGCTATCGGAAGGTCTCCACATGCTCCATGGGATTCAAAATAAATTTAATATATGTATTTATTTCTTCCCCCAAGGGACCAACATCTTTATCATCAGAGCACCTATATATACAATCCTATCTTTTGTAAATAAGGGTGCCAAATACTCAGAAATGTATCATGTTTATCCCTTAAATTATTAAGTAATTTTTTCAAGTGGAATACAGCTAAAGATTTAATTATTCCAACGATCCATACTTAAATACGAATCCAATTTCCAAGTAACTGCAATAGCCTTTTTGGCTACTGTCAATGCAATTTTTATAAATTCTTTCTGATATTTATTCAATTTAAGTTTCGGTTTTATCCCTTCAATGTCACCTAATAAAAATAATATTGGGTTGTGTGGAAGTTGTGTTCCAATAATTTGTTCCAATAAAACTCTTAAATTTATCCAAAAAGGTTGAATTTTGAAACAAGACCAAGTAGAACGTAAGAAAGTACCAATTTCTTGATTACATCGAAAACATTGATCAGGTAAGTTCGGGTTTAATCTTTTTTTTTGCGGTGTAATATATAATTGATGTAAAGAATTATATTGTACTAATCTGAGTCGAACATTTATTGTATTTGTCATACTGTCAAGACATAGTCTTGACCAAATTGTTTAATCAATATTAATATAATATAATTAATTAATATAATTAATATAATTTTTACATCAATTATATATTACACCTCAAAAAATAAATAGATTTAACCCGAACTTACCTGATCAATGTTTTTGATGTAATCAAGAAATTGGTACTTTCTTACATTCTACTTGATCTTGTTTCAAAATTCAACCTTTTTGGATAAATTTAAGAGTTTTATTGGAACATCAAAAAGGAAAAATTAAAAAAATTACTTCTTTTATAATCTGATTCAAAAACAGACACTTAAACAAAGAATCCATAAGTCAAGACAAAAATGGGAAATGGATTTGAATATTAATATTGATCCAGGCTTATTCTTGAAGCATTTATTGAACAGCAAAGCAACATTAGCTACCTCCCAGTTCTCTGGCACTTCACCCACGGCTAAAGACTTTTTATATACCTCTGCCATGGCCCCTACAACTTCTGAACTAGTCCCCCGCAAGGTCTGAGGAGACAACCTGCCAGGCTCTGGGGAGTTATCCATCCTAATATGCCTCAAGTTGTCAAACACTTCCTCCTCTATAATCTGTATAGGGTCCATGACTACTCTGCTCTCAAGTCCTATTGGCTGTCTATCTCCCAAGTAAATACAGATGCAAAAAATTCATTTAAGATCTCTCTCATCTCTTTCAGCTCCATGCATAGATGACCCTACTGATCTTCAAGTGAATCAATTTTGTCCTTTGATATCCTTTTGTTCTTAATCCCTTGGGATTCTGCTTCACCTTGTCTGCCAGAGTAACCAAATGCCTTATTTTAGTCCTCTTGATTTCTCTCTTAAGTGTTCTCATGCATTTCTCATACTCCTCAAGCACCTCATTTGTTCCTCGGTGCCTTAACCTGCTACACATTTTTTTAACCACAGCCTTAATATTCTTCAAAAACCAAGCTGAACCTGTTTTCCTTGCCTTTTATTCTAACAGGGAACACGCAAACTCTGTACGCTCAAAATTTTATTTTTGAAGGCCTTTCACTTACCAAGCAACCCTTTGCCAGAAAACAACCTGTCCCAATCCACCCTTGCCAGATTCGTTCTGATGCCAACAAAATAGGCCTTTGTGCAATTTAGAATCTCAACCAGAGGACTAGTCCTATCCTTCTCCCTGATGATGATGACTGGTTCTTCGCTTGTGAAGATCAGGAGGGAAGAAGAGTCCGCAGGAACAACAGCATGATCGTTGGTGACCATAGAGGAGACGAGACTGTGATTTCCAGTGCCATCTAACACCTGTTGTTTTGCCTCTTCTCCATCACTGTTGGACTTTTCCCCCCACCTGAAATGCACAGGTTTATAGTGAGGATCGATGTGCATGGACCAATTCCACTCCTTAGGCCGGGGGACATTCCACAATGGCACGGAGAGCTGCGACAACTGCGGCAACCGCAAGGCTGTAGGTTGAGTATAGGAGCGTTCCTTCTCCTAGCTAGACCGCCTGGCATAAATGTTGGATGAATCCTGGGCTGGACGTCCTGCTCACTTAAGGAAGGTGAAGTGTCTTTCATATCCTCTCCTTTCCGGGTGTAGTGATTGTCGCAGGACCACTGTTTGGCTTACCATGCAGGAGGTCACTCACATGTGGCCACTCCTACACTGCTGTGCTCATAGCAACACCTTCACATGGTGTTCCTGTTCTTACTGAGTTTGCTATGTCATGGCACAACCAAATGCCTAGTGGTATACCTGGGTGGGCGGGCAAGGGTCATCAGCCTTGGCTGGCAACCAGCCTAGGAGAAGGAAAACTGATTCCAAACCTGGGCAGATAAGACTCATTAGCCTTCTCCATAATTATCTCGAAACTCATAGAACTATGATCACTAGGTCAAAAGTGTTTCCCTAAACGCAGTTACCCTGTCTTATTCCCTAATAGGAGATCCTGTATGGCACTCTCTCTAGCTGGGACCTCTGTATATTGATTTAGGAAACATTCCTGAGCATGTATAACAAACTCTATCCCGTCTCATTTTATAATATGAGAGTCCCAGTCAATATGTGGAAATATATGTAGGACATATCACAGAGGTTTTGAATATCAAATCATTCAATTTTTGTGCAATTGTGCTACAGGAAGCTCTTATACTTAGATCCATTAGCTTCCTGTAACCCACTTGTAAATGGATCTATACTCAATCCGAATCAGAAGTCAGGTTGTAACATGTTCATAAAGTTAATGCAATTTTGCCACAGGAGTACAGAAGTGGCAGGAAAAATGCCATCATTTAAACATCTGTGAAATATTTGTAACGCAGGATAAAATGAAATGCAACACCGTGACTAATAAATACAGATTAGGGTATTTGGCTCATTTTATTTTCAAAAGTTTTCATGAGTGATAGGTACTGAAGAACATTGTGCTAATTATAAGCTTCTGAACAAATAACTGCTCCCATATCTGGGTGCAGAAGGTAGTATTTTACTTGGAAGAAAAGGTATGGGAAAATAGTGTTAACACTTTCATTGACCGTAACTACTGCTGTGAGGACACTGAAGTACTGTGGATTCCTGGTAATTGGGACACATCGGGACCAGTACATTTTGGCCTAATTAAGCAGCTGACCCAATTAGCTGAAGTTTCATGGCAATAGTTAAAAAGGTATTTTTTTTAAAAAAAAGACTTTTTAACTGAGTAACAAATTATGTAGTTAAGTGAAATACAGAACGTTAGAACACTACTAATACCACTATAGTACTATAAAACTGTATTAGTTCCTAATAGTTATAGACAGAGGAATACAGCTAGCGTACACTGCCATGTTCTTTTGACTGACTATAAGTGAACAAGATCAGTGCAAACAGCTAGTGCAGATAATTGACTGCCTACATACAATGCTTTAGATATTTGGATCCTCCAAATTATAGTTTTCATTGTAACATTCAAATTCTCTGTAGTTCCTAACTTGTTGTATTGAAATTATTTCATTTTCACACATGGCTATTTCTGGCATCTCTAAGCCTGAATGCTCAAGACCACAGCGAGAAAAAAAAAACAGTTCTGAGTTGTCTTACTGCTTATTTCTCACCATCTATCAGTGGGAAAAAACTGCTTTTTCAACATAAAACACAAGCAGCTGGCATTATTGAAAAAGGTGTTCGCTCTGAGCACGAGGTAATGCATAATGGCCATCTGTGCACGTGACTGATGTTAGTTAGAAAATGTTCAGCAACGGTTCCCTGTCCCAATTAAATGGCATAGTGTCCCAAATAAACAAATGGAATCCTAGCTATTTTCTTGATTAGCTTTTGTTCCTGAAGAGTTGTCCCAAGTAACTAGTTGCCCTGATCAACCGATGGCCCAATTAACTGGAGTATACTGTACTTGTAAACTGTATCTCAATTGTACAAGCCTCACTCTCTACGACCATCTTCTGACCTTGTGTTTGGAGTGCCTCTTGGATTCCTGCCAATAGAGGGCAGCTTTCTCACCTTGCATCCCTTTCAATAGTACTCCTACAACATCTTCCAAAATCTTTGGCACCTGCTCCCTTCCCTCTTAAAATATTCCCAAGTCAGATTTAGTTTTCGTATGGCTCCCACACAAATAGAGCACCCCTTTAGAAATTACTAGCTGCTGCTATGCAACTAGGGAATGCAAGAGAGCAGGGGTGAGTAATTATTATTGAAAGTGAATGAATTAGATTCCCACCTGTCCACGGGAGAGGTACATGTTGGGGAGTGAGACGCATTGTTATTTTCCCATGAGGCATGTTTAAGCACTAATTGCCTGCTTTGGTACTAAGGAAATCTGTAGCTTTAATAAGTTATGTACATGACAATTAATTAGATTTCTTTCTAAATTGTGTAAATCATCCACATCAAACAGCACTTTAATCTTTCCTTGATATCTGAGTATTAATATCAAAAGTGTAATCAAGTAAAGACATGTATTCTATCATTTGATATTCTGATTAAAGGATTCTTAAATAAATCAGACTCCTTTTGCAGTCAGGCTTAGAATTTAAGAATGTTTATGTTAGCTTTTTGATCAGGGTGACAGCAGAGTGAATGGAACACTTTCTCATTATATTTAGAGAAAATTATATAGTTCTTACTCAGAAGCAGTTTTTACTGCATAATTGCTTGTAACGTGATGTAATTCAGCCCTCCTCCTGCCACTTTCACTGCTATTGCCCCGTTATATCTAAATAACTGTTTGGAGATATGCCCAAATGAAGCTAACATGAAACAATTCCAAACCTTTTAATTGTATCCTTTAAATTAGACCTTTTCACCTTGTCTAGAAAAATCCAAATTGCAAGCATTTAAGTGTTCTTAACTGCTGGGGGAATGCACATCTATAGTTTCAATTTAGCTACCTGCTTTTCAGTCTCCTGGCCAAAAGACAGTATGTTTCATGCTAGATTTTTTGATGTCTTGATACAAATCGGAATTAGAGAATTGAAGTAATGCTAATCAGAGCCAGGCAGTTCCCAGTTAGTGATAATGCTGTTGTTGGGCCTGCTGTTTGTGAATACAATGGCACCAAATTTCCAAATACTACAAAATAAGCATCATCACTTAAAATGTAAACTGATCGATCATTGTTTAAAGAGTGAGAAATCAACACTGGAACAAATAAAACATTAAATTCACCAGCTGATTGCAGGAACTGATTAAGTATATACTAAGTAAAATGTCGGTGAATTACAAACTGTGCCCACAAAGCTCTCTAAGGACCAAAAAAATGGCCTAGGGTTCCTGACAAAAATACTAGATGAACACTAGTAACCACACTGCAAATATTACACCTGTCTTGGCTTGACTTGCATACTCCCACAATATATCTTACCAGTTTCTCTCAGTGACAATCCATCATTTCTGTCCCTGGCTCAGTGGTACAGTAATTAGAAATATGTTAGAGTTGTCAGGTAAGAAACCAATGAAATTGTTTCTCCACAATAGAAAATTACAGGGTAGGCCGATTTTATTTTAGCTATTTAGAGATCCAGCCCAGTAACAGGCCCTTCTGACCCAATAAACCCGAGCTGCTCAATTATACTCATGTGATCAATTAACTTACAAACGTGTACATGGTAAAGTGTTGGAGACCCGGAGAGAGACAGGGCTCAGTGTGTCCGCAGCTGGTTAGTTAATTGGGATCTAGCCGGCTGAGAGACACAGGGAAGGGTGAGTTAATGTGAATCTGGAATGAGTTAGGGCACTTGTGAAACAATTGGAATGCGACAGGAAGCTGGAGCACCCTGAGGATATCCACATGATAATGGGGAGAACGTACAAACTCCTTACAAACAGCGACAGGACCGAACTCTGGTTGCTGGTGTTATAGTGTTACGTTAACCTCCACGTTACTGTGCCACCCCTTAAGGTTGATGTTGTTATCACCCAAACTCCATTTATTCTTTTAATATTTAAAGTGAGAAGCATTCAAACTAGCTGAATGACAAGGGCCCAATGTGATATTTAACAATGTACCCAACTGGTCTTTACCTCAATCTTCAAGATAGTAGTTACACGATGATACATAAAAATTCAACTGCACTGAGCAAGATTACGTACTGCCATTGGATGTATCAAATCCATTCTATATTTACAATCCCAATACCACAATAAAGAAAGACCCAGCAACAGAGGCACACAAGTATCACATATGCTCAAAACAAACATGATGGCAAAGTCTTTCTTTGCCACTTGAGTATCACATATGGTGTGAACAGAACATGATGGCAAATTAATGACTTGATTGATTGAACAATTAAAATTAAAGTGAATGATTCTACTGGCTTCACTGTACCTTGCACAAATGAAGATGACAACAACCGTTGGAGATCAATATACCTGGCCCTAGGATATCACAGCATGAATTCTCAAACAACTTTAGCTGCTGATAATACCTTTCCTTCCATCACGAGTTCTTTGAGGAGACGATTGCTGAGTTCTGCTCAATCTCTCAAATAATGCAGCAAAACTTGGACAACACTCATGCCTGGACTGAAATGAGAAGTACTAGTCATAGCAGACAGCAATGCTGAGAATTCTGAACGTTTTCTAATTTTATTTTGGAAGTCCAGCATCAGTAGTGTTTGGCTCTTTTTTTTTGCAATAAATACTGTGCTGAATATTTCTGGTAAATGTCTGCAGTGAACAGCTGATATTTACTCATGTAAACAGCAGCAAGATTGGTCCTTCGCACACAGGTTCTCAAAAATCAAAATCTCAGACTTGCTGAGAGAAGCGTGCTGGCTATTGAATCTGCTCAAGGATCTGTGAAAGGTTAAAACTGATGCACCATTTGCAAGCTCATGCACCTTGGATGGCATCAAAAATGGAAAAATAACTCAAACTTGTGCTCATTCATTGGCATGGTACGAAGTTTGTGAATATTTAAAGGAGTTTCTTGATTACCACATTTATTAAGTTACCTATAAAAATATCATGTCAATTTAAACAAAATAATTCTCAGTGTCAGTAATGCTGAGAAGGATTCCAAAAGCTCTAGCACCTTTGTGACATTGCTTTGCTATCTATGATGGGTTTGTGGGCAGATTCATGAGCTTTCATGTGGCCCGATTACAATAAAAGCTTTGCTATCCAATATCCATGGAGAATACTGGCTGGTCAAGTGCACAGGAAGTGGCAGGTGTACTCCAGGCAGCTCCACAGCATTGTGCTGATGTTGGCCCAGGTGCTCCTATAGTGCTGCCACAGTTTCAGCCCAGGTTCTCCCTCTGTGCTGTCCCCAGCATCGTCCCTGCTGTTGGCCAGGGCATTTCTTCAGTGCCCCAGTGTCAGTCTATATACTTTCTCATTCTGCCCAAAATTGACTTGGTGTTTCCCTCAGCAGTGCCTGATTTTGGGCTGAGTGCTCCCTAGGTAACCAAGGTCCAAAGCCACACCAGCCCTCACCACAGGTTTGACAGTCTGGGTTGAACACGGGTACATGTGGGTTAGCTGGCTGTCTGAGAAGTAGACAGGCAATGGACACACCCTACAAAATATGGACCATCAGCTCTACAAGAACAGGTAAGGTTCTACGTGTTCTGCAGTGAGCAACTCATCATTGGACCTCAAAAATTTATTCAGCACCTACACGACAGGTAGTAGATTAAATGAATACTGTAAGTGACCTGCAGTGTAACAGGGTGATAAGAGAATCAGGTATAGATGGACAGCTGGTATAGCCTCTTTGGGCTTAATTACCTCCTTCCTTGTAGCAAGGAAATAAAATCTGAAAGCCAAGGTAAAATCTCCTCCATCATTTTCAGCATTGGCATAAAGCAGTCAACTTGACAAACGTCCCATCAATCATCCTCTCCAACACTAGGAATACCTTGGCTATAATAGAGGGACATCCTTTAGAAAGAGAGTGGTGGATCTGTGGAATCCATTACCACGGGCGGCTGTGGAGGCCAAATCACTGGGTATATTTAAGGCAGGGATTGACTGATTCTTGATTAGTCAGGGGATGAAGAGAAATGGGGATAAGGCAGGAGTTTGGAAAAATGGATCAGCCATGATGAAATGGCGTAGCAGATTTGACGGGCCAAATGGCCTAATTCTGCTCCTATATGTTTTGGTCTCGTTGTGTTTGATCTTGTTTCAGTGCAGCAACAGACTTCTTCAACAGCAGGTAATTAACAGGTATAGGGCAACAGGAGTGTGGAAATTCCATTACCTTCAAGTTATTCCCCAACGTAAGCAACGTCTCATCATTCCACCTTATTTGTAATACATTGCTATTCCTTGAACAGTGGAAGATAACCCCAGCACTTTCTGCATAACAACTTTGTGGCGACAGCTTCAGCACTGGACCGCAGGGGATTTAAGTTGGCAGCAAGTCTCTACCCTAATGGAGACAATTTATAAATAAAAGCACAAAATGCTGGAAGCACTCAACAGGCCAGGCAGTGTGTTCGGAAAGAGAAACGGTTCATATTTTAGACCAGTTCCAATGAAGGGCCTTGTACCTAAAACACTAAATGTTTTTCCTTCCACCGATGCTACCTGACCAGAATTTTCTGCCTTTGTTTCAAATTTTCAGCTTTTGCAGTTTTGATTTTCAGAGCAAATTCAGGATGGTCATTAAATACCATGCATATGAACAGCATCCACATTTCACAAATAGATTCTGAATATGAGATATGCTGTAATAATAAACCCCTCACTGGATGGGTAACTTCAACATTTTATGCATGCCTTGAAAGGAAGAAAAACACTATCTGCTATATCTGTGCAGATCCCTGTAGTGTCTAGTGACCCTGTGATATCTGTCTCAGGTGTCCATGTCAGAATATATTTCAAGAGTGTAACCATAGCAGGGCATCAGGCTCTGATAGTGTATCTGGCACGGCACTGAAAACCTGTGCCAACTAACTCACTGGAGTGTTCAAGGACATCTTCACCCTCTCACCAGCAGTTCGAAATTCCTCCTGTTTCAAAAGGACATCAGTCATACCTCTGCCCAAGACGAGCCTGGTGAGTTGACTCAGTAACTATTAACCAGTTTCACTCTATGACAATGAAATGCTTTGAGAGGTTGGTTTTGGCTAGAATTAACTCCTGCCTGAGCGAGGACCTGGACCCACTGCAATTTGCCTACTGCCACAACAGGTCTACAGTGGATGCACCTTCACTGGTGGTCCACTCAGCCTTGGACCCCCTGGACAATAGCAATGCCTATGTCAGCCTTCTGTTTATTGATTACAACTCAGTGCTCAATGCCATCGTACACTCAGTACTAATCACCAGGCTTCAAAATCTGGGCTTCTGCAACAGTGAGGATTGAAAATAACATTTCCTCCCCGCTGACAATCAACACTGGCACACATCAAGGATGTGTGCGTAGCCCACTCTGCTTCTCTCTCTACACTCATGACTGTGTGGCCAGGTATAGCTCAAACGGCATCTATAACTTTGCTGACAATACAGGAGTGAGATAGAATGGCTGGTTGAGTGGTGTCACAACAACGACCTTGTACTCAACACCTGTAAGACCACCAAGAAATTGACTGCAGCCTTTGGGAAGGGAAATTGGGAATAGGCGCAGCAGCCAGCAGCTCTCATTGAGGGGTCCGCAGTGGAAAGGGTGAGTCGCTTCAAGTTCCTGCGTGTCAACCTCTGTGAAGACCTATCCCGGGCCCAACATGTTGATGCAATTATGAAGACATGCCAACGGCTATAATTCATTCGAACTTTGAGGAGATTTGGTATGTCACCAAAGAGTCCAGTAATTTCCACAGATGTACCGTGGAGAGGACTCTGACTCTTGGCATTGCCATCTGGTACAAAGGGACCACTGCACAGGTTCGGAAAAGGCTGCAAAAGGTAGTCACCTCCATCATGGAAAGTCCCTTACCAAAGGAATACTCACTTCTCATTACTACCACTAGGGAAGTGGTACAGGAGCCTGAAGACTCACACTCAACATTTTAGGAACAGGTTCTTCCTCTCCTCCATTAGATTTCTGAATTGTCCATGAACTCTACCTCACTATTTTGATCTCTTTTTGCACCATTTAGTTTTGAAATATTCTTATTGTAATTTATAGCAATTTTAGAGTATTGTACTGTACTACTGCTGTGAAACAAATTCCATGCAATAATAAAACTGAATCTGAATCAACTTGCCAAACTCCTCCTTAGACAAAGCTAATTGACTCTGATAGCAACATTGCTCGTTATCTAAAGCTGGGTAAAACACCTTGGATAGGTACATGGGTGGGAGGGGTATGGAGGGCTACAGTCTGGGTGCAGGGCGATGGGACTAGGCAGGTTAAATTGTTCAGCATGAACAGGATGGGCAGAAGGGTCTGTTTCTGTCCTGTAGTTTCCTATGACTCTATGACTTACTAGAAACTGCTTTAGAAATCTGTTCTCCAAATTAAACCAAGATTAAACCTAAAATATATGCTGTAAGAGGAAAGAAACAAATAATAATTTTGGTCAGTAATTCATACCCATTGACAGATTAATCTTAAAGTCAAAAATGCATGGTTACATTTTCACAGCAAAAGACATTCATTGGTTAGATGCACATAATTCATATTTTCTATACATGATATTTTCATTTCAGCTAAAAGGTGACTTTGAATTACAGCATACTCTCAAGTAGCTTTTCATTATTGTGTTGGAGAAGACTTTATCTTTTGCATAGTTCTATGTTAACACCTAAATCAATCATAAAATGATTGAAAAAGGACACGCTTTTATAGTAAATTTTGTTATCCAGTTACACCCAGGCTGTAAAGATGAATACTGTTCAGTGAATAATCACACTGCACCTGGCACTATTTGTATGCTGGCGCTGTTACTACTCCAGATGCCCATACATTTTTTAAGAAACCGAGAATAGATTTTCATCAAATTTAGCTTGGCAGGCTAAAAAGTGAGGCAGTATTTCAGAAAATTTCATGATAAGCTGAAAATTGGAAAATGAGTATCACTTGTTAATACAATTTTGTGAATCTTCGCATTGTTCTTCTTGAGTCCAGATAAACCCACAATTAAAATTCCCTAATAAAATTGAAAATATATCCAAAAATTCAAGGTCATGCAAATATAGCTTTGTTTACTTTTAACTTGGTTTCACTTGGTATGCCTATGGAGACCAAAATTGTAATCTTTGGTATTAATATCAGGTCACATTTTCAGGACTTAATTTCCCACAGGAGGGGCAGCAGGTCTTGCAGACTATCCTACAAGCTCAGCAGGATGAATTAGAAGCACTGCAAGCACTTAATGTCTGCCATGCACATTAATATCCTAGAGACAATACCAGTGAAGAGATGGCCATTATTAAATGAAGGAAGGATGTTGAACAGCACTCCAGTCCAATACCTACATAAACTAGGCTTTAAAGATATTTGTAAGTCACAACCTTCCCACTAAATTTATTGGATCAGGAGAGACAGATAACTGCATTGAGACTTGATTTGAGTTAGAATCAAAATAAGGAGAGTGTTGCCAGATTGGATCCCATGTGACTTCGATCTTGAGACCTGGGTACCCAGTGATGTCATGACATGAGCAGCAAACTAGTCTTGTTTTTTTTTTAACAGTTTTTGATAGGCTGCCTGAACTCTGATGAGAACATGATGTTCTCAGTTTTTACTGAATTACGATGTGAAGGAGGTAGATCTTAGAAATGAATTGAATGGCAGCTCCCTGGTTTTAAAATGCCTCTTGAAAATGGGCAGGTCATGGAGAGTGGAAATTGTACGGAAGGAATATTTTGCACCTGAACTAGGAGGGACTAATATCCCAGCAGAAAGGTTTGCTAGTGCTGCAGGGGCATGGGGGCGGTTTAAACTAGAGATGCAGGGACAGGAGCCAGTGCACTAGAACACTTAGTGGAGTGACTGTGGAGAAAGATATTGTTAAGTCTACATACAACGCCAGGAATCGAAAGATCGAGCACAGTGGGACTAATGTTCTGAGGTGTCTATATAGTTCAATGCAAGGAGCGTTGTAGGAAAGGGGGATGAGCTTAGGGCACAGATCAGCACGTGGAATTATGACATTGTAGCCAGCAGTGAGACTTGGTTGCGGAAGGGGAAGGACTGGCAGCTTAATGTTCTGGGATTCTGTTGCCTAAAACATGATAGAGCAGGAGGGATTAAAGGAAGAGGAGTGACATTACACATTATGGAAAATGTTATCAGTGCTCAGTCAGGACAGTCTGGAGAAGTTGTCTAGTGAAGCTTTATAGGTAGAACTGAGGAATAAGAAAGATATGAAAACATTATTGGAATATATTATAGACTACCCAACAGTCCATGGAATTTAGAGGAGCAATTTTGTAGAGTGGTTGTAGACAGTTGCAAGATACATAAGGTTGTAATAGACAGTGATTTTAACTTTCCACATATTGACTGGGACTGCCATACTGTAAGAGGGCTGGATGGGAAAGAGTTTGTCAAATGTGTCAGGAAAGTTTCCATGAGTACATAGAAGTCCCAACTAGAGAGAGTGTGGTACTGGATCTCCTATTAGAGAATGAGAAAGGTCAGGTGACAGAAGTTTCTGTAGGGGAACACTTTGCATCTAGTGTTCAAAACACCACTAATTTCAAGGTAGTTATGAAAAAGGGCAAGTCTGGTCCTTGGGTTGAGATTCTAAGTGGGAGAAAGGCTAATTGTGATTGTATCAGGAAGGATCTGGCAAATGTGGATTTGGACAGGTTGTTTTCTGGCAAAGGTAGGTGGGAGACCTTCAAAAGCACGGAGTTTGTATGTTCCCATCAGAATAAAAGGCAAGGACAGCAAGTTCAGGGAACTTTGGTTTTCAAGAGATATTGAGGCCCTGGTTAAGAAAAAGGAGGTTCATAACAGGTATGGGCAGGTAGGAACAAATGAGGTACTTAAGAAATGCAAGAGAATACTTAAGAAGGAAATCAGGGGGCTAAAAGACGACATGAGGTTGCTCTAGCAGACAGGGTGAAGGAGAATTTTAAGGGCTTCTACAAATATATTAAGAGCAAAAGGATAGTAAGGGACAAAATTGGTCATCTGAAAGATCAGGATAGTAATCTCTGTGTGGAGCAAAAAGAGATGGGGGAGATCTTAAATGGATTTTTGTATCTGTATTTACCCGGGTGATGGATACAGTTTCTATAGATGTGAGGCAATATGAGGTTATGGACCCTATTCAGATTACAGAGGAGGAGGTGTTTGCTGTACTGAGACATATTAATGTGGATAAATCCCCAGAGTCTGACAAGGTGGTCCCTCGGACCCCGTGGGAGGCAAGTGCAGAAATTGCAGGGGCCCTAGCAGAGGAAGATGATCTAAGCTTGCAGCAGGATCTGGACCAGCTGGTGAAATGGGCTGAGAAATGGCTGATGGAATTTAATGCAAACGAGTGTGAGGTGATGCACTTTCAGAGGACCAACCAGTGTAGGTGAGTGGAAGGGCACTAAGGACTGGGAAGCTTTTAAAGAGCAACAGAAGATAACAAAAAAGGCAATACGCCAAGAAAAAATGAGGTACGAAGGTAAACTAGCCAAGAATATAAAGGAGGATAGTAAAAGCTTCTTTAGGTATGTGAATAGCAAAAAAATAGTTAAGACCAAAATTGGGCCATTGAAGACAGAAACAGGTGAATTTATTATGGGGAACAAGGAAATGGCAGACGAATTGAACAGGTACTTTGGATCTGTCTTCACTAGGGAAGACACAAACAATCTCCCAGATGTAATAGTGGCCAAAGGAACTAGGGTAAATGATGAACTGAAGGAAATTTATATTAGGCAAGAAATGGTGTTGGATAGACTGTTGAGTCTGAAGGCTGGTAAGTCCCCAGGACCTGATGGTCTGCATCCCACGGTACTTAAAGAGGTGACTCTAGAAATCGTGGATGCATTGGTAATCATTTTCCAATGTTCTATAGATTCAGGAACAGTTCCTGCTGATTGGAGAGTGGCTAATGTTGTCCCACTTTTCAAGAAAGGAGAGAGAGAGAAAACAGGGAATTATAGCCTGACATCAGTGGTGGGAAAGATGCTGGAGTCAATTATAAAAGAGGAAATTATGACACATTTGGATGGCAGTAGAAGGATCAGTCCCAGTCAGCATGGATTTATGAAGGGAAAACCATGCTTGACTAATCTTCTGGAGTTTTTTGAGGATGTAACTATGAAAATGGACAAGGGAGAGCCAGTGGATGTAGTGTACCTGGACTTCCAGAAAGCTTTTGATAAAGTCCCACATAGGAGATTAGTGGGCAAAATTAGGGCACATGGTATTGGGGGAAGAGTACTGACACGGATTGAAAATTGGCTGGCTGACAGGAAACAAAGAGCAGTGATTAACGGGTCCCTTTCGGAATGGCAGGCTGTGACCAGTGGGGTACCGCAAGGTTCGGTGCTGTGACTGCAGCTGTTTACAATATACATTAATGATTTAGATGAAGGGATTAAAAGTAACATTAGCAAATTTGCTGATGACACAAAATTGGGTGGCATTGTGAAATGTCAGGAAGATGTTATGAGAATGCAGGGTGACTTGGACAGGTTGGGTGAGTGGGCAAATGTATGGCAGATGCAGTTTAATGTGGATAACTGTGAGGTTATCCACTTTGGTGGCAAGAACAGGAAGGCAGATTACTATCTAAATGGAGTCAAGTTAGGAAAAGAGGAAGTACAACGAGATCTAGGTGTTCTTGTACATCAGTCAATGAAAGCAAGCATGCAGGTACAGCAGGCAGTGAAGAAAGCTAATGGCATGCTGGCCTTTATAACAAGAGGAATTGAGTATAGGAGTAAAGAGGTCCTTCTGCAGCTGTACAGGGCCCTGGTGAGACCCCACCTGGAGTATTGTGTGCAGTTTTGGTCTCCAAATTTGAGGAAGGACATTCTTGCTATTGAGGGAGTGCAGCGTAGGTTCACAAGGTTAATTCCCGGAATGGCGGGACTGTCATATGTTGAAAGATTGGAGCGACTGGGCTTGTATACACTGGAATTTAGAAGGATGAGAGGGGATCTGATTGAAACATATAAGATTATTAAGGGATTGGACATGCTGGAGGCAGGAAGCATGTTCCTGCTGATGGGTGAGTCCGGAACTAGAGGCCACAGTTTAAGAATAAGGGGTAGGCCATTTAGAACAGAGATGCGGAAAAACATTTTCACCCAGAGAGTGGTGGATATGTGGAATGCTCTGCCCCAGAAGGCTGTGGAGGCCAAGTCTCTGGATGCATTCAAGAGAGAGTTAGATAGAGCTCTTATAGTTAGCGGGGTCAAGGGATATGGGGAGAGGGCAGGAATGGGGTACTGATTGTGTATGATCAGCCATGATCACAGTGAATGGTGGTGCTGGCTAGAAGGGCTGAATGGCCTACTCCTGCACCTACTGTCTATTGTGTATTGTCTATTGTCTATTGAGGAGTGAGTGCAGTAGAACAAAGGGATCTGGGAATACAAATCCGCAATTCCTGAAAGTGGCATCGCAGATAGATAGGATCATAAAAAAAGGCTTTGGCACATTGCCTTTCATAAATCAATGTGCTGAGTACCGGAGTCGGGATGTTATGTTGAAATTGTATAAGACATTGCATAGGTCCATAAGATATAGGAATAGAATTAGACCATTTAGCTGATTGAGTCTACTCCACCAGTTCATCATGACTAATTCATTTTCCCTCTCAGTCCCATATCGCTTCATGCCCTGACTAATCAAAAATTTATCAACCTATGCTTTAAATATGCATAAAGACTTGGCCACCACGGCTGCCTGTGGCAACAAATTCCAGAGATTCAGCACTCTCTGACTGAAGAAGACCCTTCTCATCTGCGTTCTAAAAGGACACCCCTTTGAGGCTGTGTCCTCTGGTCTTAGACTCCTCCTCTCTACCTCCATTCTATTGAGGTCTCTCAACATTCAATAGGTTTCCATGAGGTCACCCTTCATTCTTCTGAATTCCAGTGAGTAGAGGCCCAGAGCCATTAAACGTTCCTATGACAAGCCTTTAAAGGTCTAAGATGTGCGTGCACACATAACTCTTGCTACTAGCACACAAAGGAATTTAAACTGTGCACAAAAAGGTTGTCACGCTCTACCTCGTTGGTATGTTAGGTATATTTCACAATCGTTCACAATCACATTTCATTTTCCAGTTTCTGAAGTGGTCAGTGTTGACAACATAGAATTTGTGATGATTTGTCTGCAGATTTCAGGACTGGATTATTTATACTGTTTTCATTGAAGAAATTATTGATTCACTATGTTGAATTCCAAAGAAGCAAACGGCATGAAGTGCAAAAGAACTGCTAGTTTATTTAAAGCAGAATTGCTTAATGAAACAGTAGAAACTGCTATATTGAAAGCTCATGAGGTCAGGGAGATGCAGCTACAAGGAATAGTTATGTGCAATACAGAAATTGGAGTTACCTGCATGTATTGTTGCAATGCTAAAGTTGCTGGAGAATTTGCAAGTGGGAAGAAATGGAGTGATATTTGGAAACTTGACTTTTTAAAGCATCATTTAACAAGCAAATCACATAAGGATGGTGTGCAAAAGCACCAGGGAGAAAATTTTTCATTACCTGCTATAGGTCTGCGATGTATGTTTTGTAAAGAGTACAGATTTTGTAACTAGCTTTGTAATTTTATAAGTTTTATTTGACAATTTCAAACAACTTTAATAACATGTGAAAAGATTGATATTATTACACAGTATGTGAAATAAGACTCACTGATGTGTATTATTTTATTTCTTTTAAACAATGAACAACAACTGGACTTGGTAGTTTGTAATCCTCAGAATAGCTTCAGGTTTACTTCCATATAAAAATTCAGTGCGCACATGAAAAAAAGTTACACAGCACAAGAGTTTTGTGCACACTGGTCATTACAAATTAGAAGTAACATTTTTTCAATCCCAGAATCTTTTTCATGAGTCACCTATGAACCCTCTTCAATGTCATCATATTCTTACTTAAATAAAGAGCACAAAACTGCTCACGATACTCCAAGCAAGGCCTCACCAGTGCTTTATAAGGCCTCAACATTACATCTTTGCTTTTATATTCTAGTCCTAACATCGCATTAGCCTTCCTTATCACAGACACTGAATTCCATCTGCTACTTCTTTACCTATTCTCCTAATCTGTTTAAGTTCTTCTGTAGCCTCTCTACTTTCTCCAAGCTTCCTGCCCCTCCACCTATCTTCATATCGTCTGCAAACTTGGCCAGAAAGCCATCAATTCCATCCTCCAAATCATTGATATTAACATAAGAACATAAGAGACAGGAGCAGGAGTAGGCCAATCGGCCCCTCAAGCCTGCTCCGCCATTCAACAAGATCATGGCTGATCCAATTTTAACTCTAGTTTTCACCGAATCCCACAAGGCAACAGTGCCAACCAACAGGGCACCATGCCGCCCATTTTATTTTATTATTCATCCCGCCCAAACCCATGTGATCACCCGGGGAAAAAAAACCGAGTTGCCAATTGAGGAGAAAAAAATCTGGAAAATTCCTCTCCGACCCATCCAGGCTATCGTAAACTGGTCCAGGAGATCACATGGCTGATCTAAACCTAGCCTCATGTCCACTTACCTGCTCGCTCACCGTATCCCCTAATGCCTATCTCCTAATGAAGAAGAAGCAGTTCTAACACAGACCTTGTGGAACACCACTAATCACCAGCAGCCAACCAGAAAAGACTCAATTTATTCCCACTCTTTGCCTCCTGACAATCAGCCACTGTTTTATCATGCCAGTATCTTTCCTTTAATACTACAGACTCTTAACTTGTTTAGCAACCTCAGGTGTGGCATCTTGTCAAAGGCCTTCTGAAAATCCAAGTGCACAATATTCAGCAGTTCTCTTTTGTTTATTCTGCTTGTTATTTCTTCAAGATTTCCAACAGATTGGTCAGGCAAGTTTTTCCCTAAAGGAAACCATTCTGGCCTGTTTTATCACATGCCTCCAAATACCCCAAAAATGCATCCTTAGCAATCATCTCCAACATCTGCCCAAACACTGACTAACTGGCCTATAATTCCCTTTCTTCTGCCACTCTCCATTCTTGAAGAGTGGAGGGAGATCTGCAATTTTCCATTCCTCAGAACCTAGCCAGAATCAATTGATTCTTGAAAGATCATTACTAATGCCTCCACAATCTCTCCAGCCACCTCTTTCAGCACCCTGGGCTGTAGACCATCTGTTTCAGGTGATTTTCCTACCTTCAGATCTTTCAGTTTTCCAAGAACCTTCAACCTGGTAATGGTAACTTCACACACTTCTGCCCCCTGACAATCTCAAACTTCTGGCATACTTCTAGTGTCTACTGCTAGTGAAGATTAATGAAAAATACTTATTCCGTTTGTCCACCATTTCTTTGTCCCTTATTCAGCATAATTTTCCAACAATCCGATATCTCTTTTACACGTCACATATTTGAAGAAACTTTTGGACCTTAGTGTTCAGTTTTGGTCACCTACCTAAAGGAAAGGTGTAAATAAGATGGAAAGACTGCTGAGAATATCTATAAGGATGTTGCCAGGATTGGAGAAGCTCTGTTATAAAGAAAGATTGAATACTGCAGATTAGGGCTTTAGTCCCTAGAATGTAGAAGATTGAGGGGAGATTTGGAAAATGTACATAAAATTATGAGAAGTATAGATAGGGTAAATGCAAGCAGACTTTTTCCCCTGAGGTTGGATGAAACTACAACTAGAGATCATGAAGGGCTATGGTCCAGATGCAAGTCAATGGGACTAGGCAGATAAATGGCTTGACATGGGCTGAAGGGCCTGTTTCTGAGCAGTGGTGTTCTATGAATCTATGATAATTAACTTCTAATTTGAATTTGTTTACCATTGTCAGTCCATGAAATTGTTGAAGTAAATGCACCTTGTAGCTACTTAATGATGAAGTAGATCAAAATATCCTTGAGGGTAAATTCAGTAGCCCCTGAAAATGACAGCAATTGTAGTGGATGATTGAAAGAAAAGTAGAGAACGCTAAAACTCAATAGGCCAAGCAGCAGCTAAGTGGGGGGGGGGGGGGGTAAGCTGAGATAATCTTTTAGGTCGATGACCTTGTGTCAGAACTTGGATTAGTCAGAAATTAAATATGTTTCATGTCACAGGGAAGTGGGAGGTGAAACAAAGTTCATGAAGAGAACCAAGGGAATAATCGTGATAGATGGGGGTCAGGGGAGACCAGATAAGTAGTTATGGTGGTGGCTCAGGAAAATGATGATATATAGAGAATCTAAAAAATAAAAGTATTACTTCACATTTACAGCACCTGCAGTTTTATTGTGTTTCCTTTACATTACAGTGTAGATAGCTTTCAAACATTTTATTATTTTTTTCGATGTTATTGTTCAATATTGATGTTCCATCAACTCCAACTCTATTGAGATGAATTGACAAAGAGTCAATAGCATGGGGACCAACTCCAGTTAAAGCTAGCAGGCTCTGCTCAAAGTGAGAAAGCATCTCTTAAGAATCACCTCCTACTGCGACCATAGTAATAAAGTGAATCTGGCTCAGGAAACATTGCAGGATGTCTGACAATATTTTTGAAGCTGCATTGGAACTCTTAATGGAGAAGATACTAAGCAGGAGAAATATCCTGAGCCTATAAATGTCCGAATATCCTCTTCACTCACGCAATGAGAGTAGATAGGAAGTCGAGGAGGATCATGCCAGGAAATGGAGCTGAGAATCCTGATACAAAAGTTGTCATGTCACAGAAATGCTGGTAACTACATTCCCAAATGCCATATCCTTCCACATACACAACATGCCAGCACACTACTCAATGGATTACTGTCCTAAGACTGACCTACCAGCAGTATCTATCGCTCAGCACTGATTTTTAACATTCACTTTCTGTATTCACAGACACTGCTGCAGCCCCCACTCCAGCCTCTAGGCTCTGTCAGCTTTTCAATCTTTCCTTTCTTGCCAAACCAGGCAGTGAACAACCAGAACCATCAGGAGTTAACTAGGCGAGAACCTGCCTTAGTCACCTCAAAGGATGGTGGTGACTGTTAAGGTGAAAATCAGTACACCCTGTGGAGAAGCAGTGAATCCTTGGCTGCAACTTTTAGTTCTGCATTTAACTGTATGTACATGGATGAATGCTGGTTTTGCCTAGAACTACTGTTGATTCACAGATTGATGTGCATTAGTGATCAGTGCAAAGTGGTTTCAGGGACCAGAGTGAACTTCAGCAGATGCACCTCTAAGACCACTGGCATCTATTCTATCCAATCCTTTATTCCCAACACTGTCAGTCATGATTACCCTACAGTCCTGCATATAAAGGACATGCAACATGTTGTCATCATTACATTAAAAAAAACTCTTCAGTAATTAAGAAGTGCCCCCCACCACCAATATTGTAAAATCATAAAAAAAACAGTTGCTGTGCCTTTTTAAATCTCATTTTTTGAAAGTAACATGCTCTTTTCATTAATCTGTCAAGGGAGATTTTTTTAAACGATGGATCATTTAACCTATTTCAATACCTATTCCTGTCTAGTGAAGTGCACACATTTATTCCTAGATGAGGTTGTTTCTGTTTGCCTCAGTAATACTGTAACGTGAAAGTTGACACAGATATGAAGCTGGATTCTTTAAGGTAGGTTATTGAAATTCAGAGATGAACCAGAGTTTACAGATGATATAGCAGCTGAATCTCAACAAGAATGCATTACAGTAAATGTCAGTTTCATGACAGTCAATTTGAAATTAATACCAGGCAACACAAATTGCTTTTGAAACAGCAGAGGGTAGCTGAGTCAAAAATTCCTGCTGTGTCTCTGACATAATTTAATTTAATGCAGTAAGGACAGAGCCTTTTAAAGGGCAATTAAATATACAGTATGTTATCTGCAGATAGGCAAAGATGTCTGCTGCTACCATTGCTGTCTATTACTGCTGATAAACCTGACCATGCCAGCAATTTCAAGCTGTCCATGTGTGTTTTTGTGAATTAAACATTTATCATTACATTTCATGCAATAAAAACTTCTTGCGGAGTAAATTATGGCAAGTTATTCCTACAATCTACCTACACATCATCATAGAATTTTTACAACACGGGATGTCATTAGGCTACAGGGTCCATAGCAAGTCAACACAAGAGCAATGGAATTAGTCTCATTTGCTCCACCCTTGCACTACAACTCTTCAAATCCTTTCCATCCATATATTTATTGTGATTGAACAGTACATTGAATCTGCCACACCATCACCCTTGGCAGTACATTCCACACCCAGCCTAAAAACGTCTTATTTTCTTCTGTTCTCTTACCAATCACCTTTGTTTAAATCCTTTAGTTCTGATCCTTCCGTCAATGGGAACAATCTCTCATTTAACCTATTTCAATATGTGTGCAGAAGTATTGAGTCTATATCAGAATGGAGTGCAGTGTGAGATTGTGAGATGCCCTCTCAACCTGTTCTGTTCAAACAGAACAACCTTAACATTTCTAGTTTCTGCACATAACTGAAGTTGTGTGAATCATCTGCATCTTTTCCAAGACCTTCAGATTTTTCCTAAATTGTAGTGCCTATAATTGACTCAATTCTTCAGTAATTATGGAGGTTCATTTGACTAGCATTTCTACTCTATCTAATTTTAAAGAGTCAGGTGTCTTGTTCAAACACGAGGAAATCTGCAGATGCTGGAAATTCAAACAACAACACACACAAAATGCTGGTGGAACACAGCAGGCCAGGCAGCATCTATAAGGAGAAGCATTGTCGATGTTTCGGGCCGAGACCCTTTGTCAGGTGTCTTGTTCACTACTTTTACTAACTACCTTCTGCATAAATCATCAGATCCTTCAGTTCCTCTCCTCCTTTTAAAGGTGCGTCTGTTAGGTTATTTTGCCCTTCTTTCTATATAAATAAACCAAACACTTTGTACTTTTCCATACCAAAAGTTACCTGAAACTAACTATTCTACAGGCTTGTTAAGGTTTTCTCAAAGTTAGTTACTGCCCTCCTCACTTCTCACAGTGCCTCCCGGAGGACAACAAACCCAAGATACTGCAGATGCTGCAAATTGTGAGCAATACACACAAAATGCTGGAGGCATTCAGCAAGTTAGGTAGCACCTATATGGAGGGGAATAAACCGTCAACATTTCATGCCGAGACTCTTCATAAGCTTGGGAACAGATCCAGTTAAGAATATTCTATACCTTTGAAATTAATGTAAAACAGATAATCTACTTTATGTATTAAATATCAATTCTGTTTTAAACCGTGCATTGCTCGGTCGGCACAGCAGATCGCTTAATGTTCTGATGCAAGTAGGGTCCTGATGTTATTATGATGCACCTCCATTGCTGTGCATTTCCAGGAACTAACTTTATTTCTGGTTTTCAGTTTATTTGTGTTTAATCAGGAAATGGCCACAGAATGGAATTTTTCTTTTGGTTATAGGTTCCAAATGCATCCTAGGAAACTAATAAATAAAACAGTATGTGATAAATTTCTGCTGGCTCCTCCCCGTGAGGTGTTGATTACATATCTTAATCTGTTTAGATTTGTTCCACGTGAATGGCACAATAATCAACAAGGAATTGTGTAAATCAAAACGTGTATTGTCCATTTCAATTGATTAGCAGTATCAATGTTTATTCACAATAAAACGACACCACAGAACATGGGGACACAGATTTGAACTTTGAATAAATTATAAACAATTGGATGCAAGACCAGAACTAGCGAGTTAGTGAAGCATGGAATTGAACACATGCCGTGCAAGTCACTACTCATTAACTTAGAATAATTTTTGTAGGTAGGTCATAGTTTCAAAAACATTAAGCTGCAGCTGCAGTATTCAATTATTTTAATGAATTCAGGAAGATAATGTCTCTTCCCCACCCTGACCATCTGTCATCTGAAAAATGTGATTAAAGCTACTGATAAAATTCTGTCCCAGAAGGTTGTATGCCACGCAACTATTTCCAGCACCCTCTCCCAGTTATAGGATTCATCAATTACATGCAAATCGGTTGCTAATTACTTTCTACAGACTGTTGCTATGCTTCTAAAGAAATAAAAGCTAAACTTTGCAAAGCTATTAAAATCAAGAGGGTGCACTAGTGTAGGTGCTGAGGATATTTCAATTCCAATCAGTTACTCACACATTCCTGCTATGAACTCAACACAAGAGTAGGCCAACCAACCCTGAGCTTGCTCTACTACTTTATCAACCTCGGCCTCAACACCACTATCATCCTCATGCCCCTCAACTCCTTTGCAGTTCAAAGTCTGTTAGTCTCTGCCTCCACAGTACTCTAAGAATAGAAACTTTTAAAAGATTTTTCCATACCACAGTCTCAAGGAGACATCGGGTTGCGTAGAGGGAGAAAGAATTTATAAGAAGTGAGCAGGAGCAGTTGGAACATTTTGCATGTCATAATTCCTGAGGAGACATTGGATTGCACATAATTAGATTGCCAAGAACTGATAAACAAATTAAAAGAAGTTAGGTTGAAATGGAGCTGTCATTGTGTGAGTGGGCCAGTGTTAGAGTGGGGAGTTGAGGATTTGGCTCATTGAGGCTTTGATGAGGAGAGGCATAGGCCCTAGGTAATGTTTTTCCATTAATTATTCTTTATTTCTTTCTTATTGCACATTTAGAGCAGTGGGGATGTCTGGCAGGATAGTGGAATGCTACTCTTGCCGATTGTGGAACAGCAGGAGACCTCTAATGTCTCTGACAACTAGACGCATAAGTGCATCCTTTCTGCACCTTCCAACAGACCATGTTAAGCTGTCAAAGCTGGAACTGGATGAATTTGGAATCAGGAGGCTGAGGGGTTGATAGACAGGACATACAGGGAGCTAGTTATACCCAACTGGATGATTGTCAGGAGGGAGAAAGGGGATTAATCAGCAAGGGGCGAAAATTCCTGTGGCCATTTCCCTCAACAACAGGAATACCGTTGGGTGGGGAGGATGATCTAGCAGTGGAAAGCCACAGCAATCAGATTGCTGGCACTGTGGCTCAGAAGGGAAAGGGTAGAAGAGGCAGGCTGTAGTGATAAGGGATTCATTGGTTAGGGAAACAGAAAGAAGGCTCTGTGGACAAGAATGAGGTTCCCGGATGGTTTGTTGCCTCCCAGGTGCCAGAGTCAGGGATTACAAGTCCACAGGATTCTTAAGTGGGAGGGTGAGCAGCCTGAGGTTGTGGTCCATGTTGGTACCAATGACATGGGTAGGGAGGGTGACGAGGTCCTGCAAAATGAGTTCAGGGAGTTAGGTACTAAATTAAAGGACAGTGTTGTGATCTCAGGACTGCCACGTGCTTCTGATACCAGAAATAGAAAAACCATAACAGATCATACAGTTTAACATGTGGCTAAAGAGTTGGTGCAGGAAGGAAGGCTTCATATTTTTGGATCATATGGCTCTCTTCCAGCGAAGGTAGGTCTTGTACAGAAGGGAAAGTTTGCACCAGAACTGAAGGAGGACCAATATCCTAGAAGAAAGGTTTGCTGATGCTGCATGGGGGAGGGGGGTGGGGAGAAGTTGGGGGGCTGCAGAACAGATAGTGGAGTGGTTGTGGAGAATGACATTTTTAAGCATACATACAAAGTCAGGAATCAAAAGGTTGAGCATGGTGGAAATAACATCCTGAACTATGTATATTTATGTATATATGTATACATACTATGTATAAGGAGCATTGGAGGAAAGGCAAATGAGCTCAGGACATGGATCACCACATGGAATTATGAGATTGGAACCATTAGAGAGACTTAGCTGCAGGAGGAGCAGGACTGGCAGCTCAGTGTTCTGGGGTTCCATTGTTTTAGATGCGATAGAGCGGGGTATATTAAAGGAGGAGGGGTGGCATTATTAGTCAGGGAAAATGTCACACAGTGTTCCACCAGGACAGACTTCAGAGCTTGTCCAGTGAGGCTTCATGGGTAGAACTGAGGAACAAGAAAGGTTATGACCACGTTATTGGGATTATATTATAGACCACCCAGGAATCTGTGGGATTTAGAGGAGCAAATTTGTAGGGCAGTTGCAGACTGTTGCAAGAAATACAAGGTTGTGATAGTAGGTGATTTTAACTTTACACATATTGACTGGGACTCACACACTGTAAAAGGGCTGGATGGGAAAGTGTTTGTCAAATGTGTTCAGGAAACTTTCTCTGGTTGGGACTTCTATGTACTGATTAAGGAGAGTGCAACATTAGATCTCCTGTTAGGGAATGAGACAGGACAGGTGACAGAAGTTTGTGGAGGAGAACACTTTGCATCTAGTGATCATAATGCCACTAATTTCAAGGTAATTATGGAAAAGGATAAGCCTAGTTGTCAGGTTGAGATTCTAAATTGGAGAAAGGACAATTTTGATGGTACCAGTGTGCGTTGGAACAGGTTGTTTCCAAGCAAAGGTGTGGTTGGTAAGTGGAATTTTGAAAGTACAGAGTTTGTATGTTCCCATCAGAATAAGAGGCAAGGATAACAGGTTTAGGGAAGCTTGGCTTTCTAAAAGGGTATAGCAGGAATAGCCAGGCAACAACAATGAGGTTGAGGCATAGAAGAAAAGCAAGAGAGCATTTAAGAAGGGAATTGGGAGGGCTAAAAGAAGACACGAGGTTGCCCTAGCAGACACGATAAAAGATAATCCACAGGGGTTCTACAGATATATTCAGAGCAAAAGGATGGCAAGAGACAAAATTTGTCCTCTGGATCTGAGTGTTAATCTATGCATGAAGCCAAAAGAGAAGGAGGAGGTCTTAAAACAATGTCTTGCATCTGTATTTACTTGGGAGATGGACACAGAGCCTATAGAAGCAAAGCAGCAGCAAGGTCATGGACCTATACAGATTACAGAGGAGGAGGTGCTTGCTGTCTTGAGGCAAATTAAGGTGGATGGACAAATCCCCAGCACCTGACAAGGTGTTCCTTCGGATCCTGCAGGACACAAGTGCAAAAATTGCAAGGGCCCTGGCAGAGATATTTAAAGGATCCTCAATCACGGGTGAAGATTGGAGGATAGCTAATTTTGTTCCATTGTTTAAGAAAAGCTCTCAGAATAAATCAGGAAAAATTATAGGCTGGTGAACGTGACATCAGTAGTGGGAAAGTTATTGGAAGGTTTTCTATGGGACAAGATACACAAGTATTTTGATGACAGGGACTGATTAGGAATAGTCAACATGGTTTGTTCATGTTAGGTTATGTCTAACCAACATAAGTTTTTCGAGAAATTACCAGGAAGGTTAATGAAGGCAAGGCAGTGGATGGTTAAAGTGCATGGACTTTAACAAGACCCCACATGGGAGATTGGTCAAGACATTTCGGTCACTTGGTATTCAAGATTAGGTAGTAAATTGTATTAGACATTGGTTTCATGGAAGAAACCAGAGAATGGTAGTAGATGGTTGCCTCTCTGACTGGAGGCCTGTGACTAGTGGTGTGCCACAGGGATCAGTGCTGGGTCCATTGCTACCTATATCAATGATCTGAATACTCATGTGGTAAACTGAATCAACAAATTTGCAGATGACACCAAGACTGGACAACAAAGAAGACTATCAAAGCTTGTAGCAGGATCTGGACCAGCTGGTGAAATGGGCTGAAAACTGACGGATGAAATTTGATACAGACAAGTGTGAAGTTTTGCACTTTGGGAGGACCAACCAGGATAGGTCTTACACAGTGATTGCTAGGGCACTGTGAAGTCTGGTAGACAGACAGAATTGAGAATACAGATCCACAATTTCTTGAAAGCGCCACCATAGTGTTGTAAAGAAAGCTGTTGGCATATTGGCCTTCATAAATCAAAATATTGACTACAGGAGTTGGGATGTTATGATGAAATTGTGTAAGATGTTGATGAGGCCTAATTTGGAGCATTTTGATCACCTACCTACAGGAAAGATGTAAATAAGATTGAAAGAGCCCAGAGAAAACTTACAAGGATGTTGCTGCAACTTGAGGGACTGAGTTATAGAGAAAGGTTGAATGAGTTATGATTTTATTCCCTAGAATATAGAAGACTGAGGGGAGATTTGTTAGCTATGCAAAATTATAAGGGGTATAGTTAAGGTAAAAGGAGATTTTTCCACTGAGATTGGGTGAAACTACAACTAGAGGTCATGTGTTAAGGGTGAAAGGTGAAATGTTTAAGGGGAACATGAGAGTGAACTTCTTCACTCAAATGGAGGTTAGATTGTGGAATGAGTTGACAGCACAAGTGGTGGATGCAGAGACAATTTCAACTTTTAAATGAAATTTGGTTAGGTATATGGATGGGAGGGGTATGGAGGGTTATGGTCCACATGCAAGTCAATGGGACTAGGTAGTTTAATGGTTCAGCACAGACTAGAAGGGGTGAATGGCCTGTTTCTATACTGTGGTGTTCTATGACTCTATAACCTGCATTTGGAATGTGGGTGGAAACCAGAGCAGCTGGAGGAAACTCACACAGCCACGGAGAGAATGTGCATTCTCCTTAGAGACAGCAGCTGTATTGAACCAGGTCACTGGAGCAGTAATAGCATTATGCTAACTGCTACACTACTGAAGATAAGCTGAAGGTAAGCTAACCAACAATATAAAAGAGGATACAAAAATATCTTTTTTTCAGATCTATACAGTGTGAAAGAGAGACATGGGTGGAGATCAGACATCTGGAAAATGATGCTGGGAACAAAGAAATAGAAAATGAACCGAAGAAGAATTTTGCATCAACCTTTGCTGTGGAACACATCAACAACATGCTAGAAGTGAGTGTAGCCATTTGTACTAAAGAGAAGGTGTTTGGGAAGCTGAAAGGTCTGAAGGTGGATAAGTCACCTGGACTAAGTAGACAACATCCCAGGGTTCTGAAGCAGGTAGCTAAAGATATTGTGGAAGGATTACCAGTGATCTTTCAAGAATTAGTAGAATCAGGAATGGTTCCAGAGGAATGGAAAATCACAGATGTTATTTTAAGAAGTGGAGCAAAAGACAAGAAAATAAAGATCAGTTAACCTGACATGAGTGGTTGTGAAGATGTTAGAGTCCATTATTAAGGATGAAGTTTCAGGGTATTTGGAGGCCAAAGTCAACATGGTTTCCTTAAGGGAAAAAACTTGCATGACAAATTTGTTGGAATTCACTGAGGAACTAACAAGCAAGACAGACAAAGCAGAGTCAGTGGATTTTTTTTAAACATGAATTTTTAGAAGACCTTTGACAAGGTGCCATACATAAGGCTGCTAAATAAGATAGAAGCTGGTGGCATTGCAGGAAAGGTACAAGAATAGATAGAAAATTGGCTTCTGTAAGTCAGCTGAAGAGTGGGAACAAAGAAAGCTTTTTCTGGTTGGCTGCTGCTGGTTAGTGGTGTTCTGTAAGGGTCAGTGTTGGGTTCACTACTTTTCACATTATATGTTAAGGAACTAGATGATGGAATTGGTTGCTTAGTGACCAAGTTTGTGGACGATGCAAAGATAGATGGAGGAGCAGATAGTGTTGAGTAAGCAGGGAGTCTGCAACAGGACTTGAACAGGTTGGAACAATAGGCAAAGAAGTGGTAGATGGAATATAGTGTAGGAAAGTGTATGGTCATGCACCTTAGTAGGCAAATGCAATGAAAGCATTAATTCTAAAGGACTAGAATACAAAAATGGGAAGTGAATCTGAAGCATTTATCAGACCACATTCGGAGTATTGAGAGCAGTTTAGGCCCTAGATCTAAGGAAAGATGGGCCATTTTTGGAGAGGACCCAGGCATGGTTTATAAGAAATATCCTGGGAGTGATAGGGTTAACATCTGAAGAGTGTTTGATGTTTCTGGGCTAGTATTTGCCGGAGTTTAGAAAGAAGAGGACCATCACACTGAAACCTATGAAATATTTAATGGCCTGGATAGAATGGATGTCCGGAGGATGTTTCTAGTAATGGGACAATCTAGAATCAGAGGGCACAACCTCAAAATAAAAAAGGCAGCCCTTTAGAACAGAGATAAGAAGGACTTTATTTAGCCACAGATATTGAATCTATGGAATTCATTGTCTCAGCCGACTGTGTCATTGGGCATACTTAAAGAAAAGGGTGATAGGTTTTTGATTGGTAAGCATGTCAAAAGTTATACGGAAAAGGCAGGAGAATGGGGTTGAGAGGAACAATAAATCAGCCATGACTAAATAGCGGAGCAGACTTAGGCAATTCAGCCCAACTTCTTCAAAGTGGTTCTATGGTCTTCAAAATATTTTTTAAAAACTGGAGTTAGCACAGATTTCCCACTGGCTATGAAGCGGTTTAGATGTGGTGATACACAAGCTATAAAGGGTAAATGATGTAAGAAATTGCAATATTGTTGTTGTGACACCACTCAGCAAGCTGACCTATCAAACTCCTGCACACCTCTTCATCACCACCTGAAATTTGGCCAGCAACAATTGTTCATTGGCAAAGATATAGATGGTGTTTAAGCTGTGCCTAACCACACAGTCATGAGAGCAGAGCGAATACAGCAGTGGGCTAAGCATGCATCCGTGAGGTGCACCAGTGTTGATTCTCAGTGAGGAGGAGATACTATTTCCAGCCCGCCCTGACTGTGGTCTCCTGATGAGGAAGTCAAGTACCCAGTTGCTGAAGGAGGAACAAAGACCCAGATTCTGACGCTTGTTGATTAGTACAGAGTGGATGATGGTGTTGAATGCTGATCTGTATTAATAAATAACAGCCTGGCATAACTACTGCTGTTGTCCAGGTAGTCCTAGGCCGAGTGGAGAGCTAGAGACATTGCATCTGTTGTAAACCTGTTGTAATGGGTCCATATCCTTCCTTAGGCAGGAGTTAGTTCTTGCCAAGACCAACGTCTCAAAGCTCTTCAACACAGTAGATGTGATGCAACTGAGCAATAGTCAGTGAGGCAGCTCACCCTGCTCTTCTTGGATACCAGTGTAACTGATGCCCTTTTGAAGCAGTGGGAACCTCTGACTAGCACAGTGAGAGACCGAAGATGTCCTTGAACACTCCAGCAAGTTGGTTGGCATAGATTTTCTACGCCCTGCCAGGTACACCTTCAGGGCCTGACAATTTGTGAGGGTTCACTCTCTTGAAAGATGTTCTGATGCCGGACCCTGAGACAGATATCACAAGGTCATGAAATGGGATTTGCATGGGTATAGTTTTATTCTCCCTTTCAAAGTGGGCATAAATGGTGTTTAGCTCATCAGGGAGTGAAGCATCACAGCCACAGATGAGATTAGGGTCTGCCTTGTAGGAATTAATGGTTTGCAAACCCTGCCATAGCTCATGTTCATCCAGTTTTATCTCTGGTTTCACTTCGAATTGCTATTTTGCTCTTGATAGCTTTCCATAGGTCACATCTGTACTTCTTGTAGAGTTCTGGATCTCCAGTGCCATGGATCGAGCCCTCAGCAGATTGTGAATCTCAGAGTTCGTCCAAAGCTTCTGGTTTGAGTACGTATATGTTCTTGAAGGAACACACTTATCATGAGTCTGGATGAAGTTGGTGATAAATGTTGCATATTCATTCAGATTGAAGATGAATCCTGTCCACCGATACAGAGGTCCTGTAAGCACTTTTCAGCCTCCTATGACCATACCTTCATGGTCCTCAACACTGGTGCTGTGGTTGTCAGTCTCTGCCTGCGTAGCCAGAGTGGAAGTACAGCCAAAATGTGGGCATAGAATGGCACTGTAAATGTTCTCGATGGTGGTGTAACAGTGGTCAAGTGTGTTGACTCCTCTGTGTCCTCAACAGGTGCTATGTTGGTGCTAGTTGGTCAGAGACTTCTTCAAGCTGGCCTGGTTGAAGTCCCTTGCAATGATCATAAAGACAGCAAGCTGCACTGTCTCATGACTGCTGATCACAGTCCTCAGATCCTCCTGTACCAGTGTTATGTTGGACAGGGGTGGAGTGTATACTGCAACCACATTGAAACAGAAAACTTCCTTGGCAGGTAGAATGGACAACACTTGACTGACAGATGCTCCACTTCAGGGAAGCAGAATGGAGGCAGAACTGCCTCATCAGCACAATGAGTTAATCACAAAGCAAAGGCTGTACCTGCCTGTACCTGACGTCATTGTCTGGTCCAGGAAGTGGAAGCTGAAACCTTCAGGCTGAAGTGGTGTGTCCAGAGTGCTGGGGCTCAACCATGTCTCTGTGAAGCAGACTACACAGCAGTAACTGATTTCCCTCTGGTGCTGCAATCTTGCTCTGAGGTCTTCAATTTTATTTTCCAGAGACCGTGCATCACTAGAAGGATGGTATGGAGTGGGGCCCTGTATTTCAGTTTTACCTGCAGCCCAGCCTGGTAGCCTCACTTTCTTAAAGGGAAATTGCACTCACTACCTGGGTGGTCTGCATGGGGGGTGGGGGGGGGACATACAGGGGCCGAAAGGCACACACTCTTCATTTTAGGAAAAATACTTTCCCTCCCCTCTCAGATTTCTGAATGCTCCATGACCCCATGAACACTGCCTCTATTTTCTCTCTTTTTGCATTTTTTACATATTCTTATTGCAATTTGTAGTATTTTTAATGTATTGCACTGCACTGCTGCTGCAGAACAACAAATTACACAACATATGTCAGTGATAATAAACCTGATTTTGATTCTGAATACTGTGAATGTTTGGGATAATATACATATCAGATGAAAGCATCAGTGTCCTTATCCTGGTTACCAAACCAAGTCTATAATATTGTTGTTTGATTTGCATTTAAGATGTGCAAACACGGAGGGAATATATCAAAAACTGCACCGAACAACATCTTTGTATAACGTTTAAAAGTAATTACCAGTAAACATCAACATTACATATTTAATTAGTTCTGATAAAGGATCATTGACTTGAACCTTGAATTTGTTTTCTCTCTCCACAGATGTTGCCTGACCTGCTGAGTATCTCCAGCAGTTTCTCCCACCATTCCCACATGAAGTGGGCATTATTGACCAAAACATCTTTTAGTGTCCAACTAGTCTAACCCCAACTACTGAGGAAGGTGCGATGCACAATCCCCCTGAACTGTTGGAGTCCTTTTGATGAAATTGGGTAGACAATTCCAGGATTAGAGCTGGAAATATTAAATCACCAGGGACACATTTGTAAGTCAGGATAGTATGCAATTTGAAAGAAATCTGCAGGCAGCAAGAATTCAGTCAACTTGCTATATTTGTCTTTTAGGAGGTTGAAATCATGATTTTCAGAGGGGTTCAATGAAGCCTTAGCTAGTGATTACAGTGAATTTTCTAAATGTGATTGTGGACTTCAGGAAGGGTAAGATGAAGGAACACATACCAAAACTCATAGAGGGATCAGAAGTGGAGAGAGTGAGAGTTTCAAGTTCCTGGGTGTCAAGATCTCTGAGGATCTAATCTGGTCCCAACATATCGATGCAGTTATAAAGAAGGCAAAACAGCAGCTATACTTCATTAGGAGTTTGAAGAGATTTGGCAGGTCAACAAATACACTCAAAAACTTCTATAGATGTACCGTGGAGAGCATTCTGATAGGCTGCATCACTGTGGTGGTATGGGGGGGGGGGGGGGGGGACTACTGCACAGGACCAAAAGAAGCCACAGAAGGCTGTAAATCTAGTCAACTCCATCTTGGATAATAGCCTACAAAGTACCCAAGACATCTTCAAGTACCAGTGTTTCAGAAAGGTAGTGTCCATTATTAAAGACCTCCAACACTTAGAGCATGCCCTTTTCTCACTGTTACCATCAGGTAGGAGATACAGAAGCCTGAAGGCACACACTCACTACCTCACTTTTTTAAATATACAGTATTTCTGTTTTTTGCACGATTTTTAATCTATTCAATATACTTATCCTGTAATTGATTTATTTATTCATTATTATTATTTTTATTTTTTTTTCTTCTATATTATGTATTTCGTTGAACTGCTGCTGCTAGGTTAACAAATTTCACGTCACATGCCGGTGATAATAAACTTGATTCTGATTCTGAAATAGTGCACTGTTGATTATGTAATTGAGACTTATGGATACTAAGGTATTCAAATGCTGATCAGGAATCACTGCTAAGTGAGTCAAGGGTCATGGGCAAGGAGCAGAAAAGTGGTGATGAGGCCAGGATTGGTTCCCTCATGATCGTAACGCAGATTAAAGGAGTTGTATCTGTTTCTTCCACCAGCAGGTTTTGTCCAAAACTACCTACAGTAATTAAATATTACTAATCTTCCACTTCAATGCAGCATTCAAAGAGAAACTCGGAGGCAGCCCTGCCTACATATTTTCCCCAAATACTCTAACCAGTTACATTTATTCAGTTTTCTCCTTCCTTTCAGACTGTCCCAAATCACTTTAAAGCCAGTTCAGAACTTTGACCAATCCTGTAACTTCACTAACTTCATCCAATTTTTACATTTTCACACTCTACAGAGCACCACTTTCATTTCCATACTTCAGAGTAACCAATCATTTGAAAATTCCCTTCACTCTACAATGGCTCTTCTGCTACCATCTCAACTTGTGCATGGTATATGCCTCTGGAAATAAGCACTAGAAAATTTAGCCTAAAAGGCCTAACACCAGGATCTAAGCTGGATAAAATCAAGACCTAAACAGCATCAAATCCATTCTGCATGTACAAAGGACCATGCAAAACCATACACTGTAAATCAATGATGTTTTCTATTTCTTATTCCAGTTCATTGCTGGATAGGATGCAGCCAAAGGGAGACCCTGGGATCTAAGCTGGATAGAATCAAGACCTAAACAGCATCAAATTCTGCAGTAAGGTTGTGGACACTGTACAGATGATAGAGAAGGAATGTTTGCTGTCTTGAGGCAAATTAGACTGTATAAATCCTCAGGGCCTGACAAGGTGTTCACTCAGACCTTATGGGAGACATGCCGAAATCAGAGAGGCCCCTGGAAGGGATAGTTAAAACATCCTTAGTCATGTGTGAGGTGCTGGAGGATTGGAGGATAGCTAATATTGTACTGTTGTTTAAGAAAGGCTCTAAATTAACCCAGGAAATTATAGGCCAGTCAACACAACATCGGTAATGGGAAAGGTATTGGAAAGTTTTCTAAGGGACCAGATAAATGAGTGTTTAGATAGGCAGGGTCTGATTGGGGATAGACAACATAGCTTTGTGCATGGTAGGTCGTGTCTAACCAATCTTAGAGAGTTTTTTGAGGAAGTTACCAGGAATATTGATGAAGGCAAGGCAGTGGATGTTGTCTTCCTGGACTTTAGCAAGGCCTTTGACAAAGTCTTGCATAGGAGGTTGGTCAAGAAGTTCAGGTCATTTGGCATTCAAGATGAGATAATAAAGATTGGAAGAAGCCAGAGTGGTTGCAGATGGCTGCCTCTCTGAATGGAGACTTTTGATTCATGATGTGTGCAGAGATTGGTGCTGGATCAGCTGTTGTTTGTCATCCATGTCAATGATATGGATACTAATGTGGTAAACTGGATTGACACATTTGCAGATGACACCATGATTGGGGGTGTAGTGGACAGCCAAGAAGACTATCAAAGCTTGCAGCAGTATCGGGACCAGCTGGTGAAATGGGCTGATGGAATTTTAGCAAATGAGTGTGAGGTGATGCACTCTCAGAGGACCAACCAGTGTAGGTCTTACTTGATGAGTGGAAGGGTACTGAGGAGTGAGTGCGGTAGAACAAAGGGATCTGGAATACTGACCCATAATTCCTGAAAGTGGCATCACTGGTAGAAAGGGTCACAAAGAAGGCTTTGGCACATTGGACTTCGTAAATCAATGTATTGAGTACAGGCGTTGGGATGTTATGTTAAAATTGTATAAGACATTGCTGAGGTCTTATTTGGAGTATTATGTGCAGTTTTGTTCCCTACCTATGAGAAAGCTGTAAATAAGATTGAAAGAGTGCAGAGAAAATTTACAAGGATGTTGCCACAACTTAAGGTCCTGAGTCATAGGGAAAGGTTGAATAGGTTAGACCTTTACTCCCTAGAATGTAGAAAATAGAAGAGAGATTTGATAGAGTTATACAAAATTATGAGGGGTGTAGATAGAGCAAATGCAAGCAGGCTTTTTTCCACCAAGGTTGGGTGAGACTGCAACTAGAGATCAGGGGTTAAGGGTGAAGGGTGAACTGTTTATGGGGAACATAAGGGGGAGCTTCTTTACTCAGAGATAGTTGCATGTGTGAAACGTACTGCCAGCGCAAGTGGTTGATGTGGAGTTGATTTCAAAATTTAAGAGAAATTTGGATCAGTACATGGATGACAGGGGAATGGAGGGCTATGGTCCTGGAGGAGGTCAATGGGACTAGGCAGATTAATGGTTCAGCACAGACTAGACAGGCTGAAGGGCCTGTTTTCTGTGTTGTAGTGTTCTACAACTCTATATCAGTTAAAGAGGTGCATGGATTGGAAAGGTTTAGTAGTTTATATGCCAAATGCAAACTGGACTAACTTGGATGGGACACCTTGGCTGGCATGGACCAGTTGGGCCGAAGGGCATTTTTCCATTCTGCAAAACTGAATGATTCATCTCTGCTTGAAATGGGAACTATCCTGCAGTCCATTAAATAGAATCCTGGTTCTAGATATAGTCATCAGGGAAATCCTCCTGCCAGTATCCAGTGTTTTGTGAGCTCTCTCAGATTCTGCATAAACCGAAGAAGGAATAGAGTGCAAACTGATCGGCACAGCACAGCCCAGCAGAGGAGCAAGGAGGAGTTGAAGAACAAAACCCCCCAGTTATACGATGTGTCTACCTAGGTGCTTGATGAGGCATCCTTTCATCTGAATCTGTGGACTGGCTGTGAAGAGATAAAGAGATTGTGGGGCCATTAGTAATGATTCCCTAAAAGTTAACTTGCAGGCTGGTAGGAAAGGTAGGTGCAACGCTAGCATTCATTTCCAGAGGACTAGAATACAACTGAACAGATGTAATGCTAAGACTTTATAAGGCATTGGTCAGACCACAATCAGAGTATTGTGAACAATTTTGGATCCCTTACCTATGTACAGATGTGTTGCCATTGGAGAGGAATTAGAGGAGGTTCACAAGATTTATTCCAGGAATGAAAGGGTTAAGGTATGAGGAGCCTTTGATGGCTCTAGACCTGTACTCACTGGACTTTAGAAGAATGAGTGGTAATCTCATTGGAACCTATCAAATATTCAAAGGCATAGATAGAGTGAATGTGGAGAGGATGTTTCCTATGGGGGAGGGGAGTGTAGGACCAAAGGTCACAGTCTCAGAACAGAGGGACATCCATTTAGAACAAGATGAGCAGGAATTTCTTTAGCCAGAGGGTAATGAATTGGTGGAATTTATTGTCACAGACAGCTGTGGAGGCCAAGTTATTGAGTATACTTAAAACAGAATTAGGTTCTTAATTAGTTATGTTACGAACCCCGTAACTGGGTCACTTACCAGCAAAGATAGAGAGGTCTGTTGAAGTCTGATGGTACTATTTTTTAAAGTTTTTATTTATAAAGGGGCAAAAAAGTAAGGTTAATACAAACATTCAGATAATATACGTCATCAATACTCAATCTAAAGCGCGGGTATAGTAATAATCAACAATAAGAAGTAGCTCTATCGTTTTGTCTAGGGGTAAAAATATTGTCCGATAGAAATATAAAAGTCTCTCAAGTTCATGCAGGCTTTAGCCTTTGGGGACCGCTGGGTTTTCACTTGTTGGAGAGAGAGAGAGAGAGGTTTTGTGAGAAAAGAAACTTGCCCAGTCTTTTAGGATGCAAACCGTTGAATCAGAAACGTTGGTTCCCCATTGTTAGTTCGAAGTCCTTTTCGGTGTTATCAGCCACCCGCTCCCCAGGCCAGGAGAAAACGGAACGCACGTGGCTTCCGAATAGCTTCCCGTTATCACGGGAGTGATGAGCGATGGTGTCTCCTTCTGGTGCGTCGCTAGGGGACTGCCCCCTGCAGCCCCTCTTTTATCTTGACTTGCAGGGTTGTAGATGTCAATCAGGGTGGGGTGATGCAATCTCCAGCCCACATTGCCCGAGGGTGTGCACGTAGCCCAGTCCCCAATCCACAAAGGTGTCTCCAAGAAACAATGGCCAATGTCGCGTTATTTTGCATCTCCGGGGGGGATCGAGGCATCCAGCACGTCGCTCTCCCATTTCCTGGGTCTACTGACCCCCCCTCCACTAGGGCTCTTATGATTCTCACAAAGGAGGGGGCTGCGGTCATAACAGTTAGGATGTCAAAAGTTATGGGGAGAAGGCAGGAGAATTGGGATTAGAGGGATAGTAAATCAGCCATGATGGAATGGCAGAGCATACTCAATGGGCCAATTGGCCTAATTCTGCTCCTATATCCAATGGTCTTATGGTCTCAATGCATAATGAGAACTGCAATCCCAGCAGCTGTTAAGGTCACTGCACTGATAAGACTTTATGCGTTGTAATTCTTGTAGAGTAGATACAGAGATACAAGATTGTATGGTTTCTATTCACAATTACAGATCAAAGGGAGCTGAATCTATTTCTTTCTCTCTTGCCACAGAGGAATAATATGAGATTACAAGAATGTCAGATTTGTCGTGATGCAGGGCAACAGTGACTCCATGTATACACAGATTAGCTCTGCAATATACCACCTCCGAAAAGAATTCCATATTCCATACACAACTATGATACGTGACCTTCAGCAGCATATCACTTGGTCTTTTGCTACTCGGTTGTGTGACTGCAAGATCTTCTTTTGAGAGACCAAACCAAACGATCCGCTATTGAAGTTATGTTCATGCTCACACCTGCTTCCATTGAAAGTCTTGCTGCCAGAACAATGTGAGAGAGGAAGACATCCAAGCTGATGCTGTTGCTTGGACTATTGTGGCAGACCAGGAGAAAGCAAATGATCCTTCAAGTTTGCTCTGGATCTCAATATGATTAGTACTCAACAGAAAGAACCAAACAATCTCACAACCAATTAGTTTGAATCTCTCTAGTCCTGCAGTATGTACTGAAGAATGGTGGTTGACAGTTAAACATTTAACATGAGCAAAAGGCATAATAAAAATGTCAATCTCATTGATAGCAGGATCCAGCGGGTGAATAATAGAGAAAAAACTGAGAGATGCATAACCACATTCATCTTAGCTTGTACCTGAGATCCCCACCAAAGAAGCTGGTCTTTAAAATCAATTTAATCTCTCAATATGTTGCCAAGATACAGGTGAAACACAGTATACAGTGAAGCCTAAGAGGTCAAAACCCTGGGTGTAGCACCTAAGACTTTTCTCCAGAAGCAATCCAATACAATTACACTTGAATCTACCCAGCACTGTCCAGATGCAACATGTTTATAAAAAGCAAGAAAAATCTATTGCAGCTCATTACTCAATCTGTCAGCTTTTAATTATCAGCGAAGTGATAGAAGCTGTTGTCAATCCACAGTTAACTATAAGCTGCTCACCGATGTTCAGCTTTGAGTTACATTGGTACTACTCATCACCCACTTGCTCCAAACATGAACAGCAGAGTGAATTCCAGGAAGTGAGAGTCATCAAGTGTGGCACCAAGGAATCCTAGTAAAAGTGAAGTCAGCGGAGGGGGAGTTTTAGGAGATATACAAAAAGAAGATTGTTGTGGTTGCTGGAAATCCAACATCGCAGTCACAGGACATTACTGCAGGTGTCCCTGAGGACAGTGTTCTTGGCTCTTCAGATGCTTCATTGGTGATCTTCCTTGCATCATAAGGCCAGCTGTGGGGATGCCTATTGAAGATCGCACACTATTCCCTTCCAGTCATATATTCTCAGCCTATGCTTACATGCAGCAAGACAGAAACCACAACCAGGTATGGTCTGATAAGTGGCTAATATCATTTATAGTGTACATCAGTACAGGCCCTTCAGCCCACAATGTTCACCAAATCCTTTAACCTACTCCGAGATCAATCTAACTCTTCCTTCCCACATAGCCCTCAATCTTTCTATCATCCATGTGTCTACCTAAGACTCTCTTAAATCTCCATAATGCATCTGCCTCTACCACTACCCCTGGCGGCACATTCCATGCATCCACCACTCCCCGTGTTTAAAAAAATCCTGCCTCTGACTTCCCCCTTAAACTTTCCCCCTAATACCTTAAAGAATGCTGCCATTTGTTCTGCAAATATCAGACATTAGCCGGCATCAATCATATAGACTTGGCATTCAATTGCTTTACCAGCACCAAGTTCCCCACCACCAATATCCTGGAAGTCACCTTTGACCAGACCAGCTAGATCAGCCACACATGTTAGGTTCACGTTGGGTTTTCAACACTCTTTATTTGATGGAATTTTTTTTAAATTCTGGTTTTGACATTGTGTTATTTCATTACTGTTAACATTTTAAGTGAATGTCCTTGTCTCGCCCACTCTAACATACACGTTTTAACATTATTTTTTTCCTTAAATCCTTCAATTTCCACGTCTTCACCTTGAGCTTTGGTTATACACTAAGCTTCTTCTTGTACAATTTCAACAGCAAGTTTAGAACTTCTTGTACAAAGATTAAATAAAGCCAATATAGCCCTTTGTCAGAATTTATTGAATAAGAACCAATGCTTCTCTTAGTCTAACACATGACTTCACTTAACAGATGTTTTGCTTGTCTGTTGATTTATGATCAACTATTGTCCTTTCAGCAATGGGGCACTTTGACAAGTCCCCTCTGAAAACAATTACCCTTACTGCATTCAAAAGGAGTGGTAACATAGGGTGTGAACCCCTTTAAGACTTGAACCATGTGACTAATTGTCACCACATCTCAATTATTACATTGAGCAGGCTGATTGAAGAGGAGAAACACACAGAAGAGAAATCTCTGTAAGTTCCTTATTTAAAATGCACTTTGTTGCTTTAATTGTTGGGCTATCCCCAATATCAGAGAAGAAATACTGATATAGGCCTTCTAAAACACTTCCCTTTGTTGTTTTTTAAATCCTTATGTCATTCATTTATGTCCATTCATTTCCTTTTGTGTGCAAGGTCTACCTTGAAGTTAAGTGTTAGGACCTCTTCAGTAGGATTTCAATATTACATTTTGTACACAGAACACGAGACAAGCAGAGTTCCACAAGCTAATCTGTTTTTGTAACATTCCAGTTATTCATATACATGGGAGGAGATAAGAATTTGCTATTTCACCTAGCTGATGTTACTCTTCACTTCCTGGCAAGTTTTGAAGCCAAGGCAGAAATGAATCTCTATACTGATGTGATTAATGTTGTTCATAAGCATGGTAGAAACCATTCCATTCCTGTTGTAATTCATTATTAAACAGCTTTCTCACAGATAGGTCTGAATATAAATTGGATAGTGTTGCTCCCATGTTTTAATGACTCTGTGATTGCTCTAGGATCCAATTTGGACATGAGGCATGCACACAACTCTGATTGTAAACACACTCACTATAAACAGCAGTTGCCCTTTGAGTACTGCTTCAGGGAAAACTTAATTCTGTACATTAGGTATAAAAAAAATTCATTCCAGCACTCCTAGCCTTTAAGAAACCCAGAAGCTAACAATTATTGCTTTGAATCAGTGAAAATGACCTCAGAAGTTATTTTCAACTATATCTGCCCAACTCTGGGCAGATACAGTTAAAATTACATAGGTTACTTACCTGATCTGCAGGCACCACAATCTGATGTTTCCCAATCAACTGAGCAGATGGCAAATACATCTGTACAAAGCCAAAAGGGTAATTTTTATGTACTTATGTTGAATTCCCACAACATCATCAGGACCCCAGTGAAATTGAAATTTACATTAAGCAGTCGGTACAGAAAGCTGCAGTAAGTTCCCATCTTGTGAAAATAATGGGAAGGAGCTCCTGGGCAAAAAAAAAGGAATCTTTGTTTATCATTTTTCTAGTTCACAACACTACACAGCCAGTAGCATTTATTGAGGACAGACTTTGGTGCCACAGGGGTTGCTATGCATGTGCAATCTGCAGCCCTGTATGCTAATTTGTGCTAAAACACAGACAAAACTTAAATAGTGGAGCAAGACAGTGCAATCTGACTCCCCCCACCCACCAAAACACGGGGACTGCTACCCCTTTACGTAGCAGAAGTCTGCAAACCTCCTCAGTTTTTTCTCTTACTCATTGATAGATTTGATATTAATTTCCATTTTTATTCATTTTTATTTTAACTTATGCCTTGAGCAATATCCCAGGTTAACTGCAGGTCAGCATGACAGAGGACAATGAATGACATCAGCGGAGCATTAAAATACTGCAGGTAGTACTATCAATGTCCTTCAACGGAACATTGGCTTTAGAACAGGCTATCAACAGTGAGCAATAAAACCTTGAAGATAATGTTGAAACCATTCTGCAGTTTTAAATGGTGTCATCTTTAAACGGATACCAGTGAACCACAGTTTGAAATCCACTTTCATTCTATAATGTTTATATTTTCCAGATTCCCAAAAACTTTTTGCATATGCTCCCCAGGATGCCTTTTTTGTTCTCATGGTATCAATGCATCAAATCAATCATTTTAATTTCCTTAGTGTTACAGTACAAATTTCATGTAATAGGATGCAAGCATCAAATATTAAAAGATGCTCTTTACAAGACTCTTATATCAGAGAACTAATGCTTTTTGTCAACAATTTAGAAGACTTTATTTAACTATTTATAGTCAATGCTATAATGTATATAATTTTAGAATTTTAAATTATTCAATTGCAAAGATATATTGTAATACAATAAGTTGTGATGCATTCACTGTATCAGTGTTATTTAACTTCTTGTTTGACATCCCGTTCATAATGGGCCTACATTTCCTTCAAGTAATCAATGCACAATTCAAATCCACTTCCAAAAAACATGTTACATCCCATTATATTTATGAAACATATTTCAAAGAAGTAAACAAAATCAACATGTATTTCTATTTAACTGACAAAAAAAGGAGCAGAGACATGAATTAATTATTCATCCAGTACGTCTCATTACTAAATATACAACATTGGTTTACCATCTAAATGCTTCATGAAATTTTAGGGTCAGTTATGCAATGTGTGCAGTGGAAGCTGACTATAAGACATTGCAGACTTTCTTAAGTTCCGATTATGTTATATGCCAGAATGGCTATGTTGGGAACATGTTTACTGTTGAGTCAAAAGGTTGTGGACTTGTGCTTTGCATGAGCTCATAACGTATACAGACTCATCAGCATGTCCTGAAGAAAATCACACATAAATGCTGGAGGAACTCAGCCGGTCAGTCAACATGAATAGACAGTCGACATTTCAGGCCGAGACCTTTCTTCAGGGCTGGAAAGGAAGGGAGAGACACCAGAATAAAAAGGTGGGGGGAGGGGATGGAGAGCAGATCAAAAGTGATAGGTGAAGTCAGGTGGGTAGGGAAAGTATAGGGCAGTTGAGGAAGGAATCCGATAGGAGAGGAGAGTAGACCATGGGAGAAAGGAAAGGAGGAGGGGACCCAGGGGAGGTGAGAGAAGAGGTAAGAGGACAAAATGAGGAAGAGGGGAGGGGGAGGGAATTTTTTTTACTGGAAGGAGAAATCGACCCAGACAGAATATGAGGTGTTGCTCCTCCACCCCGAGGGTGGCCTCATCTTGGCACAAGAGGAGGCCACAGACCAACATATCAGAATAGGAATGGGGACGTGAATTAAAGATGTTGGGCCACCGGGAAGTTCCTCGTTTTCTGGATGTAGTGGAGGTGCTCCCCCAAACATAGAACCATAGAAATATTGAAAACCTACAGCACAATACAGGTCCTTTGGCCCACAAGGCTGTGCTGAACATGTCCTTACTTTAGAAATTGCATAGGGTTACCCATAGCCCTCTATTTTTCTAGGCTCCAGGAGTCTCTTAAAAGACCCTATCATATCTGCCTCCACGACCCTTGCCGGCAACCTATTCACACACTCACCACTCTCTGTGTTTTAAAAAAAAAAACCCACAAAAAAAAACCCCCAAAAAAACTTATCTGACATCCCCTCTGTACCTACTTTCAAGCACCTCCCGTGGCAGCCATTTCAGCCCTGGGAAAAAAGCACTCTGACTATCCACATGATCAATGACTCTCATCATCTTATAAACCTCTATAAGGCCACCTCTCATCCTCCGTCGCTCCAAGGATAAAAGGCCGAGTTTACTCAACCTATTCTCATAAGGCATGCTCCCCAAATCCAGGCAACATCCTTGTAAATCTCTTCTGCACACTTCCTATAGTTTCCACATCCTTCCTGTAGTGAGGTGACCAGAATTGATAGTACTCCAAGTGGGGTCTAACCAGGGTCCTATGGGGCTGCAACATTACTCCTTGGCTCTTAAACTCAAGCCTATGGTTGATGAAAGTCAATGCACCATATGCTTTCTTAACCACAGAGTCAATCTGCAGCAGCATTGAGTGTCCTATGGATTCAGACCCCCAAGATCCCTTTGATCCTCCACACTACCAAGAGTCTTACCATTAATACTATATTCTGCCATCACATTTGACCTACCAAAATGAACCAGCTCACACTTATCTCGGTTGAACTCCATCTGCCACTTCTCAGCCAGTTTTGCATCCTATCGATGTCTTGCTGTAACCTCTGACCATCCCTCCACACTATCCACAACACCCCTAACCTTTGTGTCATCAGCAAATTTACTAACCCATCCCTGCACTTCCTCATCCAGGTCATTTATAAAAAATCACAAAGAGAAGGGGTCCCAGAACAGATCCCTGAGGCATTCCACTGGTCATCGACCTCCATGCAGAATATGACCCGTCTACAACCACCCTTTGCCTTCTGTGAGCAAGTCAATTCTGGATCCACAAAGCAATGTCCCCTTGGATCCCATGCCTCCTTACTTTCTCAATAAGCCTTGCATGGGGCACCTTATCAAATGCCTTGCTGAAATCCATATACACTACATCTACTGCTCTACCCTCATCAATGTGTTTAGTCATATTCTCCAAAGAGTTCAATCAGGCTCGTAAGGCATGACCTGCCTTTGACAAAGCCATGCTGACTATTCCTAATCATATTATGCCTCTCCAAGTGTTCATAAATCCTGCCCCTCAGGATATTTTACGTCAACTTACCAACCACTGAGTAAAAAAAGGTGGCATCTTTCAAATGAAGTTAATGTTAAACAGCAGACCATTTGTCAGTGCAAATAAAAGATTCCACAGAATCATTCAAGGTGCAGCTGTGTGATTTTGCAGTCTTCAAAGGCCAACATTTGTTTATTGCCTGTAGAACTTGGCTTTTCACAGAAGCTGTTCCATGCTTGCTTCCAGGCTAACCATTGCTTGTGAAATATCTAAGGGCGAGGCATTAACTGAATTCTTAATTAAAAGCTTGAAACTATCACTGGCAGTACAAGAATCTTTCCCATTGAAAGCTGTCAAAGCACACATTTGCATTTGTGCCTTTCCCTTTCTAGGGATAGTGTACAAAATAGACTCTTGTAGAACATGTCTTTCATAAACTAACTGACTAGCCCTATGTCATCAGAAGTATTTGAGAGTGCAGTTACTTTCCCTTTGGGACATTACAAAATGCCAAATACACAGGTTTGAGATATGGTGTTTGTAATATAATGAAAGTAGCAGCTTCTTTGTGCACCAAAACTCCCAAAGGAGACTTCTTTGCTCATGTTTATCAGAGTAACTTGTGAGTTCAACCACTGCTTATAATCCCAGCAGCCCCTACTCCACTGGCTTGCAAATCTTTCTCTGTAATTGGATATGCACACAGTGGCCGCTTTATTCAGTGCAGGAGTGGAACACGATGTGTTCTGCAGCTGCTGTAGCTCATCCTCTTCAAGTTTTGGCATGTTGTACATTCAGTGATGCTCCTGCACACCACTGTTCTAGCACATGGTTAGTTGAGTTAATGTCACCTTCCTGTCAGCCTGAACTATTCTGGCCGTTCATCTCTGACCTCTCTCATTTAAAAAAAAAAAGCATTTTCGCCATAGAACTGCTGATCACTGGATGTTTTTTCCCCACACCATTCTCTGTTATCTTCTGACATTGTTGTGTGTGGAAAAAGTTTCTGAAATACTTCTGTCTGGCATCAACAATTAAAGTCACTTATAAAACATTTCCTCCCCATTCTAATGTTTGGACTGAACAACAACTGAACCTCTAGACCAGGGGCTGTCAACCTTTTTAATCCCATGGACCCCTACCATTAACAAGGGGTCCTTGAACCCAGGTTGGGAACCCCTGCTTTAGACCATGTTTACGTGTTTTTTTATGCGTTGAGTAGCTGCTGCATGATTGGCTGAATAGATATTTGCATTCATGAGCAAGTATACTTAATAAACGGCCACTGAGTGTGTCCAATTCTCTCTCATTACATCTGTGGCATTGGATTTCCAGAATCCATCAACATGCTGCAGTCTTTAATGTCACTCTCACTTTGCTCCCTCTTTACTTCCGGCAGTTTTTCACTTCACTTACAAGGAACTGTCCACTCTATTCAGATCCTTCCCCTAACAAATCTCTCATTATCCTTTTCTATTCTAAAGAAATATCACTTCGAATGTATGTTAGAAACTGTTGTCTAATCACAAGGAAGCATTCTCATTATTCTTTTCTTTGCTGACCCTTTCTAATACTGTCACACCCTCCTGAACAACCTTGCCCTCAACATCTGTAAGACCAAGAATTGTTTTTGGACTTCAAGACGGAAAGTCGTAAGAACACACCCCCCCACACACACCCACACACACCCCACACACCCCCACACACACCCCACACACCCCCCACACACCCCACACACCCTCACACCCCCCCCACACACCCCCCCACACCCCCCCACCCCCCCACACACACCCCACCCCCCCCCACACACCCCCCACACCCCCCCACCCCCCCCACCCCCCACACCCCCCACACCCCCACACCCCCCACACACCCCCAACACACCCCCCACACACCCCCCACACACCCCCCACCCCCCACACACCCCCCACACACCCCCCACACACACCCCCACACCCCCACCCCCCACACACCCCCCACCAACCCCCAACACACACCCCCACACACACCCCCCCACACACCCCCCACACACCCACACACCCCCACACCCCCCACACACACCCCCACACCCCCCACACCCCCACACCCCCCACACCCCCACACACCCCCCCACACCCCCACACACCCCCACACACACCCCCACACACCCCACACACACACCCCCTCACACACACCCCCCCCACACCCCCCCACACCCCCCCACACCCCCCACACACACCCCACCCCCCACACACCCCCCACACCCCCCACACACCCTCACACCCCCCACACACCTCCCACACACCCCCCCACAACCCCCCACACCCCCCACACCCCCCACACACACCCCACACACCCCCACACACACCCCACACACCCCCCCACACACACCCCCACACACACCCACACACACCCCCACACACACCCCCACACACACCCCCCCCACACACACACACCCACACACACACCCCCTCACACACACCCCCCACACCCCCCCCACACCCCCCCACACCCCCCCACACACACCCCACACCCCCACACACACCCCCCACACCCCTCACACACACACCCCCCCACACCCCCCACACCCCACACACCCCCCACACCCCACACACCCCCCCACCCCACACCCCCCCCCCCACCCCACACACCCCCCCACCCCACACACCCCTCACACACACACCCCCTCACACACACACCCCCTCACACACACCCCCCCACACACACACCCACTCTCACACCCCACACACACCCGTCCTCATCGAGTAGTCAGCAGTAGAAGAGGTGAAGAGCTTCAAGTTTCCTGCGAGTCTTCATCTCAGGGGATCTATCCTGGGCTCAATGTAGTGATGCAATCATGAAGAAGGCACTTCATTAGCAGTTTGAGGAGATTTGGTATGTCACCAAAGACTCCAGCAAATTTCTACAAGGGTGCTGTGGAGAGCATTCTAACTGATTGCATCACCACCTGGTTTGGAGCTCCAATGCTCTGGACTGAATAAAGCTATAGAGGGTTGTAGTCTCAGCCAGTTCAACATGGCACCAGTTTCCCCCACCATCAAGTTCATGGTCAAAATGTGGGGCCTCAAGAAGGCAGCATTCATCATTTTCACCTTTCAGGGCAGAGCTTCTTCTTATTACTACAATCAGGGAGGATGTGGTGTCGCACACTCAAAGCTTCTTCCCCTCTGGTCTATGAACATTATCTCACTAGTTTGCTCTCTTTTTGCACTTTATAGACTTATTGTAACTTATGGTAGTTTGATGTAAACAAATTTTACAGCACATATCAGTGATACTAATGTGGCCAAAATAAACACAGTATTGCACTTAAGGCCAGTCTATGTAGCATAACGTGTCACTATAACGTACCCGCTTCTTATGCACTATCCCAGCTGAAAAAGCCCCATATAATAATATATACCTTATTAACCACTTTCTTTATCTACCCTGCCTCTGTCAATGCTTTGTGCATGAATACCTTCAAGTCTCTCTGAACCTTTTTAAAAAATAAACCTTTTAGAACAGCATTCTATTAGATCTTCTCATTTAACCCATCAAATTGCATTAAATCTCTTCAGCTTTGTGTTGGTCGTTTCCATCAGCTTATTGATATTGTGATGCAATTTGTTAATATTCTGTTCACTGTTGGCAATACTGCCACCTTTTGTGTCAGTTTTAGAAATTATAGATTTCACTCCTGAATCATAATTGTTTTCTCTTCCAGAGAAATATGTCAATAATTTGCTTGCTTTTGAGGAGTACAACTTCATCAGGTGTTGATTTCAACCACTTCCAAGTTATGGGTGTTGTAATAATAAATTGGAAAAATGGATGAAACAGTTAATCCATTTTAATGTTGATAACATTTAATTTAAGGGGTTATTTTTGACTAGTGAAATCAGAAAGGTGCCTTAAGTCGAGATGAAGGGTCTCGATTTGAAGTGTGGATTGTCCATTTCTCTCCGCTGATGCAGGCTGACGTGTTGAGTTCTTCCAGCAGCTGGTTGTTGCTGCAGATTCCCGCATCTGCAGTCTGTTGTACTCTGAAATGCTGTATTTTTTTAACTGGAATATAACACTGGGATAACAGCTCAACCCTTTGCAATCATTGGATAGGAAAATTTTACTTATTCTAAGGGAGATATAAAATCAAGTGAGATACATAGCCACCAGCCAAATAACTGTCACCCATTTTATATTATTACACAATCTTTCCCATGCATGTGCTTTCAAAAAAAGGTCTCAGTATGCATCTCAGTGGTGTCCCACTGAATGTTTTATGCTGTTGATACTAAATATTTTATTGTCTCGCATACTGTGGCCCTTGTGGCTTCATTTGGAATCTCTAAATGAAGACTAAAATATTTGTCCTGGCTTCACCTCGCTTTCAAATGAGATGAAAGTCAAGTGTATATTGGATTAATACAGCATCTTGAAATAAATATCATTTCAGGATTTACATAATAAACAGAAATACACCCAAGACACTTATTATAATCTTTGAGGTGTAAAATTTATGAAGTGGCTTCATTTTGGACAGCAGAGATAGTTCAAAATTGCGGCAAAAACTGGATTAGAATTAGAACACTATTAGAAGTAATGTATTGACATAAATTAGTCCCAAATAAAATCAATAAAAATGAAGGACTGACTATATTAGTTACTTTAAGTATTTTTCCTGTTGCAGGCTGTACTCGAGTCCAAAATTTTATCTTCCTTTTGCAACTGTAGCTACAATTATGATTTTTTTTCCCTGTGTACTCTTCAGCTATGGATCCAAAGAATTGTTTTGCATTTATTCATGTTCACTGTGAACAAATTAGACTGCTCAATTCTTTCCGCTTTTACCCTTATCCAATATACAGAGTGAAACTTTCACCACAGCTATCACAGATCAGAGTGAAGAAAGAATGGTTTTATAATTCATCATGTTAGCCTGGCCACCTGCTTCAACTGTGGATTCATTTCAAGAAATATATATCTATTGTCAGAAGGTATCACCAATAATATTTTGATCTGAGTTGTAAACATAGAAAACCTACAGCACAAAGCTGTGCCGAACATGTCCTTACCTCAGAACTACCGAGGCTTACCCATAGCCGTCTATTTTTCTAAGCTCCACGTACTAATCCAAGGAGTCTCTTAAAAGACCCTATCATATCCGCCTCCACCACTGTCGCCAGCAGCCGATTCCACGCACTCACCACCACTCTCTGCGTTTATATATAAAAAAAGAATTACCCCTGACATCTCCTCTGTACCTACTAAAGCACCTTAAAACTATGGCCTCTCATGCTAGCCATTTCAGCCCTGGGAAAAAACCTCTGACTATCCACACAATCAATGACTCTCATTATCTTGTACACCTGTATCAGGTCACCTCTCATCCTCCGTCGCTCCAAGGAGAAAAGCCTGAGTTCACTCAACCTATTCTCATAAGTTATGCTCCCCAATCCAGGCAACATCCTTGTAAATCTCTTCTGCACCTATGTATAGTTTCCACATCCTTCCTGTAGTGAGGTGACCAGAACTGAGCAGTTCTCCAAGTGGGGTCTGACCAGGGTCCTATGTGGCTGCAACATTACCTCTCAGCTCCTAAACTCAATCCCATGACTGATGAAGGCTGATGCACCTTATGCTTTTTTAACCACAGAGGCAACCTATGCAGCAGCTTTGAGTGTCCGACATGCGGATAATTTTCAGCTCATCAAGAGCATCAAGTTACAGAAGACCTGATTAGAGAGAATGTGCTGAACCCAGCCCACTGCCACCCCTGGTCCCTGTATTTCCATATTCACCTGGGCCAGAGGTAGAAGGCAAACTTTGTTGCTGCTCTGTGCCCATAAGTCAGGAGGCAAAGTCCAAATGCTAGCTTGTCTCCAGGGGATGTATTATGAAGATCCTGCTTTAACCTTTGAACTTTTAAGCTCTGACATTAAGTTCTTCTGTCTTGTCTTGAAACTGATTTTAAATGTCCGAGTACTTGAAAAGTTATTGAAATAAAAATAAATAAAAATATAAAATCATCAAAAAATAAAATTGTAATGAATGTAAATAAAAACTTAAAAGTTAAACTATAATAAAATAATTTAGAAAGTAATTTATCTCCCACTTTGCCTCTTAATCCACACACCCAGGATGTCTCTTTTAAATCAGCAGGGTGCTGATTTAAATCAGTAGCATATCGGTCCTGACGCAGTAGCTGAGTTATATATTCCCTGTGCAATGCTCAGAAAGACTGGAATTTACCACTGGATTCCAGACACGGAATATTTTGGCATATACAGTGTCATCTGTCACAGTGTGTCCTGGAATTACAGCACATACCTTAAGTCCAGGACTCACTTCTGTTCTGAATACAAGTATTCTCCTTGGAACCATAAGACACAAGCAGCAAGATTTATCCAGTTATTTTCCGAATCGTCAGACGCTTATTATACGTAGTTTGGCCAACTTCTGTGAAGTAACGACCCATTCATTTGTTTAGGCCAATTGATTAGTTCAATCTTGTAAAGTAATAAGTATTAATAACTTCTAATGCAACTATGATTTTTGAGATTATTTTCTTTCAGTAATTTGTATTTCCTATTTGTCCATTGCAATTTTTTTTTACTTAGTTGAATGAATGTATTAAATAACTTAAGCTGGAATTGCTATACTCCGTTCATGTTGCTTTTGGATGGTTTAAAATTTTAAGTGTATATGTGGTTAGCATCCCTAGACTGTTGAATGCAATGGTCTGGTAAATTAGTTTTCTTGTACAAGTTCAGAAACCAAGGCAGAAAAGAAACAGCAGTTGATGTCCAGTCATTTTCCTGAAGTAATCATGAAACTACATGCATGCAAGATGTTATTTAATTCCTTATCATATATTGGCACCTGGCATATCATAAATTTTAATTAATTAGTCATGAATCAATTAGTCTTTTTGTAGAAATTTAGCGGAACATGGTAGCAGCTTAATACATGAATAGAGAATGGAGTAAGGTTGAATTTAGAGCAACACACACAAATCGGTGGAGGAACTCAGCAGGTCAGGCAGCATCTATGGAGGGAAATGAACAGATGACATTTTGGACTGAGACCTTTTTATCAGGATGGAAAAGAATGTGGGGGGAGAAGCCAGAATAACAGAGTGGGAGAGGGGAGGAGCTCGAGCTGGTGGTTGATCCTTGTGAGGGAGAAAGATAGGTGGGTGGGGGAGGGATTGAAGTGGCAATGATATGAGAGGCTGGGAGGTGATGAGGCAACCAGATGGAATCTGATAGGAGCGGACAAAACATGGAATAGAGGTTGTGAACTGGGAGAGGAGATGAGCAGGTTGGGAGGGCAGGTATGTTTTTGAATTTTCAAATTTGGTGGAGATGTTAAATATGTGATAACAGATCAATAGTCTGTTATGTATTTTGATGTACGGTCCCATTAGCTTCATTCAACTACTCAAGAAAATTACACAATAAAATTACAGAGAATAAATTTTCCTGACTTCAGAACATGTGAAAGAACATTAGGAAGGATTATCAAAGGCAGCTGATCAAAGCCATCTCTCAGTTGGTCCAATTTGCTTCCATAAATTGGATATCCATGATGTTTGAGATTTATTTTCTTCAGGGAACTTAACTAAAAGCATGTTTGATACAGAAACAGAGAACATAGCTTTATGTTCATGCCAGCTTTGACAATAAAATTTTCAGCCATGAGAAGTATATTTTCCATTGGTCTGTACACTGCAATTTTCTTACAGTGTCAATTTTCTTATAGTCGAATGCATGAAAGCAGAATCAGAATTACTGTCCTCAGATACCATTTGATTGCTGATCAAGGCTTAGATCTCTAACTCCAAGAATGGCCAGTGATGGTGAAATTACCCTCTGAATGAATCAGCAGAATCAGAATAGTAGGAAATGCTTGAAACCAGGGTTGGTGCCAGAATGCTGAAAGATTACCAAAGCGATAGATTGCCTGACAACAAAACCCTTGGCTTGAAAAATTCCAAAGGCATCAATTAGCATTTAGAGTGGAACAGATTAATAAAGGCCATTCAGCACAGAATCATTAATGAGAGCCATGTTTAACTTAACTGAACTTTTTTGAACGAAGAAGATCAAGGAGGTATCTGAGTATTAGCATCAGACAAAATCCACATGAAAGAAGTTGAAGTTCATGGGACGCAAGGGTAATCGTACATTGGCTTAAAAGTTGTCACTGTGGCAGAAAGCAGAGGATAATTGACTAGCATTTCAGCGACTTGAGAGCTGGATGTCGTGGGATTCTGCTGAAGGCCTTTTTCTTTCTGTTGAATGTGTATATGTATGGACATTAAAAGTAGAGACCGTATATGGAAACATGCCAATAATGACAAAACTGGCAGCATGGATAATGGTGAGGAAGGCAAATTGGAGTTTGCAGGAAGAGATCAAATTGTTAGTTATGGATTTAAAGTGGCAAATGGAATTCATTCTTGAGAAATGGGAGGCAAAACATTTTGGGGAAGGCAAACAATAAACTATGAACGGCAGATGAGAAGTGTAGATGAACCAAAAGATCTTGGAGTGCATGTTCATAGATCCCAAAAGATCACACAAGTAAGATATGATTACTTTGAAGAGGATGTGAAGGAGAGTTACAAGGACATTGCCTAACTTGAAGAATATTTGTTAAGAGGAGAAACATTGAAGTATGTGCACTTTTTTTTTGGATCAAAGTAGACAGTAGGGAAATTTAAAAAAACAAACATGAGGAAATCTGCAGATGCTGGAAATTCAAGCAACACACACAAAATGCTGGTGGAACGCAGCAGGCCAGGCATCATCTATAGGAAACACAAAGTACACTGCAGATGCTGTGGTCAAATCAAGATGTACAAAAAAGCTGGATGAACTCAGCAGGTCGGGCAGCATCCGTTGAAAGGAGCAGTCAACGTTTCGGGTCGAGACCCTTTGTCAGGACTAAAGAAAAAGGGGGCAGGGGCCCCATAAAGAAGGTGGGGGGAGGCGAATGTTCCAGATGAAAAACCAATCAGAGGAAAGATAAAGATGGAGGAGGGGAAGCAGGGAGGGGATAAGCAGGAGAGGTGAAGAAGGGATCTAAGGGGTAGTAGAAGAAGGCAGAGTCATGAGAAGTGATAGGCAGCTAGAAGAGGAGACAGAGTGAAAGTGGGATGGAGGGAGGGAGAGGGAGGGAACTACCAGAAGTTGGAGAATTTGATGTTCATACCAAGGGGCTGGAGACTACCCAAACGGTATATGAGATGTTGTTCCTCTGACCGAAGTTTGGCCTCATCATGGCAGTAGAGGAGGCCATGTATGGACATATCCGAATGGGAATGTGAAGCAGAGTTGAAGTGAGTGGCAACCGGGAGATCCTGTCTGTTGTGACGGACGGAGCATAGGTGCTTGATGAAGCGGTCCCCCAATCTGCGTTGGGTCTCGCTGATGTAGAGGAGGCCGCACCGGGAGCACCGGATGCAATAGATTATCCCAACAGACTCACAAGTGAAGTGTTGCCTCACCTGGAAGGACTGTTTGGGGCCCTGAATGGTGGTAAGAGATGAAGTGTAGGGACAGGTGTAGCACTTATGCTTGCAGAGATCAGTGCCAGGTGGGAGTTCTGTGGGGAGGGACATGTGGACCAGGCAGTCGCGGAGGGAATGATCCATGCGAAAAGCAGAGAGGGGTAGAGAGGGAAAGATGTGCTTAGTGGTGGGGTCCTGTTGAAGGTAGCGGAAGTTGCGGAGGATAATATGCTGCATCTGGAGGCTGGTGGGATGATAGGTGAGGACAAGGGGGACACGGTCCCTGTTGTGGTGACAGGAGGATGGGGTGAGGGCCGAAGTGCGGGAAATGGAGGAGATGCGGGTGAGGACATCATTGATGATGGCAGAAGGGAAACCATGATTCTTAAAGAAAGAGGACATTTGGGATATCCTGGAATGGAAAGCCTCATCCTTGGAGCAGATGCGGTGGAGACGGAGGAACTGGGAATAGGAAATAGCATTTTTACATTTGGCAGGGTGGGAATCTATAGGAAGAAGTACAGTTGCCATTTTGGGCCGAGACCCTTCGTCAGGACTAACTGAAAGAAGAGATAGAGATTTGAAAGGGGGAGAGGGAAGGGGAGATCTGAAATGATAGAAGAAGACACGCGGGGGAGGGGTGAAGCTAAGAGCTGGAAAGTTGATTGGCAAAAGGGATACACAGCTGGAGAAGGGAAAGGATCATGGGACAGGAGGCCTAGGGTGAAAGAAAGGGGGAGGGGGAGCACCAGAGGGAGATGGAGAGCAGGCAAGGAGTGATTGTGAGAGGGACAGAAAGAGAAAAAAGAGAGAAAAGGAGGAAATAATAAATAAATAAAGGATGGGGTAAGAAGGGGAGGGGGCATTAATGGAAGTTAGAGAAATCATTGTTCATGCCATCAGGTTGGAGGCTACCCAGACAGAATATAAGGTGTTGTTCCTCCAATTTGAGTGTGGCTTCATCTTGACAGCAGAGGAGGCCATGGATAGACATATCACAATGGGAATGGGACGTAGAATTAAAATATGTGGCCACTGGGAGATCCTGCTTTCCCTGACAGACAGTGTAGGTGTTTAGAGAAACCCGACGCAGACTGGGAGACCATTTAGTCCTTCCCATGATCCTCTCCCTTCTCCAGCTGTGTATCCCTTTGCCAATCAACTTTCCAGCTCTTAGCTTCATCCCTCCCCCTCCTGTCTTCTCCTATAATTTTGGATCTGCCCCTCCTGCTCCCACTTTCAAATCTCTTACTATCTCTTCTTTCAGTTAGTCCTGACAAAGGGTCTTGGCCCGAAACGTCGACTGTTCTTCTTCCTATAGACACTGCCTGGCTTGCTGTGTTCCACCAGCATTTTGAGTGTGGAAATTTAATTGTTTTGCATATTATACAAAGGCCTAGAGAGGGTGAATAAGAATGAGGACACCAGAGACTGCAGATGCTGGAACCTAAAGCAAAAACAAAAGCTGGAAAAAAAATTAGTCAGTTTTGCTCTTGCTCCATCCCTTCCCCTCATCTCTTTTTACTGGCTATTTTCCCTCTACTCTTTCAGATAAAAAAAGACATTTAATATCCATTTCTCTACAGATGTTGCCTGACTTGCTCAATTTTCCCAGTAGTTTGTTTTTATTTAAATATCAGAACTATCTATTTCAAATAGAGTAAGCAGTAACTGGGAATTGTAGTTACTTAATAGCAGGATAAAAGAAAAGTAAATAAAATATATTCCATTCATTGATAGGTGTGGAACTCAATGCCTGAAGAGATTGTGGAGTCAGAAATCCTCAACATAGCTTTCTGAAGCTAAAAGTTGTGCTATGGATCAGCAGCTGGGAAGTGGAGTTAAGCTAGTTATTTTTGGATAGGTTAGATAAACTGGGCCTGATAACTTCATCTGTGCTGTGAATGGCACAATTCTACTAACTGGGTAAATAAGAAACAAGTAATCTGAAAAGTGCTATGGAGTTCTTTGTGCCCAGGTATGTGGCAATGAGCAACTGATCACAGAATGCTAACCAACTACAAACATTATTTTGCTAAAAACAAATAATGCAAGCCAACCAGGAACTATTTAATCTAATTATGTTTAATCCAAATTGTAGAACAAATGATGATTAGCATGTACAGGGACTCCTAGTGTTATGGAAGATCTGACTTAATGAAAATGCTTTCATTAATGCTTTATCAGCCTCTGAAAAAACAGATTGGAGTATTTACATCAAGTTTAATGGATACATTATAGGTAGGTATAGAAACCGGACATAGAAAGGCTGAAAGCACATAGTCTTTTTTCCAGAGAAGGCACAGGATTAAGATTAGATTTAAAAGTGCAATCAGAGACATCTTCTGATACAAATGTGGTGCATATTTGGAATTGCAGTGACTAGGTCTCTGTGGCTCTGAAGAGAAGCAGGGAGGAGTGCATAGGGGTTTCCATAGTTGGAGGAGCAGAAGATCCTCACTGTCCAGGCCACGCTCTTTTCTCACTGCTGTAGAAGGTACAACAGACTCAGAGCTCGCACCACCAGGTTCAAAAACAGTTACCACCCCTCAACCGTCAGGCTCTTGAACAAAAGGGGATAGCTACTCTCATTTAATGACTCTTTTCTCCAGTTACTTTGAACTTTGTTCTATGACTTAACAGACCGCAATGCTTTGCTTTTCATCTTATGCAATAGCAGTCTTTGTACTTGTTTTACAATTTTTATTTTAATGGTAACAATCTCAACGTTAAACAATCATCACACCAATTCTTGTACATAAGACCTTCAGACATAGGAGCAGTGTTAGACCAATCAGCCCATCAAGTCTGATTCGCTCGATGCATCGCAATGTTTGAAGCTCAGATACAAGTTATCAGCTTTGAGCTTGAGTTCCACAAGCAACCAACATTTGCTGCAACATGGTCACCAGGAACCACAACGAGGTCCACCAGCTCCCACATCGTGCAGCTGCAACACATCATCTGATCCTGCATCCCTTCTCTATTTAGTTAGTTGTAATTTGGTGCATTGTTAAGTAACTAATATTAGTAGACCTCAGACTCTACACTTGTGCACTCTGGGGCCCCACGCTCAGCCTCTCCTTGCAGAAGCCTCAGTTCCCCACTCTAACTCTGTTCACTCAAAAAGTAGCCACTTTGCTTATACCTAACTTTTTGTTGGCTCTTGCCAATTTCCTAATAACCCAATCAATCTCAACTGGAGCAGTAAGTCTCAATGCGCTCTGCTCGCTTTTTAAATCTGGTGCTCCTCACCACATCCTGTGATCTCAAGATAAGCAGAAAGCCCTACCTGATTTGATCTCCCAAACATGCAATTTCTCACATTTATCTGTATTAAAAGACATTTGCCAATCCCCTGCCCACATATTGTACCTAGCTGATCAAGATAACCCTGTAAATTTTCATAACCTTCTGTGACATCTACAATACCACCTATTTTAGAATCATCCACAAACTTATCAATCATGCCTTTTACATTCATGTTCAAATTGTTCATATAAATGACAAATAATGAAGATTCCAGTACCAACAACTATGGCACACCACCAGACAGTTTCTCCAGTATGAGAAGCAACTTTCAATCATCATCACACACAAAATGCTGGTGGAATGCAGCAGGCCAGGCAGCATCTATAGGGAGAAGCGCTGTCGACGTTTCGGGCCGAGACCCTTCGTCAGGACCTGACGACAAAACAACATAATTTGCCCTATCCTCATCTACCCTTCTGGTTTCTGTTGTGTATTTAACATTTCAGTAATATTTAAGTAATATTGTAAATATATTTATGATTAAGCATTTTGTTGTTTACATAGTGCATTGCAGGTTATATGTAAAGGACATGCATTATTACATCACAATGTCATACATACATGCCTCTCTTAAAGTAAAACTAAAGTTAGACTCATATTCTGGACTCTCTTGATTTTCTTCCCATTAGTTTTATACTTTGGAGTTGCAAAATGTAGCAGTGGCGGTGAGGTTTTAAACTAAACACAAGACAACTACCTACCTGTTGAAGCGCAGTGAGACATGCGTTTTTAAAAAAACACAGCGAGACGTTCAAGTTTTAAAAAAGAACAGCACACTTTCTTCACAAGGGAAAAAGATGTTAGAGATTTTTTTTAAAAGGCAAAAAATGGAAGAATTCATGGGTTCATAAACAATGAGTACCAGGTGATAATTTTTTTAAAAAGAGCAAAAACTGCTGGCGACATTGAAAAGATAGACACAAGGTAACAGGATTTTGTAGACTGAATGGATTGAACAGTATTTTGAAGCAAATGAAATGGTCAATGAGAAGCAAGTACCAGTTTTGCTGAGTGTATTGGATTTAGAGGCAAACAGTTTGCTTAGAAGTTTACGTACACGACGCTGGAAGAACTCAGCAGGTCGGGCAGCATTTGTGAGAAAAGAGTAGCCAATGTTTCGGGCCGAGACCCTTCATCAGGAATGGGGGGGGAAGAGAGGGCCGAAGCCCAGTAATAGATATAGGGGAGGGGGAAGGGCTAGAGGTGCCAGGTGGAGAACCAATCAGAGGAAGGATAAAGGGGGAGGGGATAAGCATGAAAGAACTGTAGAGATAAAGGAGCAGAAAGTTGAAAGGGGAGAGGGGCAGAGAGGGACCTAGGATGGGGGGAGGGGGAGGGAATTACCGGAAATTGGAGAATTCAATGTTCATACCACCAGGCTGGAGGCTACCCAGATGGTAGATGAGGTGTTGCTCCTCCAACCTGAGTTTGGCCTCATCATGGCAGTAGAGGAGGCCATGTATGGACATATCTAGATGGGAATGAGAGGCAGAGTTGAAGTGGGTGGCAACCGAGAGGTCCTGTCTATTGTGACGGACGGAGCGGAGGTGCTCGACGAAGCGGTCCCCCAATCTGCGTTGGGTCTCGCCGATGTAGAGGAGGCCACACCGGGAGCACCGGATGCAATAGACGACTCCAGCAGACTCGCAGGTGAAGTGTTGCCTCACCTGGAAGGACTGTCTGGGGCCCGGAATGGTGGTAAGGAGGGAGGTGTGGGGACAGGTGTAGCATTTGCGCTTGCAGGGATAAGTGCCAGGTGGGAGTTCTGTGGGGAGGGACGTGTGGACCAGGTAGTCGCGGAGGGAACGATCCCTGCGAAAAGCTGAGAGGGGTAGGGTGGGAAAGATGTGCTGGATGGTGGGGTCCTGTTGAAGGTGGCGGAAGTTGCGGAGGATAATGTGTTGAATCCGGAGGCTGGTGGGGTGGTAGGTAAGGACAAGGGGAACCCTGTCCCTGTTGCGGTGACGGGAGGATGGGTTAAGGGCTGAAGTGTGGGAGGTGGAAGAGATGCGGGTGAGGGCATCTTTGATGATGCCAGAAGGGAAACCACGATCCTGAAAGAAAGAGGACATTTGAGAAATCCTGGAACGGAAAGCCTCATCCTGGGAGCAGATGCATTGGAGACGGAGGAACTGGGAATAGGGAATGGCATTTTTGCATTGGGCAGGGTGGGAAGAAGTATAGTCAAGATAGTTATGGGAGTCAGTGGGTTTGTAGAAGATGTCAGTGGACAGTCTGTCTCCAGAGATGGAGACCGAGAGATCAAGAAAGGGGAGAGAAGTGTCTGAGATGGACCAAGTGAATTTAAGGGCTGGGTGAAAGTTAGAAGCAAAGTTGATGAAATTGACGAGCTCAGCATGGGTGCAGGAAGCAGCACCAATGTAGTTGTTGATGTAGCAGAGGAAAAGTTGGGGAGTGCTTAGAAGTTTAACTGCTCTAAACAAAGAAGACGAAATAAACTTTGCTGATATTGTGAAAGTAATGCAGGAACATTTAGAATGTTGTTGACTGCAGACGCTTTAGCTTTCATAAGTGGAATCGAAAGGAAGGAGAGTACTTTTCAATGTATGTGGCTGAATTGAAGAGATTGACCATTCTCAGTTCAACAATGGACTTAATGAGAGATGGATTAGTTTGTGGAATTTTACAAGAAAGCTTTCAAAAATGGCTCCTAACTGAAGCACAACTTACATTTAAAAGAGCAGTTGAAATTGCTGAGCAATGGAAACAGCAGACAGACACAATTAAGTTGCAGTTAAGAATGAAAGCGAGTGTGAACAAAAATGCAACATCTAAACATAAAAAATTGTGTTACCACTGTGGCAGGGGCTCAGGTGCACTGGACCAATGCAGGTTTAAAGGTCAAACGCAAAAAAAAAGCCACAAAGTAGGACACGTGCAAAGAGCATGTCAGGCAAACAAAAATCTGCACAGAAAAGAGAAAAAGATTTAAAAAAAGTCAAGTTGCAGTTCCAAAAAGAGCAGTAATAAAAGCACTAAAAGAGTCAATATTTTGGCAAAAAACTACACTAAAAAGACAAAAGAACACACCAAACAACTTTGTGAAAAGGTTATTGAAAAGCACACGTCAGGAGATGGACATCAGAAAATTTCCAAGTCTCAGAATATCTCCTGGAGTACAGTTAAGTCAATCATGAAGGAATGGAACGAATATGGCACAGTGCTAAATCTGTCCAGAGCAGGTAGTCCCTAAAAATTGAGAAGACCATGCAAGAAGGGGATTAGTTAGGGAGGCCACCAAGAGCCCTATGACAACTCTGGAGGAGTTGCAAGTTTCAGTGGCTGAGATGGGAGAGACTGAGCATACAACAACGGTTTCCCGGGTGCTTCACCAGTCGCTGCTTTATGGGAGAGTACGTAAAAGAAAGCCACTGGTGAAATTTGCCAGACGGCATGTGGAAGACTCGAAAGTCAACTGGGTGAGGGTTCTATGGTATGATGAAACCAAAATTGAGCTTTTTGACCATCAGACTAAACACTGTTTGGGGTAAGCCAAACATGGCACACCATCAAAAACACACCATTCGTACCGTGAAGCGTGGTGCTTCACTACAGCAGGTGCTGGAAGGCTTGTGAAGATAGAGGGTAAAATGAATGCAGCAAAGTATAGGAAAATTCTGGAGGAAAACCTGATGCAGTCTGCAAGAGAACTGCGACTAGGGAGAAGATTTGTTTTCGAGCAAGAAAATGACCCCAAGAAAAAAGCCAAAGCCACACAGGAATGGCTTAAAAACAACAAAGTTAATGTCCTGGAGTGGCCAAGTCAGAGTCCGGACTTCAATCCAATTGAGAATTTGTGGCTGGACTTGAAAAGGGCTGTTCATTCACGATCCCCATGCAATTTGCTAGAGCTTGAGCTGTTTTGTAAAGAAGAATGGGGAAAAATTGCTGTTTCCAGATGTGAAAAGCTGGTAACGACCAATTCAACAGACTGAAGGTTGTAATTGCTGCCAAAGGTACATCTGCTTAATACTGACTTGAAGGGGGTGAATACTTCTGCAATCAATTATCTTACGTTTTAGATCACTTTATGGAGATCTGTTTTCACTTTGGCATAAAAGAGTCTTTTTCTGTTGATGTGAGTCAAAAAAGCCAAATTAAATCCACTGTGATTCAATATTGCAAAACAATAAAACATGAAAGCTTCTGGGGGGAGGGGTTGAATACCTTTCATAGGCACTGTAAGAGTCAACTGAAAGCAAATTAAGAAAGGTACTGGATGATGCCACAGTAGTGCTCAAGGATGGCACAGGAAACTCAAACATATCAAGGGTAAAATAGAGTTAATTGGGACCACAGCTGTTTACAATTTACATCAACGATTTAGATGAAGGCATTGAGAATAACATCAGCAAGTTTGCTGATGATACTAAGCTGGGTGGCAGTGTGACATGTGATGAGGATGTTAGGAGAATTCAGGGTGACTTGGATAGGCTGGGTGAGTGGGCAGATACTTGGCAGATGACGTTTAATGTGAATAAGTGTGAGGTTATTCACTTTGGGAGTAAGAACAGGAAGGCAGATTATTATCTGAACGGTGTAGAGTTAGGTAAGGGAGATATACAAAGAGATCTAGGAGTCCTTGTTCATCAGTCACTGAAGGTGAATGAGCAAGTGCAGCAGGCAGTGAAGAAGGCTAATAGAATGTTGGCCTTTATTACAAAGGGAATTGAGTACAAGAGCAAGGAAATCCTTTTGCATTTGTATAGGGCCCTGGTGAGACCACACCTGGAGTATTGTGTACAGTTTTGGTCTCCAGGGTTAAGGAAGGACATCCTGGCTGTAGAGGAGGTGCAGCGTAGATGGTTAATTCCTGGGATGTCCAGACTGTCTTACGCAGAGAGGTTAGAGAGACTGGGCTTGTACACGCTGGAATTAAGGAGATTGAGAGGGGATCTGATTGCAACATATAAAATTATTAAGGGATTGGACAAGATAGAGGCAGGAAATATGTTCCAGGTGCTGGGAGAGTCCAGTACCAGAGGGCATGGTTTAAGAATAAGGGGTAGGTCATTTAGGACAGAGTTAAGGAAAAACTTCTTCTCCCAGAGAGTTGTGGGGGTGTGGAATGCACTGCCTCAGAAGGTAGTGGAGGCCAATTCTCTGGATGTTTTCAAAAAGGAGCTAGATAGGTATCTTATGGATAGGGGAATCAAGGGATATGGGGACAAGGCAGGAACCGGGCATTGATAGTAGATGATCAGCCATGATCTCAGAATGGCGGTGCAGGCTCGAAGGGATGAATGGTGTACTTCTGCACCTATTGTCTATTGTCTATTAATTGAACGGGTAAAATAGAGTTAATCTGCCACATCTAAGTTGTGAAAAACCCGTCCAGTTCCCTATACCATGTATGATAAAGTAGCCAGTGATCCAGGTCACATGGAGGCTGAAGGAATTCTTTGCAAGGTTAAGTGGAGCCCATGGGCAATGCCAGTGGTCTCAGTAGTCTAGAAGATTAGGACTGTCAGGATATGCGGTGATTTTAAGGGCACCATCAACCCAGTACGGAAAGTAGCCCAATTCCCTCTTGCCAAGAATAGATGATACCCTTACAAACCTTTCTGGAGGAAAGCACTTCAGTAAAGTAGACTTAGCTGAGGTCTACCTACAACTGGAGATGAAAGAAGAGTTGTAAGTGTTTCCCACCATAAACACTCACAAAGGGCTCTATCACTAAATTAGTCTTGTGTTTGGAGTGGCGTCTGTACCTGCACTCTGGCAAAAAGCTATGGACCAAGTGTTGCAAGGCTGGCCATTGTTACCAGTAAGGATGACCAGGAATATCTCCAAAATATCAAGATGGTGTGAAAATTATGGGCTCAGAGCATAATGTAGCAAATGTGAATTCTTTAAAGCAAGCCTCACTTACTGTGTTCACACTATCGACGCACAAGAAATACACAAGTGTGCTGAGAAAATTCAAGCAGTGGTGGATGCTACAAACCCAAAGGATGTGTCACAGTTGTGGTGCTTTTTATGATTTGTCAATTACCATAACAGGTTCCTGCCAAACCTGGCTACTGTGCCGCCACCCCTCCCCAAGCACGTTACTCTAGACAGCAAGAAATGGCAATGGACAAAGCAGTGTAAGGTATCTTTCAAAATGATAAAGGAACTGGTAACATCAGACACCGTACTCACACATGATGATCCACATGGTCCAGTGTAGCTTGCCGGTGATGCCTCACCTTATGGAAAGGTGCAGTCATGTCACATGTTATGAGTGATGGGAGTGAACACCCCACTGCCTTTCCATCACATTCCCTTACCACTGCAGAAAAAAATTATGCACAGATTGACTGAGGGGCCTTGAGACTGGTTTGGGGTGTAAAGCGTGTTGACCAGTACTTGTATGGGAGAGAATTCACAGTCATTACCGATCATCAACCACAAGTGTCCATTTTCAATCCACAGGAGGTTGTTCCACAAACAACAACTGTACTAATGCCGATTGGGGCTCTTTTTCCTGAAGGACACAATTACAAGTTTGAATCCAGGAGAATGACTAATCATGGAAAGGCCAATGGATTATCCCATTTACCCTAAATCTAAAGTATCTCTATTACAGTAGAGATGATCCAAAGAGAAACCAGAAAAGACCCTACACTGTCTCTGGTCGACCTGAAATAGCTGGAATGTGCAGCAGAAATCCCAGCTCCCCCATTTTTACCTTCACCAGGATGAACCTGTCCTTGACAGAAGTTGCCTAAAAGGAGGAAGCCCCAGACCCCGAGGTATTTTCACAGCCACAGGTCTCTCGTACCAAGCAGAATGATCCCCCTTGTCAGGAACAACGTTATCCCACAATATTCACAATGATTAAATCTTCAGGCCGGAATGGGACGGTTTAAAATTTGCAATGCTGTGGGTGTCTATATAGTAGTAGTATGGCAGATACAAGATGCTGGGATCTGGAGCTCAGTGGGTCGAGCAGCATCTGTGGGGGAAAAAGAATGGTTGACCTTTAGGGCTGAAACCCTGCATCAGGACTGAGAGGTGGAAAGGAAAACTGGCTAGCATGTTTTGGCTTCAACCTGGAACATCAACAGTTCCTTTCCTCGCACAGCTGAGGTTTGACCAGCTGAATTCTTCCTGAAGATTGTTTGTGATGATAAATGGCAGTTTGGATTCTTTCAGTAGTTCTATAAGATCATCATTGAGTCTGTTAAAAGTTCTGGAACTTTTTTTGTGCAAATTACTTTGTAGAAGGGAAGAAAAATGCCATTTCCCCCCTACTAAGGCTGATAAGCAGCATGAAACTCATTGGGAATAATAGCAAAGGGCCACAAGGTAAAGGAGGCGATGATCTGGACTGCTGATGCTGTACATTTCTATTGAAATTTTCCCATACATCAGGTAACATTGAAGGAAAAAATGCCAATGGAAATTCATGCTGGCACTGCAATACTGGTGATTGATATGTGAGTAGGAATGTAAATGTAATTGGCCAATTGATGCAATAAAGCTCAATGTATAATCTGTTGTTCTTCATACCTACACTGGAGAAAGGATCAAGATCGTATGAGTGTGTGAAGCTAGAGGAAGAAACAGTGAAAGTTATGAAAATTTCCTCTTCTGTACCAAGCCAAAAATCAGCCTGGAACTAGCAGGAAAAAAAAAATCAAGTTAAATTAGTAGGAAATAAAGAGTGGAGATAAATTCTCTGAATAGGTTTTGCTTGGCAAGAAACCAGAGATGTTTTGTAATGAAAGATATTATTCAAGGCATATAAGGCGAAATTTGCTCGACAGAAAATGCTGCATGATATTTCTTCAAACTGTGACTCTCTACTCCATTCTAAAGGATAAGGTTGGGGAAGAGCTATTCCAGTTTTTTTTTGTATAGTGATTAAAGATGATGCCATTTTGGATCTGTGAAGATTCCGAAATAACAATCAATAGATAAGTAACAGTAGGTTGATACACACTACCGTTGATGATTTGCTGAGATGAACTGACAGATTTTCACAACCCTTAATATGTCACTTCGTAAAAAGTAGATTGTGTTGGCAATGCTTTAAAGTAGTATTCAAATGATTAATACTGTCCATCAATAATTCAAATAAATTAGCAAAAGCATCAGCTCCTGACATTTTCCAAAGAATCAGAATTAGGTTTACTATCACTGTATGTGTCATGAAATTTGTTATTATATGGCAGTAGTACATTGCAATGCAGAATAATAAAAATTGTGAATTACAGTAAGCATATGTATGTACAGTATATATGTGTGTGTTGTGTTAAATTAAATAAGTAGTGAGTTAGTGTTCATGGATTCGATATCCATTCAGAAAACTGATGGTAGAATGGAAGAAGCTGTTTCTGAATTGAATGTGTGCCTTCAGGCTTCTGTATGATCCAAGGCTTTCCAAGTATCATTATTTTCCCCTAACACAAGCACTTACAGAAACTTGTAAAGTGCTAACAGTGTGACTCAGGAAGGATATTTTCAGTGGCTGGAAAAGATTCAGATTCCTGGACAAGGATAGGCAGGAGACCATTTAAGACTGGAATGAAGAGAAAGAGAGGTGAATCTTTGGAATTCTTTACTCTGAAGGGTTGTAGAAGCTTAGTTACTAAGTTTATTCAAAACACATCTTGATATATTTCTGAATATTAAGAGAAGCAAGAAATACGTTGACAAAAATGATACTGAGGTAGAAGATCAGGCATGATTCTGATGAATGGTGGAGTATGCGCTGAGGTTTAGAAAAACTAATCTTGTTTCTATTAGTTGTGTTCTTAAATAAGAGCCCATACTATTACAGGAAAGGTCCTAATATGGACAGAAGATTGGCTGACTGGCAGGAGGCAAAGTGTGGGAGTAAGGGGTGCCTTTTCAGTTTGACTGATAGTTACCAGTGGTGTTCCACAAGGACCAGTGTTGGGACCGCTTCTTTTTACATTATATGCCAATGATTTGGATGGCGGAATTGATGGCTTTGTGGCCAAGTTTGAAGATGTTGCAAAAGCAGATGGAGGGGCCAATTGTGTTGAAGAATCAGGACTGAGAGAGATCAGGAGAATGGGCAAGAAAGTGCCAGACGGAATACAATGTAGGGAACTGTATGATCAAATTTAGAAATCAGAGGTGCAAAGGTATTTAGGAGTCCTTGTGCAGAATTCTCTGAAGGTTAACTTTCAGCTTGGGATAGTGATAAAGAAGTCAAATACAATGTCTGCATTCATTTCAAGAGGACTAGAATATAATATCAAGGATGTAATGCTGAGGCTTTATAAGGCATTGGCCAAAACACAGTTGGAGTAATGTGAGTAATTTTAGACCCCTTATCTAAGTAAGGATGTACTGGCATTGAAGGAAGTTTAATGGCTCTGGGCCTGTACTTACTGAAGTTTCAAAGAATAAAACCATTTGAATATTGAAAGGCCTAAGACAGTGGATATGATAAAGATATTTTATATACTGGGGAAGTATAGGACCAGAGGGCACAACATCTGATTAGAAAAGTGTCCCTTTAGAATAGAGAAAAGGAATTTCTTTAGCCAGGGAGTCATGAATTTGTGGAATTCATTGCCACACATGGCAGTGGATGCCAAGTCATTGGCTATATTTAGTTTGATAGATTCTGATTAGTAAGGGCATTACAGGTTACAGAGGGAAGGCAGGAGAATGGGGTTGAGAGGGATAACAAATCAGCCGAGATAGAATAGTGGAGCAGACTCTATGACCTACTTCTGCTCCTATGTCTTATATGATTTACACAAGTTTGCTAAATATTAGAAAAATGTGGAAACACATCAAAAAGAAATGAGCTGCATTCTAAAATTTGAAATGAAGTTCAGTTTCTCATAAGTCCTCAGATCCAGAATGCCTGGCTTTGAATTTCTGTGACATAGAACATAAAGTTAACTTTGTGTTTCACAAAGGTTTGGGCAATTCCAAGTTGTAGAATGTTAACTCCTCCACACATCAGCAACAGAACAATACTATATTTTGAGATATAATCTTTCTGATCACATTTCATACTTTCAGACAATCGTTTTGTATAGTTTGAGTGATTGAGGTTCCTTCACACTCCTGTATCCAGTTTTATTTTAAGGTTTTGTTTGTAAGTTTTCCTCCTGAATCCACTTCCTGATCTGGATGGTAGGATAGATTTCTTTTTTTCTAAGTAGTGCCACCCATAGTCACTCTCTGCAGATGTACTTCTGATATCTAGTCTGCCTTTGGACTCTTGTCATTTTCATAGCAATGATGCTCCAATTTCTTTGCCTTTTCATTGATAATTTCACTCTTGGCATTTCCTCTATGTATTCCTAATACACTTTTTATAGTTTTATCAGAATGGAACTTTAATTTCACTGTGAGTTAATCAGATGGTCTCAGATCGGACATAACCTTCCTTCAGTCTGCTTTCCGCTCCTTTTGTTTCTGTTTAATAAATCTGTCAATTCTTTTTTGCCAAGGATTGTTTTGAAAGTGAGATACTTAATAGTTTCATAATTGAATTGTATTGACTTTATTTCTTACATCCTTCACATACACGAGGAGTAAAAATCTTTACGTTATGTCTCCACCTGAATGTGCAATCTTAGTAATTTATAATAAATAGAACAGTCAATGTAATATAGGGTACATTCAAGTCAGTGTGAGTTAATCAGTCCAATGGCCTGATGGAAGAAGCTGTCTCGGAGCCTGTTGGTCCTGGCTTTTATGCTGTGGTACTGTTTCCTGGATGGTAGCAGCTGGACCAGTTTTTGGTTGGGGTGACTCAAGTCCTCAATGGTCCTATGGGCCTTTTTTACACACCTGTCCTTGTAAATGTCCGGAATCAATTTCAGATGTGCTGGGCTGTCCGCACCACTCTCTGCAGAGTCCTGCGATTAGGGGAGGTACAGTTCCCATATCAAGCTGTGATGCAGCCAGTCAGGATGCTCTCAATTGTGCCCCTGTAGAAAGCTGTTAGAATTTGGGGGCCAATACCAAACTTCCTCAACCATCTGAGGTGAAAGAGGTGCTGCTATGCCTTTTTCACCACACAGCTGGTGTGTACAGATCATGTGAAGTCCTTGGTGATTTGGATGCTGAGGAAATTGAAGCTGTTTACCCTCTTAACCCCAGATCCATTGATGTCAATAGGGGTTAGTCTGTCTCCATCCTTCCTGTAATCCACTACTAACTCCTTTGGTTTTGCTACATTGAGGGAGAGGTTGTTTCCTTGACACCACTGTGTAAGAGAGATGACTTCTCCCCTGTAGGCCACCTCATTGTTGTTTGAGATAAGGCCAATCAATGTAGTGTTGTCGGCAAATTTAATTAGTAGATTAGAGCTGTGGGTGGCGTTACAGTCATGGGTATACAGGGAGTAAAGGAGGGGACTCAGCATGCAACCCTGAGGACTCCTGGATTGAGAGTCAGAGGGTTGGAGGTGAGGGAACCCACTCTTACAACCAGCTGACGACCTGACAGGAAGTCTAGGATCCAACTGCACAAGTCAGGGTCAAGGCCGTCTGCTTGAGGTTTCCACTGTTGTAATTGTGTTCATAAACTATTAGGTCCTCATTTATGTACAAATCATTCTGCAATCAGTACACTGAGCTCCAAATGAGTTAGCTTATTAACCTTTCATACTTTACTTTGAATTTAAATATACTGGTTGTGGTTTGGAATGTTTTGGAAAAAATCACTGGCTTTATTTCAGACTTAGGAATTTTTATCTATAAACTGAGGTGTTGATTTCAGGTCAAGGTGTTTAAATATTTTTTTTCAAGATCATAGCAGAGCTTTTATTCTCTGATTCAGTTGTTTAGAAGTCCAAGGCTTTTCCTACAAGGTATGAAGCTAATAACCTGTTGCTCATTATTTTAAGAAAATTTTGGTAAAATATTACAGAATAACTCCATTATATCCTTTGACTCCCAGATTATCATAGACTGGAATTGTGGAGTCATTGGTTATTTTCACTCATTCAGTACACACAATCACCACAATTACTGTTGATTATTGAGACCAAAAGTTCAAAGTAAATTTATTATCAAAGTACATATATAATCATATACAACCTTTAGATTCAGTTCTTGCAGAGATTCACAGTAAATACAAGAAACACAATAGAATCAATGAAAGACAATGAAAGGAAGGACAAACAGCCAATGTGCAAATGACAACAAACTGCAAATACAAAAATCCAGTAAAGAAAAAAAAGAAATAACAACAAGTAAATAAGCAATAAATATCAAGAACATGAGATGAGGAATCCTTGAAAGTGAGTCTATAGGTTATGGTTTTACGTACCCGTGACACGTGACAGTGGTACCCTGTACGTGACTGGGGTTGAAGTTATACTGGACATGAGGTAATAGTCTTGTGATGGTGGAGTGATGTCATTTTCCCGCCAGTAGAGGTCATGTGACAGGTTTTTTTTTACAGGGTATTAAAGGAAGACCCACCCTGTCAGGTGGGGCAGTTCGTGGCGGGATTTGCCAAGATGACTTCATGTCCCTGCGTGATTTAATGTGATGACGCAGTTTAGTTAAAAATGAAGTTTTATATAATGCCTAAAGTTTAAAAGGTCATCGCCAACAGTTTCTTTACTGTGGAGAGTGAAGATAAAAGTTTGGAAGATAAAAATCGAGGAGAATCGATTTTCGACGGTGGATTGGTTACGACCTTATTTGATCCTCATTCGGAAGGATTTCGTTGACTGTTCTCGTGTTAATCTCCACTGGGATAGCGGGAGATTGAGGACAGAGTGTGGAAGAAGAGGTTAGTGCCATTAAACCATTACGTTTTATAAAATTCTTTGTGGGAAAGTTCGACGCTGGGGAATCGAAGGAACGACGTGGAAGAGAATTTAAATCGTTTTAAAAGTCTCTCCTTTTAAAAGGACTGTGAGCTTTTGAACTTTCGGCATACCGCTTTAAAGAACTGTTTTTTTTCAATACCGCTTTAAAGACTGTTTGGACTGCAACGCTATTAAGAACTGTTTACGCTGTCTCACAGCAGCTGTTTTCCAGTTACGTTTGAGTTTGTTTACTTTTGAGGGGGTTTGTTTTCAGTGTTTAATAAACGTGTTGTTTGTTATAAAAACCCTTGCCTAACTCATCTATATTTATTGTTGCCTGAATACATAACAATGGGAACAGTTCAGTGATGGAGCCAGTGAAGTTGTCCCCTTTGGTTCAAGAACTCTATAACATTGAACCTATTGTACTGTGAAACTCACGAATACATGATTTTCTGTGCAGAAAACATGTACAATGCCGATTTTTTTAAAAAAGTATTCACTCCCTTGAAGTTTTCATGTTTTATTGTTTTACAACATTGAATCACAGTGGATTTAATTTGACTTTTTTGACACTGATCAACAGAAAAATACGTTCATGTCAAAGTGAAGAAGTAACTCTACAAAGTGATCTAAATTAATTACAAATATGAAACAAAATAATTGATTGCGTAAGTATTCATCCCCTTCAAGTCAGTATTTAGTAGATGCATCTTTGGTTGCAATTACAGCCTTGAGGTTGATACATCTAGACACATCAATTTTTGCCCATTCTTCTTTACAAAATTGCTGAAGCTCTGTCAGATTGCATGGGGATCACAAGTGAACAGCCCTTTTCAAGTCCAGCCACAAATTCTCAATTGGATTGAGGTCTGGACTCTGACTTGCCCACTCCAGGATAGTATTAACTTACTTGTTTTTTAGCTATTTCTCTGTAGATTTGGCTTTATGCTTGGGGTCATTGTCTTGCTGGAAAACAAATCTCCTGAGTCGCAGTTCTCTTGCAAACTGCATCGGGTTTTCCTCCAGGATTTCCCTGTATTTTGCTGCATTCATTTTACCCCCCACCTTCACAAGCCTTCCAGGGCCTCCTGCAGTGAAGCATCCCTACAGCATGATGCAGCCATCACCACGCTTCACGGTAGGGATGGTGTGTTTTTAATGATGTGTGGTATTTGGCATATGCCAAACATAGTGTTTAGTCTGATTGTCAAAAAGCTCAATTTTGGTTTCATCAAGGCATAAAACCTTCTTCCAGCTGACTTCAGAGTCTCCCACATGCCTTCTGGTAAACTCTAGGTGAGATTTCAATGTGAATTATTTTCAACAATGGCTTTCTCTTTGCCACTCTTGTATAAAGTTGTGACGGGTGAAACACCCAGGCAACAGTTGTTGTATGCTCAGTCTCTCCCATCTCAGCCACTGAAGCTTGTAACTCCTCCAGAGTTGTCATGGGCCTTTTGGTGGCCTCTCTCAGTAGTCCCTTCTCGCATGGCCACTCATTTTGAGGATGGCCTGCTCTAGGCAGATTTACAGCTGTGTCATGTTCTTTCCATGATGATTGACTTAACTGTACTCTAAGGGATATTCAGCAACTTGGAAATTTTCTTGTATTAATCTCTTGGCTTGTGCTTTTCAGTAACATGTTCGTGGAGTTGCTTGTTGTGTTCTTTTGTCTTCATGGTTTAGGATTTGCAAGGATACTGACTCACCAGCGGTTGGACCTTCAAGGTACAGGTGTAGTTTTACTACAGTCATTTGAAACACCCTGACCGCACAAAGGTCTCTTAAAGCAGATCTCCATTTAACTAATTTTGTGCTTCTAAAACCAATGGGCTGCACCAGTGATGATTTGATGTGTCATATTAAGGGGGGGGGGGGTGAATACTTAAGCAATAAATTATTTTGTATTTTATATTTGTAATTAATTTAGATCACTTTGTAGAGATCTGTTTCCACTTTGACACGAAAGTATTTTTCTGTTGATCAGTGTCAAAAAAGCCAAATTAAATCCACTGTGATTCGGAGGTCTCCTGGTGGCACTCATGGCATGAGGTTCAATTTGGCTTCGCTCCGTTCCCTTTACTTCTATTACCTGTAGCCACCCTGATTTATTTTGTTTCATACCTACACTAAAAGGCTTATGTTATAGACATATTTTTAGATTTTGACTTTAAGTTGCTGGAAATGAATACTAGATCACCAGAAGCAATAACCGGGAAAGATTCGGATCCTAATGGGAAAGAAGATGGTGATCGGAAACAATCTAAGCAACCTCCTTTTACTTTTGAAATAATGTGGAAACTTCTAGATGATAGACTTACTCAAAAATTTTCTGTGTTTGAAGGAGTTTTAAAGACAGTTGAGGGTAATTTTAAATTACTCAAACGTGAATTTGAACCACAGCAAGCAACAATTTCAGAGCTTGACAAAGGAGCTCACCAGAGAGATCGGAGGATTACAACTCTGGAACAAAATCTAACTTTGATGTCTCAACAGCTGGATCATTATAAATTTAAAGTTACCGACCTTGAAAATCGATCTTGAAGACAGAATCTACAGATAATCGGTCTCCCTGAAGATGTTGAGGAGGGTGATCTTATCAAGTTCGTTTCTCAATTTTTATTCGATGTGTTTGGCTCAGAAGTTCTGGATGCCCTTCTATTAATCGACCACGTTCATTGCACACTGTGTCCAAAATCTTCTAACTGTTCTAAACCACAACCAGTTATTGCTTGTCTCCATTATGTTCATATCAAGGAACGTTTGATATGTCTTGCTCGGAGGAAAGGCATGTTCGAATTTAAAGGTTTCAAATTCTGCTTCATTGAAGATTTCAGCCCTGAGGTGCTGAAGGAACGAATGGCTCTGATGTCGTAATTCTTCCGAATGGGTCTCAGACCATTCCTCCTGTTCCCAGCTCGATTGAGAGTTGTTCTCTCTGATAAGTCCTGTTGTCTCTTTAAGTCATTAAACGAAGCTCAAAAATTTTTTGACGAACAAACTTCCTCTGCTACAGCCTAATTAAGGTTCTGCTTTTTTTTTGGCTTTTACTTAAATTTTTAAGCTATTTACCAGCTTATTGATCTGGTCAGTTAGTATGCGAGAGTTCTCTTTTTTGGTATGTACTGTAGGTATTTTTAGTATTTCTAGATTAAGTTTTCTGTTCCCTTTTGGGATTCTGCTTTTTTTTATTTTTTGAAACTATTTAGTAGATGTTTTGGTGTTCAATTTCTTTTTTTTAAATGGAGATATATTCGCTCTCTTTTTTTTACATTTTAAGATGTCGTCCTGCTTTCTTCTTCCCATAAGACCTTGTTTTCTTGCTGCATCATTTTCAATTGTTTATGCGTGAAAGTAACCAACAACATGAATTGGCGCTTGTTTTCTTTTTTTGAAATACTAGTATTTCTCTGTTTTATGATTTAAACTTTTTTAAAAATCACGGTAGTTTTTTTCTTGGTCTTTTTTTTGATAATTTTCTTCATATATTTTTTGGATTTTGGGTGGCTTTTCTTTAAAAACTTTTATCTTTTGGGCTGCCATCAGGAGAGATGGGGGTAGCTTTAGCTTATCTCTTGGCCAATCTTTGGCCTATTACCAGGTCTGTGGGGGGAGGGGGTATTTTTTAGATTAGATTTTTTCACCTGGGCGATTTTGAAACTACTGAAATGTCCGATATGCCGTAACTTCTGGTTCCTCCTTGAACCATTCTTCCTCTTCCGTGTTCATGAGTTTGTATTCTGGTTAACCCTTTACATACCATATTACTGGTTTTACTATGATGGATAAGATTATTAATTTTGTTTCATGGAAAACAAATGGTTTAAACCATCTAATTAAACAGAATATCTTTTTCAAAGTCTTTCATAGAATGAATGCCCATATTATCTTTGCACAAGAAACTCGTGAGGAAAGAGGATAATCAGCTTTTTTTAGGTTTTGGAAAAAACAATACCATTCGAATTCTCAGGCTAAAGTGAAAGGAGTTTCTATTTTTATAGATTCTTCAATTTAATTTGTTCTTTACAAAACAATTTTGGATCCAAAAGGTAGATTTTTGTTAATTACTGGCTTACTCTGTAACAAAAAAGTGGTTATGGTTAATGTTTATGCTCCAAATGTTGACTATCCTGATTTTTTTAAACACTTATTCACATTCCTTCCCAACTTAAATGATTATATGTTGATAATGGGAGGAGATTTTAATTGCTCTTTAAATCCTTCAATGGATAAATCTAAGTCTAATCAGGCACTTCCGAATAAATCGGCTACCTTTATTAATTCCTTTATGCTTGATTTTGGAATGTCAGAAATCTGGAGGTTTTTACATCCAAAGGATAAAGAGTTTTTATTTCTTTTCCCATGTATACCACAGTTATTCTAGAATTGACTACTTTTTTATTGACTCTCGTTTAATTCCCTGTCACTGACTGCAATTATGATTCCATTGCCATCTCTGACCATGCGCCCTGAAACTCTCTATTAAATTAACGGATACACCTTCTAGCTTTGGACAACGGCGATTCAATTCTGTATTACTACAGGACTCGAAATTTGTGAATTTCATTAAGGAACAGATTGATTTTTTTCTTTTCAACAAACTCTATGGAAGAAATTTTCAGCGGGGTTCTATGGGATACTTTTAGAGCATACATCCATGGGCAGATTATCCCATATTCTGCTGGACTGAAAAAACAAATTAATAAAGAGGTTTGTATGTTGTTTGATAAGATTAAAGCAATCAACAAGAAATATTCTGTTGCTCCTAGTCAGGAGCTTTATAAAAAGAGGGTCGAACTTCAAATGGAGCATAGTTTACTTTTAACATCCTCGATTGAAAATCAATTAATTAAGTCTAGGAATAATTTTTATATACGTGGTGATAAATCTGGTAAACTATTGGCTAGTCAATTGAAATCAGTTTCGGCTAAACGCCAGATTATTAAAATTCATAAATGAGATGGAACTATGACGGTTGATCATGATGAGATAAACAAATCTTTTCAAGAATTTTACACCTCCTTATATCAATCAGAATTTCCTGATGACCCCACTATAATGCACGAATTTTTAGTGAAATTGAATGTTCCAAAATTATCACCTAATGAATATTTAGTATTAGATGCTCCTATTACAGAACAACAAATAAATATGCTATTTCTTTGATGAATTCAGGTAAAGCAACCGGCCCAGATGGCTATACAGTAGAATTTTTAAAAATCCTTCTCTACTATACTTTCTCCCTGGTTATGTAGAATCTTTAAGGATGCATTATTTGTAGGTAAATTACCACAATCTTTTTATGGTGCCCCTATTTCCTTCTTAAAAAGGATAAAGATCCCACTGAATATGCATCATATAGGCCTAGATCTTTATTGAATGTGGATTCTAAGATCTTTTCTAAAATATTGGCAACTAGATTGGAGAATATTTGCCTTAAATTATTTTGGTTGATCAGACCGGATTTATTTGAAACTGATATTCGTCCTTTAATATTAGGAGATTAATGAATATTGTTTATACTCCCTCATCTGGAACTCCAGAATGCATTATCTCATTGGATGCTGAGAAAGCGTTCGATAGAGTTGAATTGCCATACTTATTTAGTACGTTTGAGAAATTTAATTTTAGCCCACAATTTATATCTTGGAATAAATTGATATATTATACCCCTATGGCTTTGGTACTTACCAATAAGATCTTTTTTCCAGTTGTTTCATGGCACTAGGCAAGGATATCCTCTTAGCCCATTGTTATTTGATATTGCCCTGGAACCTTTAGCTATTGCTATTCGTGACTCACCTACCATACTTGGCATTTCCCATGGGAATGTGATACATAAGTTATCATTATACACAGATGATTTGTTACTATATATTTCAAATCCTGAGAAATCCACTCCAGCTGTTTTATCCCTGCTCGCTCAGTTTAGTAACTTTTCTGGTTACAAACTGAATCTTAATAAGAGTGAACTTTTCCCTCTAAATATGCAAGTTCCAATTTACATACGTTTACCATTTAGATTGGTTACGGATCACTTTACTTATCTAGGTGTTAAAATTACTAAAAAAAAGTAAGGATTTATTTAAAGTCAATTTTTTACCTTTAATAGACCAGGTACTAAATCACTTACTAAATGGTCCTCATTGTCCATATCACTGATTGGTTGAACTAATGCTATTAAGATGATTATTTTACCTAAATTTTGTATCTTTTCCAAGCGGTGCCAATCTTTATTCCCAAGTCCTTTTTTTGATACTATTGACTCTAAAATTTCATCTTGTATATGGCAGAATAAAAATCCTAAGTTAAGTAAAAGAAAAACTTGCAGAAACCCAAAAACAATGGTGGCCTGGCAATGCTGAACTTAACATTTTATTATTGGGCAATTAATATTTGATATTTAATATTTTGGACACAAGATGTGGATATTAATGTCAGTAAGGGACTTCACTTCCCTTTGTTCTTTCTAAATTGAATAAACAAATGGTTAATCCAATAATTAAACATACATTACGAATATGGTTTCAGTTTTGTAAATTTTTTGGCTTGAATACATTTATTTTATCAAGTCCTATTATATCTAATTTTTTCTTTCAACCCTCTCTCATGGATCAAGCCTTTTTGGTGTGGAAAATGAAGAAAATAATATGTTTTCATGATTTATTTTTGGATAATTGTTTCATGTCTTTTGAACAGTTGTCTAACAAATATAATTTGCCCAGATCCCATTTTTTAGATATTTACAGATCAGAGATTTTTTAAATACGATGTTACCTACTTTTCCAATTTCATATCCAACCGATATCATGGAAAAGATTTTAGACTTAAACCCTTATCAGAAGGGTTTAATAGCAATCATTTATGATATGACTATGAAAATAGAGTCAGATATATCCGATAAAATTAAAAATAAATGGGAGAAGGAACTTCAACTTTCCTTACCTATAGAGAAATGGGAGAAAATTTTTCAATTAGTTAACTTTTCTTCTATTTGTGCTAAACATACGTTGATTCAATTTAAAGTGGTGCATAGGGCTCATATGTCTAAAGGTAAATTAGCTCGTTTTTACTTTCATATAAATCTGATCTGTGATAGATGTCATTCTAAGGCAGCCTCTTTGACTCATATGTTTTGGTCTTGCCCTCTTCTGGAAAAATATTGGAAAGATATTTTTGATAACATTCTCTACAGTTTTGCATGTTGATTTTCAACCTTACCCTATCACTACAATTTTTGGTTTACCAATGATTGATTGCCCTCTTAAGCTCAGCAGATAATTGCATTTGCTACTTTAATGGCACAAAAATCTATTTTATTGAATTGGAAAGAGATGAATCCTCCAACTACTTCTCAATGGTTTTCCCAAACCATATCCTGTTTAAACTTAGAAAAAATTAGAAGTGGTACCTTTGATCCCTTGGTTAAATTTGAAGAAACTTGGAGGCCATTTATCTAATACTTTCATAGAATGTTATTTGACCTTTTCCGATTCCTTTATATTATTTATTAATTTGAGTAGAGGAGCGGAGTTGATGACATTAATGATTTTATCTGTTATAACAGAATAGCCCAGCTTTGTTTAGTTTAGTTTTAGTTCTGTTTTGTTTAGTTCACTTTGTTTTTAGTTTTTCAATTTGTTTTTTTCCCCCATCTTTTTATTTCCTTGTATCTTGTCTATATTAAGAGTTTGGGAGGTCAATTATATTGGTGTTACCTATAGTTTCTACTCACATGTATTAATTGCCAACAAGGTAATCCCACTCCCTTTGTACTACTATGACCTCTATGTATTTGTCTAGAAAAATTCAATAAAAAGATTGAAAAAGAAAGAAAGAAATTCACTGTGATTCAATGTTGTAAAACAATGAAATATGAAAACTTCAAGGGGTGAATACTTTTTATCAGCACTGCATGTTTTCTACACAGAAAGTCACGTATTCGTGAGTGTCACAGTGCAATAGGTTTAATGTAACAGTACTGCTAACAATATGCTGTAGATCCCTATTCAATTGTGCAATCATGTAACTGTTCAGAAATATTTCAAGTATTAAATAAAATAGGGATTTTAGAAAAGAGAATTACAAATGGGATAAGGGTACTAAAGGAAACAGTTATGAGATTTGGATCCATAATGGCTTCTGAGAAAAATGTATGATTTTCTTTTATAATTATGTGTGCAGAGAAAGGTTGAGGCCATGGGTCTAAACAGATGATATATATTTCAGTTACAGTTTAAGATCATAGAGTTCAGAAAGAAGTAATAAAAATAAGTCAATTTTAAAGCAAGAGTAAAGATAATCTACAAAATACATAAGGCAAACCAGAGTATAATGAAAAATGAGCAAAAAAACCTTCAGGAACTGTTACTTCCAAACAAAACTGAGTTAACATTCTGATAGATCCCTAATGAGTAGTACTGTTGTATCAAAACGGCCAATATTGTTCACTGTGTCCTTTGAAGATCTGGAGTTTTGATAACAAAATATTATCAAAATTTTATATAGGAACACACCAAAATGAATATTCAACAAATATTGTCAACTTCAATATTGAAGCTTTATTTTCATAATGAAGTTTTATTTTTTAATTTAAAGAACTTCTTACATCATCACAAAACTCATTCTTAATTTTTTTATTGGTCATAATTTATGTTCGTATCAAGGAAGAAAATAAGCAGTTTAGCAACACAAGGAGTATCTATCTGTGTGAGAAAATGAAACCACATGAGCGAATTAAATTATTTTACATTTGTTTTTTAACAATAGGACATACAGTATGTAATCTTTCTAACAATTACCATAATTTCAAACATTGCTGTGAAATACTTAAGAGCAGATGTTGCCTTATATAATGTTAATTTTATTTATAATCTGTAATCAGAACTAAAGCATTTGTACACTTCCAAAAGAAATCTGTTAAAAATTTTATTCATTTTTATTCATTGTTTTTGTAAGTACTTAATATAAAGTATCTTTGTACTAATTATAAAAAAGACACCCTGTTTACCTATCTTCTTGGATGCCTATAGCTATTTTGTAATCAGTAATAGCATGATCAATCAAACCCAAATGGCCTCGGACATCTGCACGGAGTTTGTAAAATAGAGCATCACCTGGTTTTAGTTGTAGTGCTGCAAAAGTATGATTAAAAAGCATGTTAAAATATAATCAATACCACTTTAGCAATCATTCTGAGAATAATTGAAGTTGAAAAGATTTGTCTTCATTATTATTTTAATTATTTTAGGAGTATTTCCAAGAATGGAAAAATGATTTAATATTGTGATGCTCTGGTGGTGGTGGTGGGGGGAGGGGCGTGTCCTTGACAGCCTGCCCCTTCATTTCTACTGACCAGTACTATTTATTGTTCTTGTGTTAAAATGCTCTTGTGGGATTCTGGTGGGAAGTTCTCATTCATTTATTGTTACATGATAGCTTGGGTTATACAGTTATTTGCTTGTGTATTTGTGGGTCACCCTAACTGTAACTAGAGTGTGTGATGGTCACCTCTCCTGTCTGCATGAGGCTTGGGGGGGGGGGGTTCACTCTCTGGGTTATGGTGCCCAATTTGTCTTGTGTTTATTACAATAAAACAATTGTTGAGTTCAACGAGCTTCCTCGTCTGTCATTATGGACACAATATTCTTGCAATGTAGTGGTAAAAGTTTGCACTTTAAAGTAAAGGAAAATAACAATGTAGGAATCTAGTGAACCATCCATATTTTAAAAAAAACGGAAAAGTAACAGAAAATGCTAAATAAGGATATTCCAAACAATACTAAAAAGGATTTCCCTCAATGTTTGATTTTATTTTTCTACATTTTCCTAGATGTGATGTGAAAATTTTAGTTGTATGTTTCATTCTATGAATTGGACTTTATGAAGAGCTGGAGTTTGATCTAATTTGTATTGCAGTATAATATTATCCAACATTACGTTGTCATAATGCTGCCTAAATAATTTTGAGGACTGATTTGCTTTTGCTTTATCTGGGATTATCCTAAAGAATTGTTTTTTTAAACTCAAACAAATTTGTAACACAAATTAAGCTAACGACCTATTCTGTTTTTCTTTGATAGTAAACATAACTTTTCAATTTTATAATTTTGTGCACACTTTGAGTTGATAGAAGAAATTTCAAAATATGGCACAGTTCTCAAAGATCAATTGAACCATATATTTGGTACTGGATTACACAAATGAGATTCTACATTAAAATCACACACAAAATGCTGGAGGAACTCAGCAGGCCAGACCGTATCTATGGAAAAGAGTACACTCAACATTTTGGGCTGAGACCCTTCAGTAGAGTCTCAGCCCAAATTGTTGACATTACTCTTTTTCATAGACACTGCCTGGCCTGCTGGCTTCCTCCAGCATTTTGTGTGTGTTGCTTGGAGTTCTAGCATCTGCAGATTTTGTTTTGACATTAACATGCTGGTTTGTGATGGGCACTTGATCTCAATAGTGATGCCAATTCAACTACTGTTCATGCTGTTACACTACAAAAAGGTTGGTGGTTCTTTCTTCTAATCAACATGGTGTTTCCTAAATCCATGTACACCTACATTTAAGGAAAAATGGTGAACTCTTTGCTCATTTTTGGTTGTGTTCAAAAGGTTATAATATTTTAATATAATATGCTAATGCATCGCTCACTGGCCTTGTGAAGGACCAAATCTCCCACAACCCAGACACAAAACCAGATGGTGTAAGAGATGGATAATTCTCAGCCAGGAGGATTGACCACAAATTCATTGCCCTTTTCTGGATGTCTGTACTTCATTTCTGCCAGTATCACTACTGGCTGCTCTTTCTATGCCATATTCATGCAAAGATTGGTAGAAGCACAGGGTCCAGGCCCCAGCATTGAAGAGATTACTTCATTAATGGGAGAGCTTTTCTGTGTATTCCATGGTGTTCCTCTTTGCTTACACTGTAAAGTTATTGTTGCAAAAGAATATAAAGAATTTTCTGCAACTTTGACATCTTCCAAAGTTGTAGCAATATGGGATTCAATAATTTGTAGGTCAGATAAGATGACTTGCAATACCTCCAAGGTACAGAAGAATTTGGGAAGGGATGGAGAAGATTCAGTCATATTCCACAATGGGATCCATAATATGAAGAAGAATTGGGAAAGGGGCCTACTAATATACATGTGGAGTATGACTGAATTTTAAAATGTGTGGTAACCTTGGGATTATTACTTCAGCTATGAACAGATTGTCTTGGGGATAGCCAATCAGAAAGATGGATTTTCTTTTTGAAAGTTTCTAGCTGAAAGACATGGATGAGATTTAGTCTCTTGTTTTCACACCAAGGTCATTCTCAAACAAACAGAATAGAAACTGATGTGGAATCAGGAAGGAGACTGAGAAGTTAGGAGTTGAACTGCACCCCAAAACTGAGTGGAAGTACATGAAGAGAGCTACTTTTTCATTTAAGTTTACACTCAAGATTAAAAGTCAGTGCTTTACAACAATGTTTCAGAGTTGGACTGTGACTAATCACTGAGTGGGATTCATTAGAGGGCAAAAAAAAGGCAGGTGCAAGCAGAGCAGCCATTGTTGTGAGTGGGCCAGTGTTGGAGTAGCCTTAGTTCATCAGGCTTAGGCAAGATCAGGTTTTGGTGAGGTAAGTATCTGGTAATTTTCTTTTTTTCTACTTTATTCTTCATTCCTCATCATTAGAGCACAGTGAGTGCAATGGGAATGGCTCCTGGGGCAGTGTTTTTTTCTGTGTGTGAAATGTGGGAATTCTGGGAGAATTCTGTGGAGATCTCCCAGATAACCACATCTACTCCAGGTACACTGATATATTGCTCCTCAGAGAACCTATTAAGGAACTGGAGCTGCAGTTCAATGACCTTTAGCTCATACCGAAGAATGAGGATGTGATAGACAGGAGCTACAGAGAGGTTCCTCTAGATTGCAGGATGCAGGTAACTGGGTGACTGTCAATAGAAGGAATGGAAATGAGCAGCTAGTGCAGAGTACCCCTGTGGCTGTTCCCCTCAATAAGTATAGAACTTTGGATACCATTGGGTGGGGGGAAAACCTACCGGGGAGAGCTGCAACAACCATATCTCTGGCACTGAGTCTGGTGCTGTGACACAGAAGAGAAGATCTGGAGGCTGGTGGGGTAGTAGGTGAGGACAAGGATCCAGCATATTATCCTCCTCAACTTCCGCCACCTTCAACAGGACCCCACCACTCAGCACATCTTTCCCCCCTACCCCTCTCCGCTTTCCGCAAGGATTGTTCCCTCCACAACTCCCTGGTCCACACGTCCCTCCCCACGGATCTCCCACCTGGCACTTATCCCTGCAAGTGTAAATGCTACACCTGTCCCTACACCTCCTCTCTTACCACCATTCAGGGCCCCAAACAGTCCTTCCAGGTGAGGCAACACTTCACTTGTGAGTCTGTTGGGATAATCTATTGCATCCGGTGCTCCTGGTGCTGCCTCCTCTACATCAGCGAGACCCAACGCAGATTGGGGGACCGCTTCATCGAGCACCTCTGCTCCGTCCGCCACAACAGACAGGATCTCCCGGTTGCCACTCACTTCAACTCTGCTTCACATTCCCATTCGGATATGTCCATACATGGCCTCCTCTGCTGCCATGATGAGGCCAAACTCAGGTTGGAGGAGCAACACCTCATATACCGTCTGGGTAGTCTCCAGCCCCTTGGCATGAACATTGAATTCTCCAACTTCTGGTAATTCCCTTCCTCTCCCTTCACCCATCCCAGTTTCAGTCTGCCTCCTCCTTCAGCTGCCTATCACCTTTCATGATTCTGCCGCCTTCTACTACACAATGCTTTCACCTTACATTCCTCCTTCACCTTTCCTGCGTATCGCCTCCCTGCTTCCCCTCCCCCACCCCTTGATCTTTCCCCTGATTTTTAACCTGACACCCACTAGCCTTCTCCTTCCCACCCTCCCCCCACCTTCTTTATAGGGCCCCTGCCCCCTCCCTCTTCAGTCCTGACGAAGGGTCTCGGCCTGAAACGTTGACTGCTCGTTTCCATAAATGCTGCCTGACCTGCTGAATTCCTCCAGCATGTTGTACGAGGTCTTCGATGACCTACTCCTGCTTCCATTTCTCATGTTCTTAAGTTCTTAACAAGAGGAAGAGAGTTGGAGGTGGGAGAAAGGGTCATTGCAGTAGGGTGGGGAATTCTTGCCAAAGAAGTGGGCTCAGTCAGAGACAAAGGTGACAGAGGAAGAGTACAGCATCATGGAAAATGCAGAACTCACTGAGGTGCAGGCAAAGAGGGACAAAATGGTGTCTGGTAACACTGAGGCATTTGAATGGCCATGGAAACTCTTAAAATAGTGTATTCTTATTTTTGGTTTTGCTATTGTATAGTTGATCATCTGCACGTGACACAGTATAATGCAGTGTTAATTTCAGCTTTTTAATTGATTATAGCTATGCAGGGCAAATTTATGAGAATTTTTCACTGGATCTTACTGCACTTATTACTCTACAAAATACATATAAAGAACATATATGCTTTATCTTACCTTGTGAATAATCTTTTTCAGCTTCCTGGTATTGCTTTAACGTGGCATATAGGTTTGCTCTGTTAAAGTATATGTGAGCTGAGTAAGGACTAAGGTTAATAGCTTGTTCAAAGTCCTCCAGTGCCTCTTTGACATGCCTAAGCATAACACGGCAAATTGCTCGATTCAGCAAAGCAGATTCGTCTCCAGGTTGCAGATCAATTGCACTAGTGTAGTGGTTATGGGCCTGCAAAGTAATTTTGTTGAGATAATTAAAAGTTGTTACACTGTATTGCTGGAAATCCTTCTACTTAGTGCAGCTTGGGTAATTCTATCCAGTGCTTCCTCATAGAGAGTGAACCCACAGAAAACATCTGGCCTGGATGGTGTACCCAGCCATGTTCTTAGATCCTATACAGATCAGCTTGTGGAGGTAAATGCAGATATTTTTAAGTTCTCCTACTTCAATCTGAGGTTACTACCTAATTTATGAAAACTACTGTCATCCCAGTACCTAAGAAAAATAACGTAACATGCCCAAATAACTACTATCCAATGGCTGTGATATTCACCAACAGGAAGACCTTTGAGAGGCTGGTCATGGCACATATCTTCAGCTTCTCAAACAATCTTAGTCCACTGGAAATTGCTTACAGCTGAAACAGGTCCATGGCAGATTCCTCTAGCCCTACATCTCCAAAGCAGGTAAGTTGGACTCTTTGTTAGTTGACCACAGCTCTGTCTTCAATACTATAATTCCAAGAAAACTCATCTCCAGACTCAGATTTGGTACTTAGCACCTCCCTTTGCAACTGGATCCTTGAATTACTGACCAATAGACTGTAATCATTAAGGATAGGCAGGATCACCTCTGTCATGATTATCCTCAACACTGTTGCCCCACAAGGCTCTCTCCTCAACCTCCAACTCTATTGCCTATACACTTATGACTCCAGCCAGATTCTGTTCTAATTCCCTTTAAAGTTTGCAGATGACACAACCACAGTGATCAAATCTCAAATACAATGTGTTGGTCTACAGAAAGGAGATAAAGAGTCTAGTGTTGTGGCCTTTCCCTGAATGTCAGGTAAACAAAAGAGCTGGTCATTGACTTCAGGAAGGGCAGTGTGGTGTACATATTACCATGTGTGCTACAGTGGCGTAGCGGTTAGTGCAACATTATTACAGCTCACAGCATCATCAATGGTGCTGAGGCTGAGAGGGTTGAAAGCTTAAGTTCCTAAGATGAATATCACCTATAGCCTGTTCCAGTCCAGCTACATAGATGCCTTGGCCAAGAAAGCTCACTAACACCTCTACTTCTCCAGGAGGCTGAAGCAATTCAACATGTACTTGTCAACACCTTACCAATTTTATCAATCCACTGTAGAAAGCATCTAGTGGGATGAACAGCAGTTTGGTATGGCAACTGCAAGAAACTTCAGAGAGTTGTGCACTCTGCTTAGCGTATCGCAGAAACCAGTCTCCCCTCCATGCACACTTGTCTACACTTCATGATGCCTCAGTAAGGCAGCCAACATCATCAAAGACCCTCCTCACCCCAGACATTCTCTCTCCCCCATCCCAATGGGCAGAAGGTATAAAACCCTGAAAGTATGTACCACCTCAAGGAGAGCTTCTGCACTGCTGTTATAAGATTGTTGAACAGTCCCTAAAACAAAAAGATGGATTTTTGACCTCATGACTATTTTGGCCTTGCACCTTATTGTCTGCCTCCACTGCACTTTCTCTGTACTTGTAACACATGTTTCTACATTCTGTTGTCTTCCTTCATATTACCATGTGTGCTACAGTGGCGTAGCGGTTAGTGCAACATTATTACAGCTCACGGCATCGGAGTTCAATTTCAATGTCATCTGTAAAGAGTCTATACTTCCTCCCTGTGGAATGTGTGGGTTTTCTCTAGGCCACCGGTTTCCTCCCACAGTCCAAAGTCGTACAGTTTAGCAGGTAATTGGTCATTGGAAATTGGATATATCAGGGATTGCTGGGTGGTACGGCTCAAAGGGCTTATTCTGTGCTGCACTTCTAACTACCTCAATGCATTATTGTACTGAAATGATTTATGGGTGGTATGCAAAACTAAACTTTTTATTGTACCTCGGTAAATGTGACAATAATGAATCAATTTACCCAAAGCATATTATTAACCAAGACCTAGAACATATCCATAAGTAATCACTGAAGCAGTGTATTTCTTTGTCAAAGGACAAAGCTGTTTGTGATATGTCCCATTATTTTCATAAAATACACCAAACACTAAATGGCACACTGTATTCATAAAATCATCTGTAATATTTCCCAATGCATATCTGTAGGAGCCATGTATCTACTCATTGTCTGCCTGTGTTGTATTTGTGTTGAGCATCCTCACTCTGTCACAAGGGTTTGGCTAACAGTCAGTGGACAGTGCAGCATTGGGTGGCAGTAGAAATAAATGAATATCATCAACTGTTGACCTGCATGGCAGCATAGAGTGGGGTTAAATAGGATGCACATATGTTTTGTTGACTGTTCGTCTTTGACCACTTTTCCTGGTTTGAATTTGATCCAATTACACACGTCTCGTTTATTTTTGTTAAAAATGAATTACGGAAGAGCCAAATGATTTTATTGCTGGTTTGTAATAAAGGATTAAATGTACTTTATTGACTTGGAATTGTTAGTTGGAAGCGCATAATACACTGTGATACTCCCTCTCTTAGCCTCTAAGTGACTCTTACTTTGTTTTCAAGTAGTCGCTACACTTGGTCAACAAAATTTTTTTTTATACCAAACAAACAGCAGTTTATGGCAAAGCCATCAGCACAAACTACTTCGCACAATGTTTCACATTCTGAATGAAGAGGATTGCTCAGACCTGCTGGTGAATAAGGAATGCAAAGAAAGGCCAGCCAGCTATCTGTGACAACTACCATCACAACACTGAGAAGGCACATCGGCAATGTGAGCAGCTGAAGCGGTAAGCCTACCTATGGCCTTGTGTTGATTCATGCTGAATATTTGCGGATTGAACACAGTTTGAGTGGTCAGTGCTGCCTAGCCACTGGGGACTGTTGCTCGATCATGTCGTGTCAGCCTGATGGTTTGTCGATCTGTCTTATTGAAGAGCTCAAAACTCTGGTTCGTTGTGCGGTTTGCAAAATTCGTGAGTGCTGAAGTATTGTCCTGGTTGCTAACAGTTGAATTGAAAGCTTTCTGTTTGGTTTGATTGGTGTGCTGTGGATGAGCAAATAGTTTGCTTGTTGCCTGTGTTGATTGAATCGAATACCACCAGTGCATTTTGCAAATATGCTGTGAATTGCGCATTGCGCAATATGAAGAAAGCAACATGAGCGGATCAAAAGATGGGACTGATGTCAGTGGCTCCCAAATGGAGGCTGGCAAAGGAGAAGTTAAACTCACAACCAAAGCTTTGGTGAATAAATTGAATGCCTTCAAAAGGAATGTGAAACAAAGGTGAACAAAATTGAAGATTTAATACTATTAATTAAGGATCTTATGAAAAATACAGAAAATATCTCACAGGTGCAATCTCATTTTGAAAATTTGATTAACCTTTATGAAGCTACCACTAACCTACATCACAGTGATTCCTTTACTTCCCAAAGATGAACAGGGAAAACAAAATGAATAGTTTAACAAGCATTAATAAACACAGCAGAACATTCAAAGAGGATATGAAACAATGGTTGGTTCAAACATTTCACATTGATGATTATGTTCAATCTGATGCTGCTGCACTAAATGAAGACATGCCTTACCTTCCAATAGATGATGTTTCTTAAGTTACGACTCTGGATATAACAGATGGCATACAAGATGATGTAATCAAAGTGACAGAGTGTCAAATGTTGAAAGCAGAAGAACTAGCTTACAGAGCTTTGCTACAGGAAGAACATCGTCTGTATCAACTACCTCCTCTGAACACATTAAAGTAGAGGCTGATTTAGCTGTGTTAATGGCATGTCAACGATTATTGAAGGACAAACATGCACTGGAAGAGCAAGAGGAACAGCTATGGAAAAGGAAGGAACAGGTTAAGTTGGAGGACAAATATGTGCTGGAAGAACAAGAGGAACAGCTAGGCAAAAGGAAGGAACAACTGAAGTTGGAGGAAGAAATTTCTACACATATGGCTAAAGTTAATGTGCTAAGGGCTTCAAGTGTGGCAAGTGCTGAAAGTGCTACAATTAGGACAGTCCAATGGCATGGATTCCTACATTGAAAAGGCACAAAGGAAAACAAAAACTCAATGTCAATGCTGATTTATTTGCTCCTCAAGTGACTGAGAAACATGAGCAAAACCCCCTGAAGAGGTAGTTCTGTGTGTTTACTCTCTGCCTCCACTATTGAGGCACCCTGAACCTATGTCATGTCCAGCAGCTCAATGGGGACATTCACTTACAGAATGGAAACACTCCTGTTTCAGACAGTAGAGACTGAAACAGAATTTTTGATATGAGGAAGCAAAAAGAAACAACAACCTTATTGGCACAACACCTTTAATCTTTGCCTGAAAGAGAGATATAGATCTTCGACGGTGATCCATTGCAATATCATACATTCAGGAAGAGCTTTGAAAACAGTTTTGAATGCAAGACTAACAGCCATAGTGACTGTCTCTATTTCCTAGAATGATCCCCTAGTACACTAAGAATCACCCTAGGGAACTTGTTAGAAGTTACCAGCATGTTAACCCGAAGAGAGGATATGTCAACACTAAGGCTTTACTGCAGAAGCATTTTGGTATTAAACACAAAATTGCATCTGTTTACATGGGAAAGGCTTTTTCAAGGGTATCCATCAAATCTGAGGACATGAAAGCTCTTCAGGATGAGTCTTTTTCTTGGATGTTGTTGCAATGCCATGGAAGAAGAGTAGTACATGTGTGAGCTGCGCATGCCTGCCAATATGTTGACTGTTATAAAGAAACTGAGAGGAACATGAGGAGAAACTGCTTTACTCAGAGAGTCATGAGAGTGTGGAATAAGCTTCCAGCACAAGTGGTGCCCGCAAGCTTGATTTCAATGTTTAAGAGAAGTACATTGATAGTAGGAGTATGGAGGATTATGGTCCAAGTGCAGGTCGATGGGAGTAGACAGCTTAAATGCTTTTGGCATGGACTAGATGGGCCAAAGGGTCTGTTTCTCTGCTGCACCTCTCTATGACACATCAGCAAAGGTTGCAGGATGCGTCTTTCATGCAAGGTATGCGGTTTAAAACATCCCAGCCTACATCACATCCACTCAAAGGAAAGGGGAGCAGAACCAGACACAGCAGAGGGCAGTGTGCTGGGATCCAGTGGCCTTACAAGGCTGGCAATCATGATTGTAAACTTCCCATAGTTCCAGTACAAGTGAAGTCGAAGAAGGGTAATAAGAGAGTGGTTACTCATGCTTTATTAGATCAAGGGATTATAGCAGTTTTCTGCACGGAAAAAGGACATGCATTTTCTTATGTACCATGGGTCAAGAAAAGGTTGAGTAGCTACATTCTTTCAGGATTGGAAGTGGTTAGCATAGATGGTGAAAATTATTGTGAACTAGCTTGCATCTGTACACAAAGTATGTATGCCTGTCCAAAGAATGAATATTCTGCAATAGAGGAATCTCCAGGGATGGTCTCACTTGAAATATGTTCATTTGCCAGAGATTGATTCAGAAATTGAGCTGCTGACAGGAACAAATGTGCTTGAAGCATTCGAGCCATTGCCAATGATTTGCGGTGTTAATCATGGCCACTACACAATTCAAACAATCTTGAGTTGGACTGTGAATGGATCACTGAAAGGAGACAATAGTGATAGAAGAGACTATGCATAGCCAGAGCTGACAGTTAAGAGGATCTCAGTTTTGAACTTGGTTGAGCTTTGGCAGCAGCAGTTCCAGGCAAACTTCCCTGAATGCAGTCAGGATGAACAAACTGGTTCAGAGAAGACCACAAGTTCATGGAATTGGTTGTAAATTCTGCAAAACTGGTTGATGGCCATTACCAGATTAGTTTGCCTTTCAGAAAGAAGGAAGTTGACATATGAAACCCTGCTGGTTTCCTTGGCTCCTTCAGATCACAGTCCTGCGCCACATCAAATCCTATGTCCGGTTCTTTCCAGCATTTTTTCTCTTCCTCTCCTGCCGCACACAGGACCCCACCTCACACCAGTGTCCCTGGCTCAACACAAAGAACCCGCTACTGTGATCGAATGGCTCACATTTCAAAGCATATGTTATCTCTAACCATTACCCAAACACTGCTGCTACAGAAAGACCATTACATTAGCAGAGAAACACATATCAAATAATAGAACATGGCAGAGCAGAGTGCTTTAAATCTAAGGAAGAGGTTTAAGAGGGATTTACCATTTCACACTGACCACACAGCTTTCATGAAGGATGACATCTTCAAAGGATATGCCAAAAGAGTGCCTGTGGAGAATCTGGAACAGTGATGAGAAAGTCGAATATATCATCACCATGGTGTTTACCACCCCAGAAAATGGAAACTTCGTATTGAGTAGGACTATGAAGCAACTTCTTGAAAAAAATCACTTTATGTACAGCTCTTACAGGGACCAGATCTTACTAGCTCACTGATAGAGTCATGACCAGATTCAGAAAAGTGCCGGGATGATTATGGCAGATATTGAATCAATGTTTCATCCGGTTAAAGTACTAATGGAAGATGAAGATCTGTTGAGGTTTCTCTGGTGGGCTGACAGTGACCTCACCCAAGATATGGTGGACTTTAGATAGTGGTACATGTGTTTGGATCAATGTCATCACCAAGCTGTACCAACTCTGTCCTCAGAAAATATGCAGAAGACAATGAAGAACAGTTAAGCTGAGAGACATTGGATTAGGTTTTGCATTGCTTCTATGTTATAATTGCCTTGTGTCAGTGTCCTCCAGGGAAGAAGTGGTGTCTCACTATCACGACCTCATATTCATCTGTGCTAAGGCTGGTTTTTGACTCACAAAGTGAACTTATTATGGTTGGAGGAGTTGCACATACAGCTTCATTATTCAGTTTTTTTGGACTGATATTACTTCTATACTTAAGTATATTTAGAAGAAAACTTCTAGGTTCTGAACCTTTGTTGCAAACAGGGTTTCAAAAATTCTTAAGATCTTACAGGATTCTCAATGAAGGTATGTAAATACTTCAAGTAATCTGGCAAAGGAGACCTATAGAGGGTTGAAGGTAGAAACATTCCTGAAGAATAAGACATGGGTAACAGGGCCTTAGTATCTTCTTCAGCTTAAAAGGGAATATTTCTTATTGTTCTGGAGATGATCTGGAAGTCAAGAGGACTGTTACAATGAGTGTTGTGCAGACTGAAGAAGAGGTGGATGCAATAACATATATAAACCTTCACTTCTTGTCTTGGACCTGTTGAAGAAGACAGTGGCCTAAATTCTTAAATTTAAGAACCTGCTCTTGTTTCTTAGTCAGAAGAGGAAGCAATAGAACATCACACTTGCTCAGTCTGATTTGTATGAAAAACAAAGGCATTCTTGGGGGGGGGGGGGGCAGAGAGAGAGATGGAAAGGGCCAAAGGTCAGATTGGCTGAGGCAGTCTTTCAGTGGAGGAGCTCAGAGAGGCGGAAATGGAGATCATTGGGTTTTGCCAAAGAAAGAGATTTCCAGATGAATTCTCAAGTTTGCAAAAGGGAGAAAGTGTGAAAAAGAACAGCCATATTTTCAAGCTCAATTCATTAGTTGAAGGTGGTATCTTGAGAGTTGTTAGACGACTTAGTAGGTCAGCTATGCCTGAAGAGTCTAAGCATCCTGTTATAGCGGCAAAGAATCTCGATACCTCAGACATCTTTCTGAGGAAAGTAGATCAAGAGATGGAACATGGTGGGCATAACCACATGCTGTCCAGGTTGTGCTAAAAATACTGGATTCCTCCCATATCCCTTCATGCCCTGACCAATCAAGAATCTATCACCCTCTTCCTTAAATATACATAAGGACTTGGTCTCCAAAGAATTCCACAGATTCATCACACTCTGGCTAAAGAAATTCCTCCTCATCATTCTAAAAGGATACCCCTCACTTCTGAGGATGTTCCCTCAATGGAAACATCCTCTCCACATCCACTCTATCAAGGCCTTTCACCATTCGATAGGTTTCAATGGGTTACCCCTCATCCTTCTGAATTCTGGTGCATACAGGTCTAGAACCAATCATGGAATTCATTTTCATTCAACCCTGGAATCATTTTCATGAACTTTATTTGAACCATAAGATACAGGCCCATCAAGTCTGTTCCGCCATTCAATCATGTGTTGATCCAATTTTTCCAGTCATCCCCACTCCTCAGCCTTCTCCCCATATTTTTGATGCCCTGGCTAATCAAGAACCTATCTCTGCCTTAAATACACCCAGTGACTTGGCTTCCACAGCTGCTCATGGCAACAAATTCCACAGATTTACCACCCTCTGACTAAAGTAATTTTTCCGCTTCTCTGTTCTGAATGGATGTCCTTCAATCCCGAAGTCGTGCCTTCTTGTCTTGTACTCCCCTGCCATGGGAAATAACTTAACCATATCTAATCTGTTCAGGCCTTTCAACATTTGGAATGTTTCTATGAGACTTGTCCCCCCCTCCCCAACCATACTCCTGAACTCCAAGGAATACAACCCAAGAGCTGCCAGAGGTTCCTCATACAGAAACCCTTTCATTCCTGGAATCATTCTCGTGAATCTTCTCTGAATCCTCTCCAATGTCAGTATATCCTTTCTAAAATGAGGAGCCCAAAACGGCACACAATACTCCAAGTGTGGTCTCAGGAGTGCTTTATAGAGCCTCAACATCATATCCTTGCTCTTATATTTTATTCCTCTAGAAGTGAATGCCAACATTGCATTCGCCTTCTTGACCACAGCCTCAACCTGGAGGTTAACCTTTAGGGTATCATGCGCAAGGACTTCCCAAGTCCCTTTGCATCTCTGCATTTTGAATTCTCTTCCCATTTAAATAAAAGTCTGCCCGTTTTATATCTTCCACCAAAGTGCATAACCATACACTTTCCAATATTGTATTTCATTTACCACTTCTTTGCCCATTCCCCTAAACTATCTAAGTCTCTCTGCAGGCTCTCTGTTTCCACAATGCTACCTGCTCCTCTACCGATCTTTGTATCATAGGCAAATTTAGCCACAAATCCATTAATGCCATGGTCCAACTCATTGACATACATTGTAAAAAGCAGCGGTCTCAACACCGACCCCTCTGGAAATCCACTGGCAACCGGCAGCCATCAGAATAGGATCCCTTTATTCCTACTCTCTGTTTTCTGCTGATCAGCCAATGCTCCACACATGCTAGTAACTTCCCTGTAATTCCATGGGCTCTTATCTTACCTAGGTAGCCTCGTGTGGCACTTTGTCAAAGGCCTTCTGAATATCCAAGTACATCACATCCATTTTATCTCCTTTGTCTACTCTGCATGTAATTTCCTCAAAAAATTACAGGTTAGTCAGGCAAGATTTTCCTTTCAGGGAACCAAGCTGGCTTTGGCCTATCTTGTCATGTGCCTCCGGGTACTCTGTAACCTCATGCCTAACAATTGATAAACAATGTTGCGAACCACTGATGTCAAATGAACAGGTCTATAGTTTCCTTTCTGCTGCCCCTCTCATTTCTTGAAGAGTGGAGTGACATTTGCAATTTTCCGGTCATCAGGTACAATGCCAGAATCTAATTATTCTTGAAAGTTCATTTCTCATGTCTCCACAATCTCTTCAGCCACCACTTTCAGAAGTCTGGAGTGTACACCATCTGGTCCAGGTGACTTATCTACCCTCAGACCTTTCTGTTTCCCAAGAACCTTCTCTCTAGTTATGGTAACTTCACACACTTCATGCTACCTGACACCTGGAACTTCTACTACATTGCTAATGTCTTCCACAATGAAGACTGATGCAAAATACTTCAATTCATCTGCCATTTTGTTGTCCCACATTATTACCTTTGCAGCATAATTTTCCAACAGTCTTAAATCCACTCTCACCTCTCTTTTATGCTTTATGTGTCTGAAGAAACTTTTGGTATCCTCTGTAATATTATTGGTTAGCTTACTTTTGTATTCCTCTGCGTCTGTACTCACTGAAATTCAGAAGGATGAGGGGGATCTCAGTGAAACCTTTTGAATGTTGAAATGCCTAGACAGAGTAGATGTGGAAAGGATGTTTCCCATGGTAGGAGAGTCTAGGACAAGAGGGCACAGCCTCAGGATAGAGGGGTGCCCTTTCAAAACAGATGTGAAGAAATTTCTTTAGCTAAAGGGTGGTGAATTTGTGGCATTTGTTGCCACATGTAGCTGTGCAGACCAGGTCATTGGGTGTATTTAAGGCAGAGATTGGTAGGTTCTTGATTGGATATGGCATCAATGGTTATGGAGTGAAGACCTGGAACTGGGGTTGAGGAGGAGATAGAAAAAAAGGATCAGCCATGACTGAATGGCAGAGCAGACTCAATGAGCCAGATAGCCTAATTCTGCTCCTGTGTCTTCTGGTCTTGTGTATTCCATCTTTACCTTCTTAATGACTTCTTAGTTGCCTTCTGTTGGTTTTTAAAAGCTTCCCAATCTTCTAACTTCCCATTAATTTTTGCTCTATTATACGCCCTCTCTCTGAGTTTGATGTTGGCTTTTGTCGGCTAATTAAAGTTAATTTCTAGTTTCTCCAAATTCCTACATGATACAAGTAGTCTGAAATTATACTTGGTTCATCCTCAAGCTGTCTATTATAACTACAAAAACTTTCAGAGGAAGCAATACTTTTGAGTATAATTTGTCATGTGGGTTTGGGCGGCAGTTATCAAAGGGTGTGCAATGTTGGGTGGTGGTAGAAATAAATGAATATAGTCACCTGTAGAACTGCATGGCAGCATAGAGATGGGGTGAGTAGGGAGCACATGGTTTTTATTGACTGTTCGTATTTAGAATTCAGTTAGTTGGAAGCACGTCAAATAGTGCAATATTCCCTCACTTAGCCTCTTAGTGACTTTTAGTTTGTTTTCAGGCAGTCGCTACAACATCTATTTAAGCATGTTTTATTTGATATTTTATACATATGGTTTTAATTGTGTAGGGCTAAAAATGAAATGCATAATCTTGCATTCCTTCTGAAGAACTAGGGCAATAACTAGTTCAGGGATATGAATAGATAGGGATGGTGTGGGGAGATAAATTTTCTGTTTAGCCAATTAGCTGGTGAAGTAATAGAGCAAAATGTACATTAGACAACTTAACTATTTCATTGTTGTTCCAGTTTCCAATACTGCATACCTCAGTATGTCCTTCTATTTTGCATTGTCAACGTGTAAACTAAACCTTCTACTGAGGAAATAGGTGGAACATTGTTGCAACTTGTATGCCCATGAATAGAGATAGCTCAAATTATTTTTTTGTCATATCTGAAATTTAGACTGATTATAGGTCAAAAGCATTTCTAATTTCAAGGCCACCTATAACGCTCAGCTTCCCTTCATCATTTGCCTTGAACCCTGCAATTACTCCATATAGTTAGACTACTTCTTGTTCATTCAGTACTGAAATAGTATGGATTTTCTTTTTAGCTAAAAAGCTTGTTCCACCAATTCAATTCTTTTGTTGCCAATAACTTCCCTCAGTCTGGCAACTGTTCTGAAAGTGATCTTGACTATTTGCATGGGGTACAGATGCAAGGTCATTGTGATACCAATTTTCACTTGGAAATTGCCAGATTCCACTTTGCCTCATCTTAGCTGCTGCTGGAACAGTTGTTATTTCTGAACTTAATTACTTAGAAGTATTCCAGGCTGTTTTCTCTTCCTCCATAAACTTAAGCTCATCCACAACTCACCAGCCTTTATCCTAGCTGGAACAAAGTCCCATTCACCTATCACCCAGTGTCTTCTCCTCTATCTTGGCTTCCTGTTAATGAACTGCTCAGTTATAAAATTATTATACTTGTTTTCAAGCCTCTCCAACAAGTTCACCATTTCCATCACTATCTATTCCTGTCCAATCATCCTCAAAAATATTTGCAAATATCTAAGAGGCAATGTAAATTAATGACAGTAAACAGTATACCAGGAAAGAGAGAACTATTATTTAAGGTCTTTGAAGGTACAGACATTTTGAGAGAGTATTTGCCAATGGTACCTTGGTAAATATCAATGTTCTTAACAGAATGCAGATATTTACAAGAATTAATCCTGGAATGAAGGATTTTAGTTACAAAGTTAGGCAGAGTTGGTCTTGGAACAAATGAGGTTGAGGGAAGAATTTTTCCCATTATTATTATGACGTGTTTGGAAAGGAGAAGTGAAGGAAAGCAAAGGTTACATTTTGACTCTTCCAATTTTTAAACTATTTGTTGTTCCTTGATGTAAGACAACTACTTGTGACTCTGCCTTTAGTGTCTCACCTCCAGGCTCTGCAACTTACTTGAAACAACTTTGCCTCTTTACCCCTTTCATTCTATGTGTCATTCTTTAATGCTTATCACTTCAACTGTGCATCTGCTCTGAAATCTATCTGTTTATCTGGCTGTGTGATAATATCCCCCAACATACTTACTGAAGTTTTCCTATATTAAAGGCATGGTATAAATGTCACTTGTTCTTATTTAACATACCTTGTAAAGTAATTGATAACTTCTATAAACGTGTGAATTGAAAACATGAACCAACATCAAACAATTGTCAAAATTATAACTAATAAGCAAAACAACACAAGGAAGACCTAATACTTAACAACAAACTGGTAAATGAAACCTAACCACACCTATATGCTCAATCTTTTAGAAACAAATATTTAAATTGTACTAGAAAGCCAGAGTAAAATCTCATTATTAATATAATGATGTTTAATTACTAAATAATACCAATATGTAATGAATATCTTGAGGATGTGGGCTGCTATCCAGGCAAAAAAAATTAAACTTGAAATAGATTTAATACTTTTTCAGGATTATCTATTAAGTTAATTATAAAGCAGTTACTTACCTATCTTTCACACTAGTAACTGTTCACTGGAAAAAGAACTCTTCAGTAACTAAGCTTTGAGATACATGGGTTGTACTTCATTATGCAGAATACAGTTTCAATTTGTTTACTACTTTTGAGTTGCATAGGAGGCATAGTGGCACATTGAGCAGAGTTGCTGTATCACAGTTCCAGCAATCTGGCTCTTTCCATGCCTCCAGTTTGCATGGGTTATTCCTGTGACCATGTGGGTCTCCTCACATGTTCCAGAGGCAAACAAGTTGCTAGTTGGTTTTTGTAAATTGTACTTAGTATTAACAAACAATACCCTCGGATGGTGTAGGTTGTTAATGCAAACAACACATTTCACTGTATATTTCAATGTACATGTGATAAATAAACTTGAATCTTAAATATATGTTGGTGAAAGATTAAATCTCTGGGAATTTGATGGAATATAGGGAGAACAAAATGAAATGACTGCAGATGTTGCCTGGCCTGCTGAGTACCTCCAGCATTTTGTGTGTGTTGCTTTAGGATTCCAGCACCTGCAGATTTTCTCATACTTGGAATGAGTGTAAATGGGTGCATGATAATTACAGTGGATTCAGTGCCTGCAAGAAAATGAATTTCGGGGTTGTATATGCTGATATTCAGCATATGTACTTTGATAATAAATTTACTTTGAACTTTGAATTGAGTGTTTTTGTGTTGCATGACATCATAATTCTGAGATTAACAATAAGCTAATATAACTTCCATTATTAAGTATATTAATATTTGAAAGCATCTTAAAATTTATGTTTAGGATATGGTTTATTATGTTTAACTAAATTGGAATATTTGAAAAATAAGTGTTTACCGTAAATTCCAGACTATAAGCCGCTACTTTCCCCCCCACGCTTTGAACACTGCGGCCTATACTACAGTGCGGCTAATGCATGTTTTTTTTTCATGCCGCCAAAAACATTTTGCCTCGTAACAGTAGACCAATAAAATTGATGAGTAGTTCACAGAGGTCCAATGAAATTGTACGATAAATCAAGCGCACTTTCACAATTAAATTATTGTAAATCAGTCATTTGTACTCACCCTCATCAACATGGAAAACACTCGAAGAAAAGCATATGATGCAGCTTTTAAGTTAAAGGTGATCAATCTGGCGGTTGAAGAAGGAAATCGAGCTGCTGCACATAATCTTGGCATAAATGAATCGATGGTGAGACGGTGGAGACGCCAGCGTGAAGAACTGAGTCAATGCAAAAAGATGACAAAAGCTTTCAGAGGTAATCATAGCAGATGGCCCGAACTTGAAAACTTTCTTGAAGACTGGGTTAACACACAGAGAGCAGGCGGCCGCGGTGTTTCCACCGTGCAGATCAGACTGAAGGCTAAAGCAATCGCCACCAAAATAAAAATCGAAGATTTTAGAGGTGGGCCATCGTGGTGTTTTAGATTTATGAGACGAAAAGGCCTGTCCGTCAGGGTACGCACGACTCTGTGTCAGCAGCTCCCTCCCGACCATGAGGAAAAACTTGCTAACTTCCGCACATTCACTCAAACAAAGATAGCGGAGAATTCCATCGGGCCAGATGATATCATAAATATGGATGAAGTACCTTTGACGTTTGACCTGCCTCTCACTCGGACTGTTAATAAAAAAGGTGACTCGTCCATCACACTGAAAACAAGTGGCCATGAGAGAACGCATTTTACTTGTGTTCTGAGCTGCACAGCATCCGGACTAAAGCTTCCACCGATGGTGATTTTTAAGCGGCTGACAATGCCAAAGGAAAAATTCCCAAAAGAAATCATGGTGAAAGTCAATAAGAAAGGTTGGATAATGGAGAGTCTAATGAAGGATTGGCTCAGAGAGTGCTACGCCAAGCGACCAGGGGGATTTTTTCACAGAAAAAAAGCATTGCTCGTTATGGACAGCATGAGGGCCCATAAAACAGATTCAGTGAAAGCTGCCATCAAGAGTACAAACTCAATTCCAGCTATGATTCCTGGGGGCACCACAAAGTATTTGCAGCCACTGGACATCAGCGTGAACCGGGCATTTAAAGTGGTGCTGCGCGTTGAGTGGGAGACTTGGATGACGAGCGGCGAGAAATCCTTTACCAAAACAGGCCGCATGCGAAGAGCATCTTTAACTCAAGTCTGTCAGTGGATCCTAAATGCGTGGAGCCGTGTCACAACATCCACCATCACCAACGGGTTTCGAAAGGCTGGACTGTTGCGTGATGAAGAGGACCACGTGCGCTCAAGTGAGAGCGACAACGAAGAGACTGAAGTGAGTGACGAGATCCTGAGGTCGTTCAATTCAGACACTGAAGAAGAGGACTTTGATGGTTTTAGTGTGCAGTAGGAAGATGAAGAAGGCGATCAATAACTTTTCCTGGTAGGCTGCAGTATATATATTTTTTTTACCAGTCGTTAGGAGAAATTGGAATGTTGTTCGTGCACAGTTCAGTAAAAAAGTATACGCAACGTAATTTGTGTGTTACTGATACGTATGTATATTTAAAAGTAGCTGTGTTACAGGCACTGTTTGAAAAAAAGCATTTGCAATATGTATTTGTTTATGTTACCATACGGATTTAATTAAAAGTTAAAAAATCCTCACGTGTAATATCTTTCTGTGTAAATATCTCATATTACAACGTGGGACACCTGCGGCTTAAAATCTAGTGCGGCCTGTACAAGTACAAAATTGATTTTCTTTCTAAAATTAGAGCGTGCGGCTTTTAATCAGGTGCGCTCTGTAGTCCGGAATTTACGGTAATTTATTGAATATTAATTTTTCCTATCTGTTTTATTGGTTTCTTTTAGAAAAACTTGCTATAAGCCTTACAAGTAGTTCTGAAACAAACCACTGCTCATGGTGTATGTAGAACATTACATCTTTCTCAATATCACCAAGACCAAGGAGATGGTGGTGGACTTTAGGAGATCTAGGCCTCATATGGAGCCAGTGATCATTAATGGAGAATGTGTGGAGCAGGTTAAGACCTACAAGTATCTGGGAGTACAGTTAGACGAGAAGCTAGACTGGACTGCCAACACAGATGCCTTGTGCAGGAAGGCACAGAGTCGAATGTACTTCCTAAGAAGGTTGGCGTCATTCAATGTCTGTAGTGAGATGCTGAAGATGTTCTATAGGTCAGTTGTGGAGAGCGCCCTCTTCTTTGTGGTGGCGTGTTGGGGAGGAAGCATTAAGAAGAGGGACGCCTCACGTCTTAATAAGCTGGTAAGGAAGGCGGGCTCTGTCGTGGGCAAAGTACTGGAGAGTTTAACATCGGTAGCTGAGCGAAGGGCGCTGAGCAGGCTACGGTCAATTATGGATAACTCTGAACATCCTCTACATAGCACCATCCAGAGACAGAGAAGCAGTTTCAGCGACAGGTTACTATCGATGCAATGCTCCTCAGACAGGATGAAGAGGTCAATACTCCCCAATGCCATTAGGCTTTACAATTCTACCGCCAGGACTTAAGAACTTTTTAAAGCTATTATTAATGCTTTTTGAGATGGTGATTTAGATGCATATCATATTTTTTTTTTACTGAGTTAAGTATTGTATGTAATTAGTTTTGCTACAACAAGTGTATGGGACATTGGAAAAAAGTTGAATTTCCCCATGGGGATGAATAAAGTATCTATCTATCTATCTATCTATCTATCTATCATTTGCAGTTAATAATTGGGCACTATCTAAAATAAATTACAGTGAAAACAAAAATAAATGTTTCTACATTTTGTGCTCTCAGACCATAGGTGCGAAAAAGGGAAAATGAATTTGAATATTTGCTGTAAAGGTACCTTTTTGTAGCATACAAAGCATATTGTTTCACAACTGGATAGTACAAGAGACCACTGCCATGTGAAGGATAAGTAGAGTTAATCCTTAAGATACTACTGAATACAAGGGTCCCACTTTATAAAAAATATTTGTGTGAAATAATAGGTTCTATTTTTATTTTTATTTTAGTTTGATTCAAGAAGGAATTTCACCTTTCTCATACAGCGATAGAGAACCTTCATTAATGAATGGAATTGAAAAACCATGGATCCTCTCAGAACAACATCTAAGTGAAAGTGTTGGTAAACTGAGCCAAATAGGGCTTTCTGCTCAAGCAATAATTTATGCCATGTTATAGAAATAGAGATGGGTATGAATTTTTTGAAGTTGTACAGGTGGAAGAATAATGTAGAAAGGTGGAAGATTATTCATAAAGGAAAGTGATCTTAGGATTTAATAGTATTGCTACAAAAGACCACTTAATGAAGAGCAGTGCTGTGTATCACTATAGACTAAGGGATTATCATGGATAAGTTGAAGGTTGAATATGATAAATTAAAGAACATTTATATTTGGGGACACAAACACAAGGAAATCTGCAGATGCTAGAAATTCAAGCAAGACACACAAAATGCTGGTGGAACGCAGCAGGCCGGGCAGCATCTATAGGAAGAAGCACTGTCAACATTTTAGGCTGAGACCCTTCATCAGGACTAACTGAGAGGAAACGTAGTAAGAGATTTGAAAGTAGGAGGAGGAGAGGAAAATCCAAAATTATAGGAGAAGACAGGAGGGGGTGGGGTGAAGCTAAGAGCTGGAAAGGTGATTGGCAAAAGGGATACAGAGCTGGAGAGGTGTAAGGGTCATGGGACGGGAGGCCTAGGGAGAAAGAAATGGGGAGGGGAGCACCAGAGGGAGATGGAGAACAGGCAAAGAGTGATGGGCAGAGAGAGAGAGAGAGAGAAAAGGGGAGGGGGAAATAAATCAGGGATGGGGTAAGAAGGGGAGGAGGGGCATTAACAGAAGTTGGAAAAATCAATGTTCATGCCATCAGGTTGGAAGCTACCCAGACGGAATATAAGGTGTTGTTCCTCCAACCTGAGTGTGGCTTCATCTTGACAGTAGAGGAGGCCATGTCAGCCAGAGAAAGCAGGATCTCCCAGTGGCCACACATTTTAATTCCACATCTCATTCCCATTCTGATATGTCTATCCATATGTCTAACCTGATGGCATGAACATTGATTTCACTAACTTCCGTTAGTGCCCCTCCTCCCCTTCTTACCCCATCCCTGATTTATTTATTTCCCCCTCCCCTTCTTACCCTATCCCTGATTTTTGTTTTCCCCTCTCCTTTTTTTTTCTCTCTCTCTCTCTCTGCCCATCACTCTTTGCCTGTTCTCCATCTCCCTCTGGTGTTCCCCTCCCCCTTTCTCCCTAGGCCTCCTGTCCCATGATCCTTTCCCTTCTCCAGCTCTGTATCCCTTTTGCCAATCACCTTTCCAGCTCTTAGCTTCATCCCTCCCCCTCCTGTCTTCTCCTATCATTTTGGATTTCCCCCTCCCCCTCCTACTTTCAAATCTCTTATTATCTTTCCTTTCAGTTAGTCCTGACAAAGGGTCTCGGCCCGAAACATCAACAATGCTTCTTCCTATAGATGCTGCCAGGACTGCTGCATTCCACCAGCATTTTGTGTGTGTTGCTTATATTTGGGGATTCCACTTAGAGGTTTAAGTGGTTTTATTATTGTTGCAACTGGAACTTTTGAAATTATATGTGTCTTAAATTGGAGGTGGGCTAATCGGTGAAATAAGAAGGGAATAAACTAGGAGAGAGTTGAAACCAAACATAGACAGGTAAAACTGTAACTGAATAATGATGACTTTTGACGAGCACATGTTTCAGATGTAGGTTATACATTCCACAAAGAGAACCAAAGCTGAAGAAGAAAGAGAAGGTGAGGGGAAAAAAGAAAAGCAAGGATAAAAATTGAAAATGAAAGGGAAAATTAGAAGAAGATGAATAATGATAGTCTGAGAGAATGACAGGTAGCTTCAGATAATCCAATCATCTTCCACTGGCCTGTAAATGCAAGCAGGTAATAAGAAGATAATCGGTGAAAGATGAGGATTAAATGTGCAGAGGGGCAGTAGGCATTGTTGAAATGCATTAGGTATTACTAAGGTGGAGGCTGCTGCCAAATCTCGATTGAAATGGAGATAACAAAAATAATAGATGAAGTGGAAACTGATAAAATGTAGATACTACAAAACTGACTATGTTTAAAGTGAATGTGTCAACCTGATATAAATGGAATGTATTTTACTTTACCCAGGGAACCAGAGTTAGATATTGTAGGAAAGCTTGCCAAAATTTTCCACTGCTCTCTAGAAAGAGAGGAAACCTAAGAATGATTAATATGCTTGGGTGATGTGGGAAAATTTTGTGAATGGGGCTTGCTTCTATGCCAATGTTTTTGAACTGGTAAAATGAAAAACCATGGCTCTCTGTGTTGAATGAAAATTGGACAGACATAAACACAAGAGGTTCTGCAGATGCTGGCAAATCCAAAGTAACAGACACAAAATGCTGGAGTAACTCAGTAGATCAGGCAGCATCTATGGAGGGGAATAAATGGTTCACATTTCAGGCTGAGACCATAAGATCATAAGATATAGGAGCAGAAGTAGGCCATTTGGCCCATTGAGTTTGCTCTGCCATTCAAACATGGGCTGATCCAATTCTTCCAGTCATCCCCTCCCCCCTGCCTTCTCCCCATACCCTTTGATGCCCTGGCTACTCTACCTATCTATCTCTGCCTTAAATGAACATGATGACTTGGCCTCCATAGCCGCTCATGGCAACAAATTACACAGATTTACCACCCTCTGACCAAAGTAATTTCTCCACATCTTTGTTCTGAATGGACATTCTGAAGTCATGCCCTCTTGTCCTGGACTCCCCTACCATGGGAAATAACTTTGCCGTATCTAATCTATTCAGGCCTTTCAACATTCAGAATGTTTCTATGAGATCCCTCCCCACCCTCCGATTCTCCTGAACTCCAGGGGATACAGTCCAAGAGCTGCCAGACGTTCCTCATATGGTAACCCTTTCATTCCTGGAATCATTCTCGAGAATCTTCTCTGAACCCTCTCCAATGTCAATATATCCTTTCTAAAATGAGCAGCCCAAAACTGCACACAATACTCCCAAGTGTGGTCTCATCATGAGACTTTTCATCATGTCTGGAAAGGAAAGAGGAAGAAGCTAGAATAAGAAGGTCAGGATGGGAGTGGGGAGTGGAATTAAAATGGTTGGCCATCTGCAAATCCTGCCTGTTGCGGACAGAGCAAATGTGCTCGACAAAGCGGTATCCATTCCTATTTCAATGTGTCCTCTGCTGCCATAATGAAGCCGCTGTCAGCCTGAAGGAGCATCACCTCATATTCTGTCTGGGTAGCCACCAACCTGACAGTATGACATTGATGTCTCTAATTTCCAGTCATTTCCCTTCCCTTAACCCTTCTCTATTTTTTCATTTCCTTCTTACCCCTTCACTTCTCCTCACCTGCCTACCACCTCCCTCTGGTGTCTCTCCTTCCCTTTCTTTCATGGTCTACTCTCCTCTCCTATAAAATTCTTTCTTCTTCAGCCCTTTACTTCTTCCCCCAAGCACCGCCCAGCTTCTTACTTACATCATTCCCCTTCCCTACCCACTCACTTCCCCTCCTCTAGCTTCACCTATCATCTCCCATCTTGTATTCCTTCCCCCCTCCCCCACCACCTTATTCTGGCTTTCTTCCTCCTCCTTTTCCAGTCCCAATGAAGGATCATGGCCCAAAACTTCTACCATTTACTTCTCTCCATAGATGCTGCCTGACTTGCTGAGTTCCACTTGCATCGTGTGTGTTATGATGGACTTCACAATTATTTCCACTAGTTACTAACAAACCAAATCATCCCATGAAAAAGTTATTTGGAAGAAAAGCATAACTTAAGGTCATTTTACGCTATGTTTGTTTTGTTCTCTCCTTAACCAATAAAGGTATGACTGAGAAAAATTTCCCTTTCAAATATGGCAAGATTGAGAGCTGAATGTAAATTCTCCGAGAAATATAGCACTCCTGAAGAACTATACTTTGAAAGGACTGAGAACTTGGAAAAAAGTATTGATCTTTCCAGGATAGAACATGACGACCCAGAATTGCAGAACATGTTTGATGATTCAATTTTACCCAAATCTGCATCGTCAACAACTTCTGTACCTAAATTTGCACAGTTAAATTCTGAATGTTTTGAGGAAAAGTTGCCTCTAAATCCTGAGAAATCTCAGCCCAGCACAATAATTGACACTGATCGTAAACCAGGAGCTGGCCGATGGAGTGCAAGTATGTCAAGTAAGTCTACAACTTTTAGAGGAACAATGCTGTCAATAATATTTGAAGAGAGTGTTCCAACCCCCACATCAGACAATGAGGAGAATTGTCAATCCAGTATGGAAGAGACTACTACTGTTAAAGCCACTAAAGAACATGATTCAACACCATCCAGTTCTCTCAAGCATTTCAGTGGAAAGACTGAAGCTGCTCGTAAAACCAGATCTAGATCATATTCTCAAAAATCTTCTATTAATTTTAATTCAAATTTTATTGAGAAATCCATCATCAAAAGGAAAAACAAAAGGGCAAAAAGATTGCCTACAGAGCAGGTATGTTTTGTAATGGTAATTCCAAAGTCTGCAGGTTTCTAAAAATAGCATGCATCTAGATTTGGTTTTAAGATCTGTATTCATTTTTACTTCAGTTTTGAGTGATTCTAACAATTTGGCTCTGGCTTCAAACTTAAGCAGTGAAAGAATTTAACAAAGTTAGTGAAAATATTTTGAATGGCTAAAATGATGCATGTAAGAGATATTCAAACCAATACTGAAATAAACTGGTACAACCCAGTGATCAATTCTGTTGCAAAGACTACTTTAAATAAAAAGAATGAAACTGATCTATAATCATCCGTATTTTTTTTGCTGTTTTTCTACAGCAAACTCGGATACAAGAATGGACAATTCGCCAATTAAACAACATTGAAGAAGCCAGCAAACATGAACTAGTTATAGAAGCCGAGTAAATGCACCAAGTTTGAGACGGGAAATACAAACTGCAGTTGAGAGTGCTCTTTTATGCTTGCTATTAAAAGCTCATTATTGAGATAAAGTGAGAAATCATTAAAACCTATAAAAAATCAAATAAAGAAATGAAAAATATTAACTAGCTAAAACTTTAATGTCTGAATTTTTTATAATTAAAAACTAATATTTTAATGTGATTTTTCTCTTCTCATCTGCCCTTTAGAAACAGATTCTTTGAAATCAATGGGCCAACAGATCATGGGCTAGGTCTAAGCTGGCAAATGATCTATGAGTCATACACTCAGGTGTAGAAGGTAGCTAATTTCAGCAGGATTTGGATTTCAAAGGGAGATAGCATGTTTTGCATGTATAATCCAGACTAATAATGCATCTGTATTTACAATATAATTTGGAATAATGCAACATTTTGGATAGAAAAAGCAGTTTAAATACTAGAAATAATATTTACTGTTTAACATGGCTGTCATCACAGAAACAGAAATTATATTTAACTAAATTAACAGGAAAATTTCAGCCTCTATTTCCTTTATGATGTGGTTGATAGACAATTTCACTAAAATTCAAATCCAAGCTAGATAAGTTCATATTGAATTGGAACCCTGGTATTTTTTTGGGAGTTTGTTTCAGAATTTAGTGAAGACCTTATAGAAATATCATTTTGTAATTGAAATTAAAATTTAACTGCATGTTTCATATAAATGAGACCCTTAAAGTATAAATCAGTAAATGAAGGACCTACAAATAAGCAACGGGAAAACAGGATTTCACTGATTACATGTTATTTTCTGAAAAATAGCTGTCCAATGCACAGCAGTTAAGCTTTTGTTTACCTTTGAGTATATTAAGAGTCAGAAAAGCTACTTATGCCTCAGAAGGATTGAGAGGTAAAATAACTATGCTGTAATAACATTTTTTAATTTGCTTTCTGATACAGGAATAAAGTATGAATCATTAAAGGTGCAGCAATTTTAAGGCTCCATTTCAAAATAATTGTTAGGATTCTGGTGTCTGAATCTGTTCTGGATGTGGAGGGCTGGACAGGCTGACCATAACATTCCATCCCCATCCACTGACACATTTATGGGCAGAAGACATGTTTAAAGCTATTTAAATAGGAACATTAAAAAAATACTTAAATACTCTAGTATATTAAAATATCAATTAATTTAAACCATAAATAGTAAAAGCATTTACCCACTTTTTACATTCTTATGCCAGTTATCTCTGATCTCAATGTGAAATATATTAAGCTTTTATTAAGGAATATTATCCTGCAGTGGATTTAATGATGAGTCTAATGGTGACATAAGGTTGTCAGATGAGTTTGAGAGGTGCTGAAGCATGAGCAGCCGTTTTCCAGCAGTTCTGCAGGGAACTACTAACCATCAGTCAGCATCATTCAAGGTAATGAGTATGACTATATGAGAAGTGGCAGAATGATCTGAAGTTAATCATTAATGGCAATATGGATATAATGTACTTAAGGTTTAAAATACTTATGCAGATACAATTTCATACCTGTTGAAATTGACTGTTGTAGAGATAAAGATTGGCTGCATTAAAATAAGCCAGTGAATAGCTTGGATTGAGAGCTATTGCTCTCTTATAGTCACTCATAGCATTGGATAGATCTCCCATAAACTGGCTAATCACACCACGATTTGTAAGCAACTTCGCAGAGTTGTAGATCTGAAAGATTAATTGATAAACTATTTATTTATGAGGTAATTTACTTAGCAATAATAATACATGCATTATAAAGTAAATAACAATAATTCTGGAATGGAGATGAAAATAACCTTATGAAACCAACAGACCTGGTAACTCCAATATTTATAGTCGACAATGAGTAAACATATCTAAGCCAGGGCAATAGTAAAAATTTGCTACAATTGTTCAGAGGATAAAACTGGAATGCTTTAAAGTTCTGCATCCAAATATGAGGCAGAGGAAGGAGGAAACCTCCAGGATACTGTCATGACAAGTGAACAGTGCAGTCAAGGAGTTAAGGGGTGACAAAGCCCCATGAAGCAGGCCTGTGGACCCACCATTATCATTGCCAACTATCAAGTACCTATAATACAGAATTTGTTGAGTAAGTTTGTTTTTCTTTCTTATTTATCTTAAAAGTTTAAAAGGTTTTTAACTTTTCTACAACACACTGACCAGTTAAAATGCATTAAGATACAATCACACATTGGAATAAAGTAAATATGAAGAAAAAGTGAAATGAATTAAAAGATGCTGGAATTATTTTATGAATAAAGGGTAAAATATCATCTTGATTAAACAGGCAAGAATCTAAAGTGTTTCTACAGGTTAAAGGTTGTAAGTTAAATGTACGCACATGGAAACTTTTATGAGAAATCTGAGACTTGAGTATAAAAACTTATTTCTTCTTCGCTCTCTTCGGTTGTCCATCGGAATCTGATGACGTTGTCCACTCCTTTAATGGTGAGATCTTTGATGACTATACAGTCCTGTCCTGGACCCACAAATTCTATTGCAGGTGGGACATGTATATGTGGTAGTGATGGCAACCATGGCTGCATTTCTCCTGGCTCTCTTCTGCTGTCTTTGGGTTGTTCTTTTCATCTCCAATATACGAACCCCATCCCTACACAGTTGTTGCCAAATGTTATGGTCAGCAGCAACATCCTCCAGGTCCTCAGGTCTGACCTTGCACTTCCTTGAAGCATTCTTCATCTGATCCTTATAGTGCTTCTTTGACCCTCCAGCTGAGCGTCGACCATGATGTAGCTGGCCGTATAACACTCTGTGGGGTAGCTGACATGGGGGCATCCTTATCACATGCCCCAGCCACTGCAGCTGATGCTGGGTAATCATGGCCTCAATACTTCTGCAGTTGGTCTTTACAAGTATTTCAGTGTGAGGCACCCGCTCACGCCAGGTAATTCCCAGGATGTGCTGAAGGCAGCTTATGTGGAAGCACTCCAAGGACTTGGTGTGACGGCTGTAGGTTACCCAATCTTCACAGCTATAAAGGAGGATGGTGACACAGACTGCTTGGTATACAGTGACCTTTGTGGAGGGACAAAGGCTCCTGTTCTGAAAGACTCTACGCCAAAGTCTCCCAAAGGCAGCAGATGCCTGTTTACTGCGACTCTGGTTGTCGTTGTCCATGCCGCTATCCTCAGAGAGAATGCTCCCCAGATATTTGAAAGATGACACTACTGACAGCTTTTCATCACCAACAGTGAAGGCTGGTAGGGTGGGTGGGTCACTGGTACTCCATTGGCAAACCACTTCTGTCTTGGTGGTATTGACAGTCAGCCCCATCCTGCTGTACGCTCTCACCACCACAGCAAGGACAGTCTGAAGATCCTCCGGAGTATGGGCCACAAGAACACAGTCATCTGCATACTGCAGCTCCAGGACCCGCTCTCTACAGAGTTTGGTGGTTGCGTGGAGCCTCCTGATGTTAAAGAGGTTGCTATCTAATCTGACGTCCACTGCCACACCGCTGCTATCCTCAATCTCGTGGAGAAGCTTGGTAACACACAAGAGGAAAATGTTAAAGAGCACTAGCACTAGCACACACTCCTGCCTCACCCCTGTGCGTACATGGAAGGGCTCGGACTCTTGTCTAACGGTTGACTACGCTGGCTGGTGGCGTAGTGGCATCAGCATTGGACTTTGGGGCGAAAGGTCCCGAGTTTGAATCTAGCTGGCTCCCGTGCACGCTTTCCATCTGTGCTGGGTTGAGTGCTGAGCTAGCAACTTGACCTTGTAAAAAAAAAAGAAATTGCCTGCTACAGAAATATCAACAGCATAAAGTTGATGGCCTAAGCTCTCTCGTGAGTTGAAATGTACTTTCTCTCTCTCTCTTAAAAAACCTATTACCGCAATGGAAACATTTAGATACTTAATTAAGTAAAACTCAAACAAGTTCTTATTTGAAATAGTGATCCTGATTCCATTTATTTTATTAAAATGTTCAAGGAAGCAAATCAACTGAGATCAAAAGGTCCATTCTTAACTGCCTTCTGAAAAAGCAAAAGGCTAATGAATTGTGTCAAAACTGCTTTGCACTGCGGCAATATCTTCTGTAACAGCATGGTAAGGTAGTTCTGCATTACCTTTTTGATCATTATTGGAGATGAGCAATACATCTGGTTTAGCATTAGTTAATGGTCAATCCTGATTTAGACAATGACATTAATCAAGTCAATTGTAAAATGATTTACTTTCTGTTAGAGCTGAAAATAATTTTCATTGCTCTTTACTTTTTAAAGAGAAGCAGCAATTGTTATATCTATTTGACAGAATCGGTGCTGTTACCGCAATTTCACCAATGGTTACATCCCTCAGGTTGGAGACTCAAGATTTGTCAAAATACACTTAGCAGCAAAATCAGTGCTTCACATTCCCATTGAGCATTAATTCCTAGAATGACAGGTTTGAATGTTTGAAAAGAGATGAAGCAGTTTGGATCTATTCAGATAGACTCTGATGAATAGGAGGTAATTTCATTGAAAAGTATAAAATACCTGCAGAACTTTATAGAGTAGGTTCAGTAATTTTGTTTCAGTCTGCTAGGATGTCTAGAACAAGGAATCACAGTCTCAAAAGAAAAAAAAAAGAGTATAAAAATGGTAAGAATGAAAAGTATACTCCAAAGTCGTCATCCAAAATGCAAAAAAAATCCTGGGCACACTCTCTGGGCGCAGCAGCAGGGTCTCCCCTCTCAGGTACAGAGCAACTGATCAAAAAACGGGTGGCCGGTGCTCGCCCTCTGCACTCGCTTCAATGCTTCAATCTCCCTCATCGGTTTAATCGGTGAAAAATATTTTTTTTTGCAGGGAGGAGGATTTGGGGGTTGATACACCTGATACATTTTGTTAGATATTTTTGTGCAGGAGGAGGGATTGTGGGGGTGGTTTGATAGGCCTGATCCATTTTGTTCAGTTTTTGTGTGGGAGAAGAGATTTTGGTGTTAATGTGCCTGTTCCATTTTGTTCATTTTTTTTGCAGGGAGGTGGGATCTGGTAGTTGATGATTGTACTACCTTTCTTTCTCGGTTTTGTAGCTGCGCAGAGAATTGAAGAATTTCAGAGTAGTATACTTTAATAATAAATGAACTTTTGAACCCTTGAAGATAAGAGGTTGGCCATTCAAGTCAGAAATAAATAGAAATTTTTCAACCAAAGGCTAGTGAATCTTTCAAATTTTCTACTGAAAAGGGTTGTGGAAGATCAGTTATTGAGTATACTTGAGAGAGAAAGAGAGATTGATTGTTAGATAGAAAGAGAATCATGTGAAACTGATTAGTGCACATTAACTAAACTAACTAAAGGCAAAAGGGACTAAATGATGTACTCCTATTTCTTGAAGTAAAATGATATTTATTATAATCTGTTGCTTTTTTCGAAGCACCAACAATCAAAAGCAAGACCTTTGAATAAATCACTATGGGACTGTTGTAATAGCTTGTTACCGCATTTTTCTTTAATTGCTAAGTTCAATTTATTTTCCCCATAATGTTAACATCACCACTAAGTATCATTTACAGTATTTTTCTAAAGCTAGTATTAGGCATTATTTTGAAATGATCGTGTGTCTTGATGAACCAGTTGCAAAAGGTATTAAAGGAATCTCCTACAAGCATGTTGGATGATATTCGTGTGGGCTGACTAGATAAGGGGAAACACGAGGAAATCTGCAGATGCTGGAAATTCGAACAACACACACAAAATGCTGGTAGAACACAGCAGGCCAGGCAGCATCTATAGGGAGAAGCGCTGTCGACGTTTCGGGCTGAGACCCTTTGTCAGGACTAACCGAAAGGAAAGATAGTAAGAGATTTGAAAGTAGTGGGGGGAGGGGGAAATGCAAAATGATAGGAGAAGATCGGAGGGGGTGGGATGAAGCTAAGAGCTGGAAAGGTGATTGGCGAAAGTGATACAGAGCTGGAGAAGGGAAAGGATCATGGGACGGGAGGCCTCAGGAGAAAGAAAGGGGGGGGGGGAAGCACCAGAGGGAGATGGAGAACAGGCAAACAACTAAATATGTCAGGGATGGGGTAAGAAGGGGAGGAGGGGTATTAACGGAAGTTAGAGAAGTCAATGTTCATGCCATCAGGTTGGAGGCCACCCAGCCGGTATGTAAGGTGTTGTTCCTCCAACCTGAGTTTGGATTCATTTTGACAATAGAGGTGGCCATGGATAGACATATCAGAATGAGAATGGGACGTGGAATTAAAATGTGTGGCCACTGGGAGATCCTGCTTTTTCTGGCAGACCGAGCGTAGGTGTTCCACGAAACGGTCTCCCAGTCTGCGTCGGGTCTCGCCAATATATAAAAGGCCACACCGGGAGCACCGGACGCAGTATACCACACCAGCCGACTCACAGGTGAAGTGTCGCCTCACCTGGAAGGACTGTCTGGGGCCCTGAATGGTGGTGAGGGAGGAAGTGTAAGGGCAGGTGTAGCACTTGTTCCATTTACAAGGATAAGTGCCAGGAGGGAGATCGGTGGGAAGGGATGGGGGTGACGAGTGGACAAGGGAGTCGCGTAGGGAGTGATCCCTGCGAAAAGCAGAAGGGGGGGGGAGGGAAAAATGTGTTTGGTAGTGGGATCCCGTTGGAGGTAGCGGAAGTTACGGAGAATTATATGTTGGACCTGGAGGCTGGTGGGGTGGTAGGTAAGGACAAGGGGAACCCTATCCCGAGTGGGGTGGCGGGTGGATGGGGTGAGGGCAGATGTGCGGGAAATGGGAGAGATGCGTTTGAGAGCAGAGTTGATGGTGGACGAAGGGAAGCCCCTTTGCTTAAAAAAGGAAGACATCTCCTTCATCCTGGAAAGAAAAGCCTCATCCTGAGAGCAGATGTGGCGGAGATGGAGGAATTGTGAGAAGGAGATAGGCTTTTTGCAAGAGACAGGGTGGGAAGAGGAATAGTCCAGGTAGCTGTGAGAGTCTGTAGGCTTATAGTAGATACCAGTAGGTAAGCTGTCACCAGATATGGAGACAGAAAGATCAAGAAAGGGGAGGGAGGTGTCGGAAATGGACCAGGTAAATTTGAGGGCAGGGTGAAAGTTGGAGGCAAAGTTAATGAAGTCAAAGCTAGATAAGGGGAGCTGGTTTCTATCCCCAAAGAATTTCATGGAAACATCTGAGTTATTATTGCTATCTTCAGAGTCACTGTTACTGTTAGTTGATTTATATTTCTACATTCTTTTTATAAACTTAATTTAAATTCAAAAACTTCAATGGCAGGTTTTGAACTTCTTCAGTGTATTAGTCTAATAATATTGCCTTACAGTAACCAGAGAATTCCTAACAAACGAAATTATTACAACTTCACATGGAGGAAAAAAATTGAGAGTACGTTTAACTTCTACCCAGAGGCAAAAACATATTATCAGTTTAGTCACTTTCTTTTCTTTGTCTGTTATCAGTTTAAAGTCAATGAATCTTCAATACACCACCAATGGCTGCTTGAGAGAAGGGAAAATTGTTATCATTGTGTCACCAGTTTTCACTTTTTCTCAACTTCCAACTATAACACTGCAATTTTTGCCTTAGGATAATGTACCCAAATTTCACCACTGTCTGAACCTGCCACCTTTGGACACTGTTGAATGCCTTATTTGTCAATATTTGTGTTGTAATTTGGCCCTCCTTCAAAGAGGGCTAAACTGCTGTCTTTCTGTTTCTAAAATGTTTTCCTCTGGACTACATAGTTCTTATTTGCATGTCTGTTCAACCCTTAGTGACCAAATGCTTTAAATTAACTGGTTTACTTACTTTAGCACACATTTTCCTGAGCGATACCTCACTAAATGATATGCACTTTAATAACTTACTTTGTCAAAATTCCTGTGGTATTATATGTGGTACTTTAAAAATGATATAATGCATTTGATTGTTAATATAGGCATCCATTAGTCTCAAGATGGATTTGCGCCTTGGAAAGTTTCCTGGGCAGGGTTGTATGGGAGACCGGCAGTTGCCCATGCTGCAAGTTTCCCCTCTCCACGCCACCAATTTTGCCCAAGGGAAGGGCAAGGGCCAATACAGTTTGGCCACCGATGTCATCGCAGTGTGGTTAAGTGCCTTGCTCAAGGACACTTAGCTGAGGCTCAAACTAGCAACCTTCAAATCACTAGACCAACACCTTAACCACTTGGCCATGTGTCAACTTGATTGTTAAAGACCCTCAAAATCCCAGTTAAAGATCCCAGTAGAATGGAGTTTTCAAAAGCTCTATTAGCACCATGTGAAAATGGTGTTCATGGCCCCACCAAATAGTTCTGGATTTTAGAACAATTCTGCTAACTAATGCAAGAATCCATGCATTAATGTGCATTTTGAAGTATCTTATTCTGTTGCTTCATGCCTTAAGTTATAGGCATAACTATGTATACCTTCAACGCAGCATTGATGTCCTGTAATGCTCCAAATGTATTGTTCATTTGGAGATTGATTATTGCTCGACCTTCGTAAGCATCCTGAAACTTTGGATCAACATCAATTGCGATTGCAAAGTGAATCCAAGCTTTCTGAAATTTACCCAGTACCTAAAGAGGAGAAAATAATGGTTTCATTTAAGGTAGACATCCATTTAAACAAGATAATTTATTTTCAATTTGTGGCATTTAATATAAGCTAATCACAGAATTTTTTTTGAGTGTTTGGACATTTAAAATCTCCTTTATCACCAGAAATAGCTGAAAATCGCATTTCTAAATATGACACGTAAATAATACACCAATTCTTGTTTTCAGTTGAAAAAAGTAGATTTGGTTAGGAATATATATATGGTTCAGAAAGTGCATTCTTCTATGATTTCATCACATTGACAGTTCCTATGATGTAGCATTTTTACAGTTTCTTTTAAATGCTTCAATATAACCATGATCCTTCTGTTTCAAATTTTGTAGTTTTAAAATTTCAAGAACAATTACAGAGTAAAGATGAATAATTTCTATGCTCTAATATAACTGATAGACAAAGGCAGTGGTTGAGTTTATCTTGCATTACACATTCTTTTTATACACATTAGGCTGAATTTTCAGTATATATACAGGCACATGCACACAACGCACACACTTAAATACTTTATAGCTTCCAAATCAACAATCTCTTCACTTTCCCCGCAACATATAAACTGTACATCTCTTTAACAGCACCTGCTTTTTCCAAAGCATCTTCTCATTTATTTTGTATTGACAGAATCAATAACTTTCCCCAGGCCGTAAGGCTGATCAACACCTCCACCCATTAACCCACCCCTCCACACCCCCAACCATCACTACTTTATCATTTCCTGTTTGTCACCTTATGTACAGACACTCCTGTCTCTAATGACACTTTATGTACATACAATCAATCTAGTATATAAACGATATTATGTATTTATATTTATTGTGTTTTTTATTATTGTTGTGATCTTGTGTCTTATTGTGTTTTTTTTGTGCTGCACAGAGCTGGAGTAACATTTATTTCATTCTTCTTTACATTTCTATACTAGAAATGACATTAAACAACCTTGAATTTTGAACCTTCCACACTTTGTAATTTCTTTAGGATGCTCTTGTTCACTCCTTCAATTCCACCACTCTCCTGCACCTTCCCATGGAACTATAGATCTCTTCCTACACTTGAGCCACAAACAGTCTTTTTCAAGTGAAAAAGTGATTAATAGTAAAAGTGATTGATATGTGATCAAATAAGTCAGCCATTGTTCATTATCTAGTTTCCTCTGCATTGGACAGAACAATGCTAACTAAGTGACTGCTTTCATCTTCACTTAATCTCTTCTGTTTTCCATTCATCATAGATATTCTCTTTAGTTTTGTCCTCTCCACTTCCACTTTCTCTGCATTTTAAAATCTCAAGTCACTTTTATTGTCATTTTGACCATAACTGCTGGTACAGTACATAGTAAAAATGAGACAACGTTTTTTTCAGGACCATGGTGTTACATGATCTCAAATTTCAGTTGAAATGTGAACTGTACTTCTCCCTCGACAACTACTTCCTAATTTGTGGATAAAACTAAACGGGATTGCAAAAGTTGTGGATGGTTGAAAAGGTGAGAGCAAGGACTAGCAAAGTCCCCACAGAGTTACGAGGAAAACATTCAAACTCCACACAGACAGAATTCAAGATCACATCTGGAGCTGAAAGACAGTAGATTTTACTCCAAAATCACCATGCTATTCTCACAGAAGGCTAACAACTTTTAGAACACAGCTGCCATTGTGGAGCTGTCAAGCTGCTTAGTAGGATTTTGGTCCAGTAGCAGGGAGTTGAAGGCTCTTGGTCTGGTCTCTGAGTTACAGATATGTAATTGATTGTCTGCCCAGTCTTCAGTGTTAAACTGGTATTCTGAAGGACGAAAGTGTTGCTCTACTTGCCAGTATGTCTATTACTACCACTGATTCTTAGTCAATACACCATAACCTGCTACAAAGCTTCACTGGTGGTATGTTAGTCAGATGATGGTCCATTGTGGGTATCCTTCATGGTATTCCTTCCATAATGGGATGAACAGAGGATGTGTCATGGTCCGGTCCGTGAAGTCCGCATTCTGGTTCACGGTCCGGTCCGTGGACTCCAGAGTCCGGGTCTTCCGGCTGTCCCTTGTTTCATTTGGGCTTAATCATAGGCACCTGATTCTCGTCTTGGGGCTGGGAATATAAGTGGCCCTGCGTTCAAGTGTAGGGGGTGGTTCACTTGTCGGTATCCTGTCAGGCTGTTCTTGCCGTTACCCTATGGGTGGATCTGTCCCTTCCTGTCCTTGCCTCCGTTGGGTAAGTCAGGCCGTTTTTGCTGTTACCCTGAGGCTGGACTGTTCCCTTCCTTCCCTCTGAAGCCTGGCCTATAGCCCTGCCAGCTACCCATGCCTGAAGCCTTGCTGGCATCCTTGCCTGTATCGCTGTCAAGTTCAGCCGCTGGAGTGAGACCGGAGCCTTCCCACGCCAACAGAAGTAACTATCTGTCATTGAGCTTGGAGCTGTCTCTGTGTCCCTGTGTTTAGTGTCCATGTATGAGTTCCAGCCCTATGTCCTGTCCCCAAGGAGGGGTCCTGACTCTGTGTAAAGCCCCAGCCCTACATCCTGTTACCAAGGAGAGGTCCTGGCTTTGTGTTCTGTGTTCCTGTGCTCCATGTCCAAGGCTCCGAGGGGATTCCTGTCCGTGTCCAAGGCTCCGAGGGGAATCCTGTCCGTGTCCAAGGCTCCGAGGGGGTTCCTGTCCGTGTCCAAGGCTCCGAGGGGATTCCTGTCCATGTCCAAGGCTCCGAGGGGGTTCCAGTCCGTGTCCAAGGCTCCGAGGGGGTTCCTGTCCATGTCCAAGGCTCCGAGGGGATTCCTGTCCGTGTCCAAGGCTCCGAGGGGGTTCCTGTCCGTGTCCAAGGCTCCGAGGGGGTTCCTGTCCGTGTCCAAGGCTCCGAGGGGGTTCCAGATCGTGTCCAAGGCTCCGAGGGGGTTCCAGATCGTGTCCAAGGCTCCGAGGGGGTTCCAGATCGTGTCCAAGGCTCTGAGGGCGTTCCAGTCCATGTCCAAGGCTCCGAGGGGATTCCTGTCCGTGTCCAAGGCTCCGAGGGGGTTCCAGTCCATGTCCAAGGCTCTGAGGGGATTCCTGTCCGTGTCCAAGGCTCCGAGGGGATTCCTGTCCGTGTCCAAGGCTCCAAGGGGGTTCCAGTCCGTGTCCAAGGCTCCGAGGGGGTTCCAGTCCGTGTCCAAGGCTCCGAGGAGATTCCTGTCCGTGTCCAAGGCTCCGAGGGGGTTCCTGTCCGTGTCCAAGGCTCCGAGGGGGTTCCTGTCCGTGTCCAAGGCTCCAAGGGGGTTCCAGACCGTGTCCAGAGCTCCGAGGGGATTCCTGTCCGTGTCCAAGGCTCCGAGGGGGTTCCAGACCGTGTCCAAGGCTCCGAGGGGGCTCCTGTCCGTGTCCAAGGCTCCGAGGGGGTTCCTGTCCATATCTAAGTCCAAGTTGTAGCCCAGGCCCTGAGTCCTGGTCTCATCCAGGGCCAGTGTCTGTGTCCAGCTACGCCTCTCCCCACTTCTGCTTTGTTCTCCCTCGACCAAGACCAAGTCTGAGCTTCATGTCCTCATCCAGCCCTGGATTCCCGCGTCCAGTCCTGTTGCCTCGCCACGTCTTGTCCTCGACTAGATCCGGAGTCCAAGCTCGAGTCAAGACCCAGATTCCAGGTCCCTGTCCAGTCTCTGGCTTGGAGTCCTTGTCCAGGTTCCTAGTTCCTAGTTCCTCATCCAGGTCCTGCTTTCCTAGTCTAGCCCTAGCCCAGGCCCTGTTTCCTAGTCTCGTCCAGGGCCTGTGTCTTGTCCAGCGTTGTTTCTTCCCCAGTTCCCTTGCTTTCTTTACACACCTAGTCTTGTCCCTAGTACTTCAGTGTCTGTGTCTTGCATTTGGGTCTGCTCTCAATGCCCACCTTATGACAGGATGGGGATACACTACCACAAAGTACTTGATCTGTAAATCTGAACTGGAAATCAAGTTTAATGGGAATACAGTGGTGTAAACAACAATTGAAAACATAGTTCAAAGTTCAAATTACATTTATTATCAAAGTATGTAAACATTATACAACCCTGAGATTTGTCTCCTTACAGGCAGCCACAAAAGAAAGAAAACACAAAAGATCCCATTTAGAAAAATGACTGTGAGAGAGAGAGAGAGAGAGAGAGAGAGAGAGAGAGAGAGAGAGAGAGAGAGAGAGAGAGAGAGAGAGAGAGAGAGAATCATGCAAACAATAAAGGTAAGCAAATAGCTTCAGAACTGAAGTTTTATGAAAGACGTGAAGCCAGGCATCACCGCAGCTGGAGCAGGCCACAGCCTCAGTTCAGCATGGAGCTGAGTAAATGTTGTCCAGTAGTGAGTAGAACTGGGCAGAACTGACCCTCGCCTCACATCTGGACCTGAAACCCTGACCTTTTCAATCAGGCCCAGTGCTTAAATCATCCAAACATCAGGTCGATGTTACGTGTACTACAAAGGTTTTATGAAAACATCACGATTAGTGAATCCTCATAAGTTACAGACTCATGTATTGTTCAGTGTTAATCTTGATGCAGTTTTGATCCTTCAATTGGAAGCTGTTAAACAACCATAGAACCTTAAAAGAAACCCAGAATTTAGATGTTAAGACAAATTTCTGTTCCTCTAGATGTAGTTCTAGTTTTGAAAGGAATAATATGACATACATGTCCACTGTGTCCATTGAAAGGGAAATATACTATTGATTTCCAAAGCCTTTTCTCCTAATACTCTCAGCATAAACTTGTTAAATGACCTTTGCCCTGGCTCTGAAGAACTGATTAAAAAAAATGAAGTTACAGTCGGGGTGCTCATTTCCGACACAGACATTGATGGACTGAACTAAAACCAATGCAGATTTGTGTTCATAGATGGGAACCAATGCAGAATCAGAATCAGGTTTAATATCACGAACATATGTCACGATATTTGTTAACTTAGCACAGCAGTGCAATGCAATCCACAGTTCATCCTGCAAGTTACTAATTCTCAAAGGTGAGGCATTATTGTCCAGTTTTTCTATCTCTACAGATCCCACTCACCTCTCTATACAAAATAAATTCCTTTTCTGTACAGTTTAATGGCTCCACATAAATGCTGCATCTTTAGCTAGCCTTTATCATTTGATAATGCTGAAAAATTCCAATATCAGGGATGCACCTATATTACAGATATCACCTGTAGTGATGGTTGATTTTGTTTTTGAATGGAGCCTTGATGAACAAATGGTAGTACTTGCATTTTGTCTGTATGATGTAGAGTTTATTAGATTTTTGGCCTCTAAGGCTTGCAAAACAAAATAAATCACAGGTCTCAAAGACAAAAGACATATAGTTGATCCAATTATTGTAGCCAATATAGATCATACCAAATTAATGGTACAAACATAAATCACAAAAGTTGGAGCAGAATTAATTTAAGAAATACCATGATCCATCTTATTTTCTATTTTTTGATTCTGAAAACAACGAGAGACATTTAACAAGATACAAACACAAAATGCTGGTGGAACGCAGCAGGCCAGGCAGCATCTATAGGGAGAAGCACTGTTGACTCTTCGGGCTGAGACCCTTCGTCAGGACTAACCGAAAGGAAAGATAGCAAGATATTTGAAAGTAGGAGGGGGAGGGGAAAATGCGAAATCATAGGAGAAGACCAGAGGGGATGGGGTGAAGCTGAGAGCTGGAAAGGTGATTGGCAAAAGGGATACAGAGCTGGAGAAGGGAAAGGATCATGGGACGGGAGGCCTCAGGAGAAAGAAAGGAGGTGGGGGGGGGGGAGTACCAGAGGGAGATGGAGAACAGGCAGAGTGATGGGAAAAGAAAGAGAGAGAAAAAAAGAGTGGGGGGAAAACTAAATATATCAGGGATGGGGTAAGAAGGGGAGGAGGGGCTTCATCTTGACAGTAGAGGAGGCCATGGATAGACATATCAGAATGGGAATGGGACATAGAATTAAAATGTGTGGCCACTGGGAGATCCTGCTTTCTCTGGCGGACAGAGCGTAGGTGTTCAGCGAAATGGTCTCCCAGTCTGCGTCGGGTCTCACCAATATATAAAAGGCCACACTGGGAGCACCGGACGCAGTATACCACACCAGCCGACTCACAGGTGAGGTGTCGCCTCACCTGGAAGGACTGTCTGGGGCCCTAAATGGTGGTGAGGGGGGGAAGTGTAAGGGCAGGTGTAGCACTTGTTCCGCTTACAAGGGTAAGTGCCAGGAGGGAGATCGGTGGGAAGGGATGGGGTGGATGAATGGACAAGGGAGTCGTGTAGGGAGCGATCCCTGCGGAAAGCAGAAAGGGGGGGGAGGGAAAGATGTGCTTGGTAGTGGGATCCCGTTGGAGGTAGCGGAAGTTACGGAGAATTATACGTTGGACCCGGAGGCTGGTGGGGCGGTAGGTGAGGACAAGGGGAACCCTATCCCGAGTGGGGTGGTGGGCGGATGAGGTGAGGGCAGACGTGTGGGAAATGGGAGAGATGCGAGAGCAGAGTTGATGGTGGAAGAAGGGAAGCCCCTTTGTTTAAAAAAGGAAGACATCTTCGTCCTGGAATGAAAAGCCTCTTCCTGAGAGCAGATGCGGCGGAGGAATTGTGAGAAGGGGATAGCATTTTTGCAAGAGACAGGGTGGGAAGAGGAATAGTCCAGGTAGCTGTGAGAGTCTGTAGGCTTATAGTAGATATCAGTAGGTAAGCCGTCGCCAGATATGGAGACAGAAAGATCAAGAAAGGGGAGGGAGGTGTCAGAAATGGACTAGGTAAATTTGAGGGCAGGGTGAAAGTTGGAGGCAAAGTTAATGAAGTCAATGAGCTCAGCATGCGTGCGGGAGGCAGCAACAAGATATAGCTATTTAACAATCACAGCTGACCATTATTTTAGTGGTTCCTTAATGAAAGCAGATGATAGCTGTGAAGGATCTAGAGTGAACTAAAGGTCTTTGACCTGAAACATTAAATCTGTTTCTCTTTGTTCAGATGCAAATTGACCTGATGAGTATTTTCAGCATTTACTGCTTTTATTTTAAAATTTTAGAACCTTCTGTTTTAATTTTCAGGCACCTGGTAAAGCTGTATTTTTCATTTTAATGATGTTCAGCTGCAGTGGCAGTAACACTGACAAGAAGTTAGTAAAAGACAAGAGAGCATTTGCCCCTTAAGATTTAGCCCTCAGGGCAAAGCTGTCCCCTGAAATAAGTGAGGCAAGATGAACTGTCCAAGAATGCAAGAGATTTGTGCATTCACCAAAGAGCTCTCCCTTCTTTCTGTGCTTGCTGAGTCCTGTCAGTGTTCTTTACACTGCAGTTGAGTACCACTACATTCCAAAGCATTTGAAAAACAAAGCAAAACTGTAGAGGTTATAAATCAGAAGCAAAGGCAGATATTGCAGAAGTTGCTTACCAGCTCAGGCTGCCTACAGTATGTGGAGAAAGAAAAAATGTTAATGTTTCAAGTAAAGAGTATAAGAATTTAAAAGCTGAGAAGTCTTCCACACTGGAGCACCACCTGGAGTTTTCGTCTCTTTATTTAGGGAGGAATATTCTTGCATTAGAGGCAATTCAGAAATGGTTCACTAGGTTATGTCTGAGATTAAATGATTCCCTTCTAAGAAAAGGTTGATCATGTTTTCATTGGAAATTAGAAGCACGAGAGGTGAAATGATCTTATTAAGATAAGTGAGATTCTGAGGATTTTCTTGACAGGATAGTTGCCGAGAGGACACTTCACCTCATGGGGAAATCTAAAACCAAGGACTTACCTAATATAGGATCAACCATTAAAGATGAAGACAGGGAGGAATATCTGTCCTAGAGAATTTTGAAGTTTGTGTCATTGAATATATTCAAAGCTGGGATTCATTCCCCTGTAGTCTAGAAATCTAACATTGTGTAGAAAATGGGCTGAAGAGAAGATCTGATTTGTTAGGATGTTATTGAATGGTTCCTATTTTCTCTGAGCCTATTTGGCTTGATGTTCCCTCTTACTTGAATGGAGACCATTTATAACCATCCTGGTGCCGTAGTAAGTAGCAAACAGATAAGCCATCATTGTCTAGAATTATTTTGATGCTGGGACAGAGAATAAGTGTGAACTTGATGGCCATGTAAGAAATCCAGGCATGAGCAGATCACTGGAGTTCTGTGCATCAGAATTGACAAAATAATTACCATTGATCCCAACTTCTTAAAGGAATAGAGTGTTATTCCTGGAACAATGTCTGCAGCAATAGTTTCTCCTTGGCATAAGTCTTTAGTATTCTCAGTTACATCTGCACTGCCTCTGCCATCTGCAGATCTAGCTCCTGCAGCACACCCAAACAAAATACTCTTTGTATGGAAGTTTCTAGAATGAAATTCTGGTGCCCCTACCCTAAGCTATTGTGGTTAGTAGGAACAATTTTCAATATTCAGCGTCTACAACATTCAGAACCAACTCTTCTACAATAGATAACACAGGTCTGATTAAAAAAAAAATTTGAGTGGCCCTTTAAATCATGCAGCTGCTTTAGTAAAGAACATTATGTCAACTCGGTTCTCCCGTGACTGACTAACAGCAAATGCATTTTTGAAGAACTTGACGAAGTTTCATACGGTAGTGTTCCAGACAAGCAATGCATGAGAAAATGATGTCATTTGCATATCCTATTAGAAAATAGTCATTTATGCTGGTGAGATGTACAAAGGGAAGAGCCTGATAGAATTACCACAGTGGTGTGATTGAGACAGAATAATATTATCACATTCCCCTCTGGAAAACAAAGCTGCTTTTACACCTAATATCACACAATGCAAGATAATTTCTAAGCAATAATTTAAAACAAAAGAAAAATGATAATCTTGTTCCTATTTTAGCAAAAGTTAAAATTCTACATAAATAGTAAATTTTTTTTGCAATAAGTTCCAAAAGTAATCCATACCTGTAAATTGTATCCCAGATTGAGTCTGGCTTTCACACATTTAGGATTTAAATGAAGTGCTCGAACAAAATCTTTCTGTGCTTGCTTTATTCCAGCTGGATGACCAGAATCCATATATACATTTCCACGTCCATAATATGCATCCACAAAAAATGGATCCAAATTCACAGCTTGGTTGAAATAGTTTACAGCTTCTTCAAAATAATGGATTCTTCAAACAGATTACATATAAATTGTTCATTCTTTTGCAATGTGGCTTATTTTATCACTATACAAAAGTATGATCATTGCTAGAATTAGGCTGTTTAAATAGAAGTAGTATGCTGTAGATCTTTATTCCTTACATCAGAAGAGCAAATCTGTTAAACTTTTCTACCTTCAGTTTGTTATGCTATGTCCCAGTAGGACTGCATATTTTCATACACATTGATTTGATTAAGGTGGTTTTACGTCTGGAAAGTTCTTTGAAACTCTGTCACTGATTCTGGATTTTTCGAGGACCAATACACAATAATTCTGTGATTTGTTGGTTACAAAATGCCTTGAATGGGAGCCAAAGATTTTTCCCCTTTAAAGTACATTAAAATATAAAACTGCTGATACAAAAAATGAAAACTGGTTTAACAGTTATGGATAAAAAAAACTAGTCAGAAGGATTCTAAGGATAGATTAGAAAAACATTCATTTCTTTCTTTTTTGGGTTCTTGCTGCACAACATCCTACCAAGGGATCTAGTTCTCTTTTTTTAAACCACTATTTAGGTTGTAAGAAAGATAGTTGAAGTTAATAGTGGAAACAATAGTCCAGAAAATCATAATTGATTTTTATTATAATATTATAATATTAAAAAGTTGCAGAGAACTGGATAAATTAAAAGGAATGTGGGAACCATGAATCCAACAAAATGGGAAGGGAGCACAGCAAATATCACCTGATGTGCTACAGTGGTGCTTGAAAGTTTGTGAACCCTGTAGAATTTTCTCTACTCCTGCATAAATATGACCTAAAATGGGATCAGATCTTGCATGCAAGTCCTAAAACCAGATAAAGAGAACCCCAATTAAATAAATAACACAAAAAACATAATATTTTTCATTTATTTATTGAGAAAAATGATTCAATATTACATACATTTGTTGGAAAAAGTATGTGAACCTCTGGGGTAATGCCTTCTACAAAAGCTATTTGGAGTCAGGTGTTTAATCAATGAGATGAGATTGGAGGTATGCCCTATAAAAAAGGCACATAAAGTCAAGTGACTGGCAGAGCCTGCTCTTCTCAAGTGTAGGGATGCATGAAGCTGGAAAAAAGCTACAAAAGCATTTCTAAAGAACTGAGTGTTCATCAATCCACAGTGAGAGAAATTGTCTACAAATGCAGTAAACTCAGTACTGTTGCCACTCCCCTAGGAGTGGGCATCCTGCAAAGATCACACCAAGAGCACAACATGCAATGCTGAAGGTGATGAAAAAGAACAGAAGGGTAACAGCAAAAGAACTGCAGAAATCTCTAGAACTTGCTAAAGTTTCTGTCCATGTGTTCACTATAAGAAAAACACTGAACAAGAATGGTGTTCATTGAAGGACACCATGGAGGAAACCACTGCTCTCCAAACTAAAAATTGCTACACATCTCTAGTTTGCAAAACGTCACCTGAATGTTTCACAATACTTCTGGGACAATGTCCTGTGGACAGTTGAGACACAAATTTTTTTTTGTAGAAATGCACATTGCTGTTTGGAGGAAAAAGTGTGAAGCATGGTGGAAGGAGCATCATGGTTTGAGGCTGCTTTGTTGCCTCAGGGCCTGGACGGCTTGCAATCGTTGAGGAAACAATAAATTCAAAACTGTAGCAAAACATTTTACAGCAGAATGTCAGGGTAGCAGTCCATCACTTGAAGCTTAATAGAAGCTGGATAATATAGTAAGACAACGATCCAAAAGACAAGTAAATCAACAACAGAATGGTTTAAAAAGAAGAAAATTTGTGTTTTGGAATGGTCAAGTAAAAAGTCCTGACCTTAATCCTATAGAAATGTTGTGGAAGGACCTGAAGCAAGCAGTTCATGCAAGGAAGCCCACCAACATCCCAGAGTTGAAGCAGTTCTGTAAGGAGGAATGGCTTAAAGTTCCTCCAAGGTGATGTGTAGGACTGATCAACAGTTAACAGAAATGTTTGGTTGAAGTTATTATGTTTCAAGGGGTTCACACCAGTTACTGAAAGCAAAGACACATTTTTTTCCAACAAGATATACTTTTTTCAACAAATACATGTAATATTGGATCATTTTTCTCAATAAATAAATGAACAAGTATAATGTTTTTGGAGTCATTTATTTAACCATATAACCATATAACAATTACAGCATGGAAACAGGCCATCTCGGCCCTTCTAGTCCATGCCGAACGCTTACTCTCACCTAATCTCACTGGCCCGCACTCAGCCTAAAGCCCTCCATTCCTCTCCTGTCCAGATATCTATCCAATTTTACTTTAAATGACAATACCGAACCTGCCTCTACCACTTCTACTGGAAGCTCGTTCCACACAGCTACCACTCTGAGTAAAGAAATTCCCCCTCATGTTACCCTTAAACTTTTGCCCCCTAACTCTCAACTAATGTCCTCTTGTTTGAATCTCCCATACTCTCAATGGAAAAAGCCTATCCACGTCAACTCTATCTATCCCCCTCATAATTTTAAATACCTCTATCAAGTCCCCCCTCAACCTTCTACGCTCCAAAGAATAAAGACCTATAACTGGATTCTCTTTTTCTAATTTTAGGACATGTGAAGAACTGATCACATCTTAGGTCATAACTATACAGAAATAGAGAAAATTCTATAGGGTTCACAAAGTTTCTAGCACCACTGTAGATGCTGAACCATTGGGAAGAAATATTATTGGAGCTTCATTTATCCTCTCCCAATTCCATGAGAAATTTTAAATTGTTTCATATTACAATTTTATACAGTAAGGTATTTCTCATCTGTTTGCAAACTGAAAATAGAACTTTCAAAGGTTTCTATAAAAACCTCAAGAAGATTGCATAAGCAGCTGCTTACAGTAACACTTATTGTAACTTACTTATGATAGCAGATTGCTACTGCATGATGAATGAGAGGATTTTTAGGATCTTCTACAATTGCTGCTTTAAAATCCTACAAATAAAAATATCTTTAGTCAAATAATTAATCTTATGGGAAGATGAGTTAATAATTCAGTTTCAGATTATTTAATTTCCCAGATTGTTTACTGAATGCTAATTGTCTGTCCTCTTACCGCACTTACCGTAAAAGGGATCCCAAATACCTGTAGATATTGGAAATCTAAAGTGACAAAAGCAATGCGTGTTAGGCAACATCAGTGTTAAAGATGGTTAACTGACAATGGTCTTGACCTGAAATTTTATCTCATTGTCTCTTTTCACAGATGCTGGCTGACTTGCTGACTGCTTGCAGTGTTTACCTGTTGTCAAAACTCTCAAAGAGATGAAGATTACAAACACTTAAGAGATTCAGAAACTATTTGAAAGGTTAATGTACTGTTAAAATTGTTATTCCAAAACTTTAAAATTAGGAAAAGGTTAAATAAATACATGTTTAAATAAAAAGAGCTCATTCTTCCCACCTTGCTTCTTAAATTCAATTATTCTATCCTTGAAATACTTAAGTGAGGTGGAGTCAAGTGGTTCTAGGAAAGCTAAAATTACATGTTAGAAGTACCTTGATGAATAAGTGCTATTTGCACTCAGTGTCCAAACTTTTACTTTTAATAGGTAATACTTCATGTGGCAGCAGTTAGCTAAATTGTATTTGCCCAATTTAGTTGCCACGGTGTGGCTGGGAAATTTACCACACATTTGGATTGCTGCTTGCATTATTACTGTGCTGAAATAGTTTAGTTATGGACAAGGCTCATTCTGCAATGCAAGCTTTCGGCTGAAATATCGTGCTATGTTCAATCTCTTTGGAGCTACTTTTCCATGTTAAAATTTCTCGGATTGACTTAGTGCCCAGCATCCATACCATTCACAATATATTTTCCCCTTAAAGGTACAAACTGACATTAAGATAGAGAGATAGATACTTTATTGATCCCAAAGGAAATTACAGTGTCACAGTAACATTACAAGTTCACAGATGTACAAATATTAGAAGTAAGAAAGAATAAAAAAAAGTTACCTCAAGCAGTCTAAAAGAAGGGGCTCATAGCTTCCCTGGCTATAGTTTGACACATTATAGCGCCTAATGGCCAAGGATAAATAAGAATTACCTCATACAGTGTTCTTTGGTGCAGTACAATTGTCTTAGTCTATTACTAAAAGTGTTCCCTTGTTCAGCCAAGATGGCATGTATAGTGTGAGAAACATTGTCCAGAATTGCCAGGATTTTCCACAGGGTCCTTTATTCTACCACAGCCTCCAGTGTGTCCAGTTGACTGTAGGAAAACTGCAGGGGATCGAGGGCTGATCTGACTAGTGGTCAGAGGTGAACCAGGACCAGCCTCTCAAGGATCTTCATAATGTGTGAGGTCAGGGCCACTGGACGGTAGTTATTCTAGACTTTTGGTCAGCCCTTCTTGGGTACTGGGACCACGCATGATGTTTTCCACACAGTCAGGACCTATTCCAGGCTGAGATTCCGATTGAAAATGCTCTGGAGAACTCCTTCAGGACTTTGGGGTTCACACCATCTGGTCCTTATGCTTTGCTGGGTCCAAGTTTCCCCAGAGCCCTTCTCACCTGCTCAGTTATGAAGGTGAATCGATGATGATTGGGAAGTTGGTGGAAGGTGGAGGCTGGGGGAGATTGGGACGATAGCAGTTGATATGTGGAGGTATGGATGGTAGGCTGGGTAAGGAAGGGATATAGACAGTGGTAGCCTGCGTTGTTCATCTGCGTGTTGAACAGAGAAGGGAGGCGGGGAGACGTTGGTGCTAAGGGAGCATTGGGTGTCTCGACACCTAGTCTGATTTGCTGAGGGTGGTGTGAACAGGAGGGCAATTATCAAACCTATTTAAGACTTGATTTATCTCATTAACCCAAGTTATGGCTGCATTCTGAGGCTCTACAACTAGGTTGATTGAAGCCAGTGATGTTCTTCAAACCTCTCCACACCTCCCAGGTGCTACTCTGCCCAAGCTTGTTCTACAGTTCTCTCCTGTTTTCCTCTTTAGCCACCTTGATACGGGGGCGGGAGTGGGGGGCTACAGTACAGGACCGAAAGAAGCTGCAGAGGGTTGTAAATTTAGTCAGCTCCATCTTGGGTACTAGCCTACAAAGTACCAATGACATCTTCAAGGAGCGATGTCTCAGAAAGGCAGCATCCATAATTAAGGACCTCCAGTACCCAGGGCATGCCCTTTTCTCACTGTTACCATTAGGTAGGATGTACAGAAGCCTGAAGGCACACACTCAGCGATTCAGGAACAGCTTCTTCCCATCTGCCATCTGATTCCTAAATGGACATTGAACCCTTGAACACTACCTCACTTTTTTTAATATATAGTATTTCTGTTTTTTGCACAATTTTTAATCTATTCAATATATGTATACTGTATTAAGTATACTGAAACAGATTTACTTATTTTTTTCTTCTATATTATGTATTGCTTGAACTGCTGCTGCTAAGTTAACAAATTTCATGTCACACACTGGTGATGATAAACCTGATTCTGATTCTGATTGATCTCCTTTAGCTCCCTCTGCACATTTCAATTCCTCCCTGTCTCCTAATCTAAAGGCTCTCTTTTTGTGGTTAAGAAGAGCATTCATATGAATGCTGACCCATGGTTTGTTGTTAGGGAAGCAGCCAACAGTCCTTGATGGTATTACAGTGTCCACACAGAAGTTGATATAGCCAGTGATGCAATCAGTAAGTCCGTTAATGTCTCCTCATATGGTTTACAAAGCACATTCCAGTCAGTAACCTCAAAGCAGCCCTTCAAGGCCGCGATGGTCTCTGGAGACCATTTCTGTACTGCCTTGGTGATAACTAGCTGTTGCAGTACTTTGGGCTTATATGAGGGCATGAAGCGAACCAGGTTGTGATCTGACCTTCCAGTGGGGGGGGAGAGCTGTAGAGTTGTATGCATCTTTAACATTTGCATACAAGAGATCCAGTGTTTTATTTTCTCTTATATGACACTTGACAAACTAATCAAAGGTGGGTAGGGTTGTCGAGAAAGAAACATGGTTGAAGACTCCTGATACTGCAATGAACGCATTGGGGTGTTGAGTCTGGAGTCTCGCGATGGTAGTGTGTATGACATCACACACAGTATCAGCACTGAGGCGGGAAGGGGACATGTAGATAACGAGCAATATGGCGTGGCTGAACTCATGCAGTAGACAAAGCGGGCACAAACTCACAGCAAGCAGTTCGATGTCTGGACTGTAGATTCATTCTTTCACAGAAATGTGACTGGGATTACACCATCTGTTGTTCACAAGCACAGCAAGCCCACCTCCATTCCTCTTACCATACTGTAGATTAACTCTGACTGCTCGTATCGTTGAAAACCCATTCACAGTAGTGTTGGGATCCAGGATTTGCTTGTGTAATCATGTCTTGGTGAAACACATAACATCACACTCCCGATATTCATTCTGTGTCCTCATGAGTATTAAGACGTACAAACAAGCTGGATGAACTCAGCAGGTCGGGCAGCATCCATTGAAATGAGCAGTCAATGTTTCAGGCCAAGACCCTTCATCAGGACTGAAGAAGGAGGGGGCAGGGGCCCTATAAAGAAGGTAGGGGGAGGGTGGAAGGTGCCAGGTGAAAAGCCAATCAGAGGAAAGATCAAGGGGTGGGGGAGGAGAAGCAGGGAGGGGATAGGCCAGAGAGGTGAAGAAGGAATGTAAGGGGAAAGCACTGTGGGTAGTAGAAGAAGGCAGAATCATGAGAGAGGTGATAGGCAGCAAGAAGAGGAGGCAGAGTGAAAGTGCCACCATCTCTATAATATCTCTTCTCAGCCTCCTTTGGTCTACAAACACTCATCATTGAAACCATTCTACCAAATCTTTTTTTTTAATACCCAAAATTTTACAATATTTTTCTCTTTTCTTTGGTGTACTGACCTGTGATGCATTGTAGTAATCTTCCATTCTCAAATATAGGAGACCACGATTAATTAGTACTTTCAAATTCAATTTCTTTCTGCTCCCAAGAAGCTGCACTATTCCATAGTCCTTTAGTGCCTAAAAAAAGTACATTATTTAGAGTACACGTTTACAATGAAAATATGGATATGAATTATAGCTACAGATATAGGCATTTTTGAATAGAGTCTGTGAGTATTTCAATTATACCTATCAATGAATATTCATGTAGTGTATTTAATATTTCAGCAATATTGGAGATATATTGTAAATATATTATTTGGTTAAGCATTCTTGTTTGTTTATATAATTCATTACAGGTTATATATAGGAAGTATGTAAATGACATTCATCATTATGCCACCAGGCCATATGTGAGCACCTCACTAAAGAAAAGCAAAGTAAAAACAAAGTGGACCGATTTCCCGATTCCCATGGTTTTCTTTTGATTTGTTTCTGGAGTTAAAAAATGTAAATATGGCAACGTGAAAGTCTTAAAATGAATCCCAGCCAACTACCTTTCTTTGAAAGGAGGGAGAGACATTAGAGTTTAAAACAAAAAGTGCAGCATATTTTTTTTCTTCAAAAGAATTCATGTTTTAAAAAAAGCATAAAATGTATGAAATTCATGGTTTCATAAACAGTGAGTCCCCAGTGATAACAATACATTTTTAAAAAAACAGAAATAGCTGGAAACATCTAAAAGATAGACACATTTCAATGCACAACATATAACTAGATAATGTATACTGAACAAATTGTGCAGTATTTTGAAGCAAATAAATTAGCCAATGAAAAATGAATGTCAGTGTTGCTGAGTGCACCAGGTAGAAAAACATGGAGTTTGCTTAGAAGTTTAACTGCTCCAACCAAACCAGCAAAAGGAGCTTTGCTGATAACATCAATGAAATGCAGGAACATTTAGACTGAAACTATTGTTGATTGCAGAATGTTTCAGGTTTCATAAATGGAATCAAAACAAAGGGGTATCTATTTCAGCTTATGTGGCTAAATTGAAGAAATTGTCCAATCATGGTTAGATCAGTGATAGGCTTAATGATGCACAGGAAGATCGTTTAGTTTGTGGAATTTACAAGAAAGCATTCAAAAATGGCTCCTAACTGAACAATTCACATTTAAAAGAACATTTGAAATCACTGTATCAATGGAAACAACAGCATGAGATGAAATTGAATTGCAGTCAGGAATGATAGTGCATAAATGAATTGTAACATCTAAACAGAAACCTGTCTGGCCAAACAAATTGGGTGACATTTGTGGCAGGGGCTCACGTACACCAGACCAATGCAGATTTAAAGGCAAAACTTGCGGAAGATGCCACAAAGTAGGACACATAAAAGGGCCTGTCAGGCAGACAAAAATAAATGGACTGCACAGGGAAGATAAAAGTAGAACAATCACATTGGAGCTTCAAAGAGAGCATTAATCTGCATGCTGCTGCTCTGATAATGATGAGAGTGACATAGGACTGGCTAGCCTTGAGATTTTCAATCAGAAAACTAACAAGAGACAAGCAATATGGCTTACATCAGAAGTGAAAGGCAAATTAATTAAAATGAAATTAGACACAGGCTCGGCTGTTTCAGTTATTGCACAGCATTTCAAAGATACTGAAGATCTCCTGCTAAGAACTTATACAGTACTGGAGAAAAGATAACTCCTGTGGGAATGACATTTGTAACAGTGAAATACAATAACCAACAAGCCATATTCGGCTCGTATGTGGTAAAAACAGCATTGTGGGGCCGTGATTGGCTGAGACACCTAAAACTTGATTGGCATTGGAAAACTCAAACGCATCAAGGGTAACATAGTGTTATGTAAAAATGCCACACCCAAGTTTTACAACAAAGTCCCTCCAGTTCCTTATGCCTTACATGATAAAGTAGCTAGTGAGCTAGGCTGCATGGAGGCTGAATGAATTCTTTCCAAGGTTGAGTGGAGCCCATGGGTAACACCAGAAGACCCAGTAGCCAAGAAGGATGGGTCTATCAGGATCTGAGGTGATTTTAAAGTCACCATCAACCGAGTACTGAAAGTAGAATAATACTCTCTGCCCAGGATTGAGGATATCTTTGGAAACCTTTCTGGAGGGAAGCACTTCAGCAAAGTGGGCTTAGAGGGAGATGAAACAGAAGTCCAAAGTGTCTCTCGCCATAAACACTTACAAAGGGCTTTATCACTATAATGGGCTTATTTTTTGGAGTATCATCTATACCTGCACTCTGGAAAAGCTGTGGACAAGGTGCTGCAAGGCTGCCCAGGCACTCAGTATTACCTGGATGAAATCACTGCTACCCAAGAGATGACAAGGAACACCTCAAACATCTCAAGACAGTGTTAAAAAGAAAAAAGATTATGGGCTCAGAGAAAATGCAACAAGTGTGAATTCTTTTGATCAAGCATCACTTACTACGGTCACAGCATTCCATAAGTGTGGGGATGCCCTAAGGCCAAAGGATGTGCCACAGTTATTGTATAGGTGCAGCCATGTCACATGTTATGTGATGGAAATGAACCATTATTTCCAACACTCAAGCTCTTCCATCACATTCCCAACCCCAGCATAGAAGAATTGCGCACAGGTTGACAGAGAAGCCTTGAGTCTGGTTTGGGGTGTAAAATGTTTCAACCAGTACTTGTGTGGGAGAAAGTTTACCCTCATTACTGACTATCAACCACTAGTGTCCATTTTCAATCCACACAAGTGTCTCCTACTAACAGCAGCAGCAACACTAATGCAGAGATAGACTCTGTTTCTTGGAGAACACAATCACAAGATCGAATTCAAGAGGACAACTAATCATAGAAATGCTGATGGATTGTCTTATTTACCCTTGGAAAAGGAAATACTTGAAACAATTACAAAAGAAGATGATCTTCTTGAAGTATTCTCCCTAATGCAAATCAAAAGTCTCCCTATTATGGCAGAGATAATCCAAAGTGAAACTAGAAAAGACCCCACACTGTCTCTGGTCTACTTGGCAACCCAAAATGGCTGGAATATGCAGCAGAAATTCCAGTTCCTCAATTTTTACCAGTGCCAGGATGAACTTGCCCTTGATGGGTGTTTCTTTATGTGGGGATTAAGAGTTGTTGTACCATCCAAGCTGAGAGCTGAAATATTGGAGGAGCTACATGTCAGTCATCTAGGTGTCATCAAAATGAAAGCATTGGCTTGAAGCTGTCTTGTGGACTGGGATTGATCAACAGATCAAACAGCTTGCCATGCACCGTTTGGGATGCTAACACATACAGAAGGTGCCAAAAACAGTGCTTTTCTACCCCTGGGAATGACCTGCATTGCCCTGGCAGAGGATTCATGTGGATTTTGCCAAACCATTCATTTCACGGTAGAATTCGATAAAGTTACAAAGAGGCCAGAAGTGTTCCGAACAGCCTCACACACTGTTGATATGTCTTGAAGCCTCTTCTCAATGTCTGGTGTTCTAGAACATTTAGTCAGTGACAATGGACCACAATTTGTTGTGGAACAGTTTCAATCATTTCTGAAAATGAAGGGAATAAGACATATTACATCTGCACTGTACCACCCAGCTACAAATGGCTTGGCGGAAAGGTTTGTCCAGAGTCTAAGGAATGTATTGTGAGCAATGTCAGCAGAACAAAATACACTAACACTGAATTAGAAGCTCACCAATTTCCTCCTCACATATCACAATGCAGCACACTCCACAACCAATAACTCATCAGCTATTCTGTTCCTGGGTCCTTCCTTGCATTCACGCTTGGATATCGCCAAACCCAATCTCAGAAGGAGTATGCAGGACAAGCAACTGGGACAAATTCAGGGCTCCTCAAACAAGGAGATTCGATGTTTCACTCCTGTACAAGCACTCTTGGTGAGGGACTACAGAGATGATCAAAAGTGGATACTTGGAAAGATTAAGGACAAAACTGGACCACCCTCCTACACAGTGGAGATTGCATCTGATGTCATCTGGATATGGCAAATCGATCAGTCGAGAAGAGCAGAGTTAATTGTTAGAGAAAAAAGGCATCCAGAACTGTCAGAACCACTTCCTGTAGTCCCAAAGTCAACTCCTACAACTACATGAAGTGCGTGAATGGCATAAGTCATATGTGAGTGCCTCACTAAAAAAAGGAAATTAAAAACTAAGTAAACTGTTACCCGGCTCCCATGTTTTTCTTTCAATTGGTTTCTGGGGTTACAAAACATAATTCACTTAAGTTTTTATTTCTGAAAAAGTAATTACAAAATTAAAATAGTGAAATGGACAGTGCCACCTTTCCTGGGGTATTGCTTTAATGGTGCTTGGTCAAGGTAATTGTACAGTTTCTGTTGTGCTGTCACTTTTTGTCAGTGTATTTAAATTTTCTACACTAAGCCTGTTTTCCAATGTGTACACTCAAACAAATCAATATTTTTGTCTATTATTGTAATAAAATACCCTGAACATTCTCTAAAGATCTACAAGGAAGTTAAATACCCCATTCAAACCATTCTTCCTCTAGTATATTTTCTAATCTCCACAGAATGGTTTCCTCTATCCATTTCTATTGTAAGGTGTTGAAATCTATCCTTGATTTAATGGTGGAACCTGGCACATTGACAACTCACCAGCAATCCAGAATAGAAGCGAAATCTGATATAAAAATAGCAATGCCTTTCATAAGTGATAGCACCTTAAAGAGTGATAACAGGATGAGATCTTGTGTAAGCAATTGAATTGGCGGATCACATTAGAAGGTTTGTCTTACCAGTGGAGAGATATGCACATTTTAAATATAATAACAGTAGTAATACTTCCATTCTTCTCAACAATCCCTATTAATCATTATTTACATTAGTAAAGTGTTTGATGGGCACATTATAGTACTGTATTTTGTTTCTGACATTTACTGTATCTGCTTACATTCAGCATTTAATATATGATCTTTCTGTCAGCCATGTTGTCAATTAGTAAGCCACCTAGAGCCCGGACAAACAGTTCTGCAATGAAATGTTTAGGTTAAGTCACATTTTAAAATCTAAATCTAAGGGATAGTCCACAGCAGATGCCATCTCATTGGCTCTTCACTCAACCCTGGAGCATCTGGATAGCAAAGGTGCATATATCAGGATGCTCTTTATTGACTACAGCTCAGCATTCAATACCATCATCCCCTCAGAACAAATCAATAGGTTCCTACACCTTGTCCTCAATACCTCCTTATGCAATTGGATCCACGATTTCTTAGCTTGCAAACAGGTGCACCACAAGGCTGTGTGCTTAGCCTCTGCTCTACTCACTCCAATTGGTATATTCAAGTTTGCTAATGATGCCACTGTCATAGGCTGAATCAAAGGAAGTGATGAAACAGCATATACGTAGGAGGGGGTGAAAATATGACTAAGTGGTACCATAGCAACAACCTCTTACACAAATTTAGCAAGACCAAGGAGCTAATTATTGACTTTAGGAGAAGGAAACCAGAGGTCCATGAGTCAGTCCTCATTGGAGAATTCAGCAACTTTAAGTTCCTTGGTGTTATTATTTCAGATAATCTGTCCTAAGCCCAGCACGTATGTGCAATTACCAAGAAAGAACAGCAGTGCCTCAACATCCTTAGGAGTTTGTGGAAATTTCTCATGACATTTAAAACTTTGACAAACTTCTATAGATGTGTAATGGAGAGTATATTGACTGGCGGCATCATAGCCTGGTATGGAAACACCAGTGCCCTTGAATGGAAGAGCTTTAAAAAGTCGTGGATACAGCCCAGTCCATCATGGGTTACACCCTCCCCACCACTGAGTACATCTACAAACACTGTCACAGGAAAGCAGCATCCATCTTCAGGAACCCCTGCCACCGAGGCTCTGCTGTTTTCTCATTGGTGCCATCAGAAAGAAGGTACATGAACCTCAAGAATCACACCACCAAGTTCGGGAACAGTTACTATCCATCAACCATCAGGCTCTTGAACAAAAGTGAGTAACTTCACTGAGCTTCATTTATTCTATCATTGAAATGTTCCTACAATCAATGGGCTCACTTTCAAGGATTTTCATCTCATGTTCTCAATATTCATTGCTTACTTATTTATTATTATTATTATTATTATTATTATTTGTTTCTTTTTATATTTGCACAGTTTGTTGCCTATTGCACACTGGTTGAACACTCAAGTTGATGTGGTCTTTCATTGATCCTATTATGGTTATCTCCTATAGATTTATTGAGTATACCCGCAAGAAAATGAATCCCAGGGTTGTATATGGCAATATATATGTAATTTGATAACAAATTTAATTTGAAATGTGAACTTTGGATAGCATCAGGATTAGCATAAAATAATTAGAAGCAGCTTTGTACAATGATTCTGCTAAATAATCATTATCAAACACCACTGAAAAAAAATCTTTTGAATATTACTACATTCTCAGCTAAGGGTACAGTAGAGGCCAAACAAGGAAGTGACCAGGCATGTCTCCAATATTTTTAATAAGAATCCAGTTACTCCTATGAGAAAAGCATGCTCATTTGTATACTGAGGAAAGATGAGATCAAGCATAGCTCTGGTGTTCTCAAATTAATTGTTAGGCTTACGCAACCAAGCCCTACTGGGAAGTATGGAAAGTGGCTAACATCAACAGAAATGCATTGCAATATACAGCAGGGCAGAAATAGGCTAACGTCAATTATACCAGAACTTTTTGCAAAGACTTGTTTCTTAACAACATTAATTTTTAGTTTTTAATAGGAGAAACAATGCAGGACACTTGGAACTTTGAATAAATATAGGTTGTACTTCAGAGTTTAAATTTGTAATTCATTCAGCCTCATGAAGTTCTGTTTGCCTTTTCTATATTTACCTTTTGAAGATCGTTTGCTTGCTGATAACAAACAGCTCTGTTAAAGTAACCCAAGATGCAGGTCTCATTAATGTTTATTGCTGTAGTCAGGTCATTAATTGCCAAGTGATATACCTGCAGTGAAAAGTAAATGTGCATTAACAAATGCTAAGCAAAATGTTTACTGGAAATATTGGATGAGAAGAAAGCAGTGTTCCTTTCTGCACAGAAAATAACACATTAATCACTAATCAAAACTGAATAGAGAGACAGAATTCAATATGCAGAGATTTGATAATGATGCATTGTATTATTTTGTTCAGGCCTTATAGGAATGACATTTTATGTTCATTTTTTTGCAAAGGTTGACAAGAACTCTTTCCAATTTGTTAATGGGGACTTCCTCGCATCTACAATGCATGGCATTCTCTGCATAGGATGCAAATATTCATATTAGAAGTAGGGATAAGACAATTGGTACCTTGAACCTGCTGCACCATTAAATAAATCAGATTGTGGATGATTCCACTGCAACCTCAACTCTGCATCTCCATCTGCCACTGGTCTTGTTTTGTCCACTTGCCTCTACCTTAAAAATATTCAGAGACTATGCTGGTGTTTGAGCAAAACTTAATGTGGATCCCTGCAGGCCTGCACTCCTGACGATTCTACTTGCTAAAATCCATTCACTAGAAAATTACCTGCATCTGCATTTGAACCATTTTTCTGACAGAAACATGGCTCCAGACATCACTCCAGACTCAGCCATTCAGCTAGAAGGCCTAAACTCCTTTTGGAGGGACATAAGCTGTTCCTGAACCATTGAGTATGTGTCTTCAGCCTCCTATACCTCATCCTTGAGAAGAAGGCATGTCCTGAGTGATGGGGTTCCAAAAATGAAGGATGTCACCTTTTTGAGGCATTGCCATTTGAAGGTGTCCTGGATGCTGGGGAGACTAGAACCCATGATGGAGCTGGTTGAGTTTACAACCTTCTGAAGCTTTTTCCAATTCTGTGCATGGCCCATCCATACCAGATGGTGATGCAACCAGTTAGAATTCTCTCCACGGTACATCAGTAGAAATTTGCGATTATCTTCGTTGACATACCAATTCTCGTCAAACTCCTAATGAAATATAGCCTCAGCTATGCCTTCTTTGTAATTGCTTCAATATGCTGGGTCCAGCATAGCATCTCTGAGATATTGACACCCAGGAACCTGAAACTGCTCACCCTTTCTACTGCTAATCCTTCTATAAGGACTAGTGTGTGTTCCCAAAATGTCCCATTCCAGAGATCCACAATTCCTTGGTCTTACTGATGTTGAGTTCAAGATTGTTGTTGCAACAGAACTCAGCCAGCTCAGGCAGAATTTCAGATGGTGACGAGGAGGCAGACAGGAGCAAATATTCTGCCAACAGATGGTGTTTGAGCTGTGCCTAGCCACATAGTGGAGGATGTAGAGAGAGTAGAACAGTGGGTTAAGCACACATCCTTGAGATGTGTCAGTGTTAATTGTCAGATGCTATTTTCAATCCACATAGACTGTGGGCCCCCCCCACCCCCCAGCGAGGAAGTCAAAGATCCAGTTGCAGAAGGAGGTATAGACGTCCAGGTTTTGGAGCTTGTTGATTAGGACTGAGGGTACCAATGTTTGTGGAGCCTACAAGGCTGCCTCCTGCTCTCACCTCGGATATTCAGTCCACATAGGGAGAAAATAACTACAGCTGTGAAGATCCCTGCTGCACCTGATGATCCTGTGATTTCTGTCTCAGAAACTGATGTTAGGCTGTCTTTAAAGAGAATGAGCCCCTGCAAGGTAGAAGGTCCCGGTGGAATACCTGGTAAGGCTCTGAAAACCTGGGCCAACCAACTGGCAGGAGTATTCAAGGACATTTTCAACCTCTCACTGCTACGGGTGGAAGTTCCCACTTGCTTCAAAAAGGCAACAATTATATCAGTGCCTAAGAAGAATAATGTGGGCTGCCTTAATGACTATCGCCCGGTAGCACTCACATCTACAGTGATGCAATCCTTTGAGAGGTTGGTCATGACTAGACTGAACTCCTGCCACAGCAAGGACCTGAACCCATTGCAATTCACCTTTCACCACAATAGGTCAACGGCAGATGCAATCTCAATGGTTCTCCACGTGGCTTAGACCACCTGGACAACACAAACACCTATGTCAGGATGCTGTTCTGACATAGCTCAGCGATTAATACAATCATTTCCACAATCCTGATTGAGAAGTTGCAGAACCTGGCCTCTGTACCTTCCACTGCAATTGGATCCTTGACTTCTTAACTGGAAGGCCACAATCTGTGTGGATTGGGGATAACATCTCTTTCTCACTGACGGTCAACACTGGTGCATCTCAGGGGTGTGTGCTATTTTCTATATACCCATGACTGTGTGGCTAGGCATAGCTCAAATACCATCTATAAATTTCCTGATGATACAACTACTGTTGGTAGAATCTCAGGTGGTGATGAGAGGGCATAGAGGAGTGAGATATGCCAACTAGTGGAATGGTGTTGCAGCAACAACCTGGCACTCAACATCAGTAAGATGAAAGAGCTGATTGTGGACTTCAGGAAGGGTAAGACGAAGGAACACATACCATGGGTTACAACAGAAATTGACAGGATGCAGAGCTGGGCAGAAAAGTGGCAGATGAAGTTCAATCTGGAAAAATGTGAAGTGATACACTTTGGAAGGTTGAACTTGAAGGCAAAGTACAAAGTTAGTGACAAGATTCTTAGCAGTGTGGAGGAACAGAGAGATCTTGGGTTCCAAGCTTTCTGATCCCACAAAGTAGCAGCACAAGATGATAGGGTAGTTAAGTAAGGTGTACGGTGTGTTGGCCTTCATTGGTTGGAAGACTGAGTTCAAGAGCTATGTGGTAATGTTGAAGCTCTATAAAACTCTGGTTAGACTACACTTGGAGTATCAAGGGTGTGAAAGCTTTAGAGCAGTGGTTCCCAATGTGGGGCGTACGCCCCACAGGGGGGTAATTTGATTTTTAAGGGGGGCAATTCGAGAATGAGTTATTAACAGTGAATTTTTTCTAGTAAGTCTGTGTGAGTATGAGTGTGTGTGCGAGTTAATACATATGTGTATATACAGTATGCATACATAAAAATACTTGTGTGTATGTACATGTGTAATTGCGTATGTACTGTATATATAGTGTATCACCATCATTACAACCATCAAATGGCTTTTATAATTAAATTAATGAATTGACTGATGTAGGAAGGAACGAATGAACAAGTCCAAACGCGTAAGAAACTCGTACGAGGTCGCGCCAATGCTGCTTTTTGCAGTAGCTTTCGGTTCTTGGTGGTGTGAAGGTGCGTACATTGCGTCATCTCTTTTAAACGATGTATCTGTCTTTGTGTGCTGTAGAAACAAATCGGCATTGTTTTATTTATTTATTATTATTATTATTATTATTTTAATATCACTTAATGTTCTTTTTTTTACAATTCCTTAGTAATTTCTTCCTCAGAACTTTAACAGTCCTTTGGTTCTTTTATTTTTCTCTTTCATGAATGCCATGTTCTTTGGATGCTTGTTTAAACCAAGTTAATGGTCTTTTAGGCTTCCTCCAGGTGAATAGGAGTTCACTTTTTGAATAATAAGAATTATATATCACCACAGGGGGCATCAGGATTTTAGAGGTGATTAGGTGGGGTATGGCCAAAAAAAGGTTGGGAACCACTGCTTTAGAGAGTGCAGAGGAGATTTACCGGGATGTTTCCTGGATTAAAGAACGTGTCTTATGAGGAACAGTTAAGTGAGCTAGGGCTTTTTGGAGCAAAGTAAATGGGGAATATTGTGTTATTGCTGGCAACTGATGCTGAGGGTTAAGATTAGCAATGATCTTACTAAACAGCAGAAAAGACAGAAGAGATAAATGGTCTTTTTCTGCTACTGTTTATTATGTATGAATGAATGAATACTGTAATGATGGGTGGGCATGGAAGAATGCTCAAATGGGTATCAGAGAGACTTGGATAGGCAAGTTAAGAACCATGCCTGCAAGAGGTACATCTTTAGTGAATGCAGGTCATGCAGATACTCCAGCAGCATGAGCAATTATTCCTGGCAGCATATTGCCAGGCAAATGTCTGTACGGGCATAAATGTAATATCTGATTCCTATACTTTGAGGAAGCTGGTAATGAATGTTCTGACTGTGCCAGAAGAAAAGATAGATGAAATCCCTTCTTGGGCATGGAGCTTCAGCGGTCTCACTATTGAAGTAATGAGCAGCAAACAGTGAGATCTGGCAAAGGTCCTGAGCCAGAAAATTTTAACAGTAAAATCACAAACAATAGAAAATCTGCAGATGCTGGCAATCCAAGCAACACACACAAAATGCTGGAGGAGCTCAGTAGGCCAGGCAGCATCTATGGAAAAGAGTACAGTGAACTATACTCTTTTCCTTAGATGCTACCTGGCCTGCTAAGTTCCTCCAGCATTTTGTGTGTGTTGCTTAAGTTAATAGTAAACTTTATTTTGGCGTCTGTGGACAAATAGTCAAGGCACTTAAATTTTTTTTCATATGCTGGCGGTATGATGTTTATTTTTAGAAGCTTTTTGTATGATGCATGGCTCCAGGGTTGAACACCTAATGGGTTCTTTTTTTTCCCTCACCTTTTTCTTGCTTTAGTATGGTTTTTTTTTCTTTTCGTTTCTTTTTTTTGTGTCACCATATTTTTCAATTCTTAATATTGTTTTTTTTCTTTTGAGACATTGTAAGTGTTACTTCGATGTACTCTTGTTGTTTTGGATGATGATATAATAATAATAATAATAATAATAATAATAATAATAATAATAATAATAATAATAAAAAAGATTTGATAAAAAAAAGAAAAGGCACTTGAAGACAGGGCAAAAAATGCAGTTTGATATTTGGCTCTTGAATTATTTCAGGGAAAACAAGTTAAATAAAGCCTTGTTACTCAACAAGTAAATAGTAACTGTATGTTTTTCAGACCAGAGGAATTATGGGTCCTGTTGACCTCATTTGGCAGCCTTGCACTGGGAATAAAAATGCCAGGGAGATTGAAAATCCCAATTTAAAGTTTAAGAAACAAATTTTCCAAAGGTTGCTATGACACACAGAAATGTGTGTAAAATTGTTCTTTTCTTCAGTACCACTACATCATTGTTTCTGGAGTTACATGGATAAATTTCTAGTTCAATCTATTTTGTTATAGTGATGAACAATAACTATTGGCATAGATGCCAAAGTTAATTTCTCTGTTCCTCTTCATATTGGATCTGTGCATGTTTCCTTTGTTGTAAGATGCTTTATGCCACCATTTTGATCAAGGGCTTTATCTAGTTAGAGATACAGCAGGGTAACAGGCCCTTCTGTCCCAATTATACCTTCGCCACTGAATTATACCCATGTATAATTAATACCATATATCAATTAACATGCTGACCCAAACATCTTTGGAAAGTGGAAGGAAACTGGAGCACCCAGAAGTCATGGGAAGGATGTGCAAATTCCATACAAACAGCAGCTGAATTGAACCCAGGTTGCTGGTGCTGTAATAATCTTTGTTTAACATATTTGACAATGCATTTCCTTTCACACCACTTCCTTCACATTACAGCCCAGAATGATAAACTTGAGTTATTGGACTGTGTACTGAATCTGCAATCTTCTAACTCAGGTGAGAATGCCACCAATTGTTACCAACAAAATCTATTTTAACAGCAAATGTGAAAAATTGATAGTTCATTCGAACCTTGCACTGTGTGAATATTGTGTATTTCAAATTTGCACAATTAAGTAAATGATGAGGTTGTAGGATCACAGAAATAATCCTTAAACAGGAACAAGTAAATCCAAGTAACTATTAGCAAATCAGTGGCCAGTCATAGCCTCAAATATAAAGTTAACAATGGCTTTCAAGCTTTTGTGAATTAAGAAAATAAACATTACTTAGTAGAAGTAATGCTGTATTTATTATAATGATAAAAGCCTTTTCTGTGTGGGGAGGTATTTTGTTTGTGATAATCTGTTTGAACATATAAGGGCACTTGTACCCTTAAATAGATGAATAAACTGGAGATGCAGAAGTAACCTAAACTTTGTTTCCCCTATGCTGTGACATCAGGTATCTTTTTATTACTGGACATTTTAAACCCCACTATAACTCCACATCATTGATTCCCTTAATAGCCAATGCTTCCAATCTTTATCCTCGTCTTAGGGGAACCAGATTTCTACACATTATTCCAGGTTTGTGTACAACTGAAGCAATATTTTTTCACTCTTTGCACACATTCTCTTTCTCTTTTCTCTTGCTGAGTCTGGTGTTAAATTTCAGTGATTCATGTACACAAAGAACCAGGTCTCTCTGAACATTGGTGCCTTTTAACCTTGTACTATTTTAAATTTTACTTCACCTTTTTCATTCTCTCTGCCAAAATTTATGACCTCAACTTTTTCCACATTATATTCTACGTGCGTTGCCTTTGACATTCATTAATTTATTTTGCTTTCTGTCCCAAAGCCTCCCTGCATTCTCCTCACATTCCTGTCACCTAATTTTGTATTATCAGCACTACCGGATAAATCACACTTAATCCCCCAATTCCACAATGCTGAAGTAGATTTTAAACAACCAAGATGCTAGTTCAGGTTTCTGAAATCCCACCAGTCAAATTTCCCAGCCTGGAAATGACCCATTTATTTCTACCCATTGTTTTCTATTTGTTAACTAATCCTCAGTCAATGCTGGTATGTTAACTCCAATATTATGGGCTCTTATTTTGTTTAAGGCTATCTTGTGTGGTTCCTTATCAAAGAATTTCCAAAATAAAAAGAACACCAATATTTTTGAATAGTATCAAAAAAAAGGTTTGCCTTTGAAAAACAGTTGACAAGGAAAGAAGAAACAAGGGAGAATGGAGCTGAGTAGAAGTGAGCAAGAGGGGGAGAAGATAGGATAGAGAGACTTGGTTAAACAGCAAGAGGACAGAATGAAAGAAAAAAGAGGGAGAATGAGAGAGTAAGAGAAGTAACTGAAAAGCGGGTAGTAAGTCAAAGCAGTATCCAACTTTAACTCAAAGAAGCCAAGATCTTTGGTCATTTTAGAAGTCATTTCTGGACAGCTGTAAGTTTTGAGAGGCTCAATCGTTGTGTTCCAAGCTCTTGAAAAAATAGCCAAGCAATCTCAGAATTAGGTTTATTATCACCGTCTAATTTACAAAGTAAATAAATAGTGCAAAAACCAGAAGAAATAATGAGGTAGTGTTGATAGGCTCATCAGCTGTTCAGATTTATTTTGCAGCATTAGATTCCAGATTAAAAACCCAGTTAAAAGTATAGGCAATCTGTAAGACATGAAATATATGCAAACTTTCATGTTAGTGCATGAAACTACAACCCTGGTGTTGTAGTTGGAAAGACTGAAAAATGGAGAGGTATATTGTACAGAAAAACCACCCACACTGAGAAATGGTGATATTAGGTGATGACCACCAGAGATATCAGTGCTAAGAATAACTTCCCAAGAACTTTAAAATATTGCACAGAGAATTCCCTAACCTTGTTCATTTGGTCAAGGTTAAGATGAACTCCAATTTGTATACGCATAAGCATATGAAGATGTGTACATACACATATTTTTTTATACCATGGCAGCTATATTCCTGTCAACACTTTGACAATCACCATTGTGTTTCTCTTGCATGATAAAGCTGACAGCTGTGTGTCAGGAGGAGCAGGTGTTCCAAACTATCAGCTTGAATGCCTTTAAACCCACAATCCATGC